>NC_089806.1:35020546-35368046 GCF_029633855.1 Hoplias malabaricus | reverse complement strand
TTAATCAGCAGAGAGAGAGAGTTCCTGTTCTTTCAGTGATGCTTCAGTAATACTGTAACGAAATATGATCATTAAAATCATTCAAACTCATTTGTAACTTGGGCTGTTTGGTTTTGTAGCACTTTTGGTCTGAGTCAGTTCCACCGTAAGATAAGAAATACATAAATAAATCAATATTACCCACTTATGAAGCAGAAATATAACAACGTCCTCATCCCTTTTCATGCTTTTCAATGTTCAAACACCTTCAGATGCCGTTTCTCGGCCGTGCCTTAGGCCTGAGACTCATTGAGAGAAGGCCTGAGCCATTCCAGACCAAGACTCTTAGCTTGTTTCCCATTTACCAAGGCAGCAAACAAAGACTAGACATTTTTCCAGCGTGCAAACAGTCCAGACAGCTAGGAAATTATTCTAAATTATTGGATTAAAATCATGAATATTGCCTTTGTGTTAAATGAACTGAGGGAGAGAAGGACAGTGAAAAATAGAGGTTTTGGGGGTTTGGGGGGGGGGGGGGGTTGGTTTAATGGTAATTTAATGGTAAACGCTGCGGTTGTTAAACAGATGTGATGAAAACAGAGGGATTAAATGTGGAGCGAATTCACCTGCACAGTCTAATCCCATGAATCTTTCTGTCGCTCGTTTTTTTTCTTCCCATCCCATTTGAATGCCAATCTTTGTCTTTCTGACCCCTCGTATAGTCCCTGAGGGTTTATATATATATACACGTTGCCATAGGGACAGTGTGACCGCTGATACTGAGCTCTGTTGATTACTCGTCTCTCTGGTTAATGTGGTTACCATCTTCAAGACCATGCTAATAGTCATGTACAGCATAGACTCTGAGCTTTCAGTCAGAATAACTCTTATTTAACATGATACACACGTCCAAATGTTTGCGGATAACCATTATAATTAATTGCCGATACTGGTGTTTAATTGTGCACACACTGCTTGTATAATTCCCATAATTAAGCATTTTCCAATAGAAAGGGATAATCTGAAGCAACTAAACATAATTTTGGAATCATCACTGCTGTCAATGCCAAGTGTCAGAGAGGAAAAAAATAAATAAAATAAACCCAGCATGAGGCTGGGAAACAGTGGAACTGTATTCTCTCAATTGATGATGCACCATCAAGTATTTCTGGCATGAGCTGGAGTTTGTGAATCAGAACCGATCATTTAAGAAGGGGACTTGACTTGACTAATGTCTTCCTGGCTGAAGACAATCCAGTCCTCATAGAAATGTTCAAACATGTTCCAAAAGTGTAAAGACCAAACCAAAAAGAGCAAACCCTTTACTGATCAGGGGCACACACAGAGTCGAGGGACACAGCTGAAAAAAGACACATTTAAACAAATAAAAACAGGAGCAGCATAAAAAGAGATATTTCCCTCCCTCCATTTTTTTAAATATCTCCGTCCAGACAAATATGAAAATTGTTGCATTATCATGCCAGTCCAGTAGGGGGCCATAGTAAATCTGAAAGAGAGACATCAAAACATCATGAAGCATGAGGAAAACACAGAGGTTTAATCGCAAATCACTGTATACTCCCTAAGTAGTGCACTACACAAGTCATAAAATTACTGAATCTGGAGCTTAATAGCGCATTAAATATATCTAATACAATATCATTTATATGTTTTTCATGTATGGGAACTTGAAATCTAGTGTTGTCTGTGTGTAAACATAGTTATTTGACTTATGTAATTCACTGTATAGGGAGTGAGGAGCTATTTGAATTTTAGACAGAGACAGGAATGCTGCGTGACGGCAAAAAAGCATTTTTTGCCTGTAAAAAGACACCACTGACAGTGGCATATTCAGATATCTATATATATATATATTTTTTTTTATATAATAATATTTTTTAAATATTATTTTAGCCTTTAATTGAACCAGGTAAGTCATTAAGACCATATTCTTATTTACCACGGCAGCCTGGCAAGCAGCAAGGGCTACTTGAGGAAAGAAGGGTTAAAAGAGGACATATATATATTGTAGTTTTTGTGTGTCTATTACATGGCTGACTATCTTTTAAATATATATGAATGTACATTACAAATAAACTGACTGTGTGCCCTTAGGAGTGACTGAAAAATGACTGAAAGCTGAAATTTGGAAAGATGCTGAGGCATGGTGGGAAATGTAGTTCCTGTACTGAGCATGTTGTGTTCTGTAGTTCCGCTGGGCAATCCTGGATTAAATTAACATTTTACCACTGTGATTTTAGTGGGGCCCAACAACATTTTACTGTGGCACATGCTCCAGTAAATTGGTTCTAATGATGTTTATTAGCCGTGTGGAGTCATATTAATTTTTATGCACGTGTATTTGGCTTTTATAAGTGATTTTTAATAGTTAATACACATAATGAATATATTACCCTGGGAACATTCAGTTTTTCTTGTGAGAGTATGAGAGGTCATATACATGCACAGTAAAACAAGCTAAAGGCGTATTATAGAGCTAGTCAGTCAAGTCAATCAGCAGCTCAGTCAAATAGATTTAGATACACAGGATTTTAATGCTCGTTCTGCCCGGTTCTTCCACATTCCTGATGTTTAACACAAAATGATGTTTAACAATGCCTGTTTGAGTAAGGGCATAGGTCTCTAACTTACTGTAAGCCACTATTAACGTCTGACAGAGTGACAGGCTTTAAGACAGCCTCATTCACTCAAAGGCAGATTTGCGTACACATTAAAACGTGCCATTCTCTCTTTTTCTTCAGCCCTTAAGCAGGTTCCATACAGACGGCCTTCGACCACACACTCTGTGCTGCTGTGATTCAGAGTCGTAATATGGAAGTTTATTCAGTTACTGTTGAAATATCAGCTCTTTGCTCAGTGTGGAATTAATATGCGGTTTCTAACGAGGCTTTCCGTTCTGCTCCTTCAGGGACTTGAATGGCCATATTCTTTTCAGCAGACACATTAGAAGTTCCACTTGAAAGCAGCAAGAGGTTTCTGAATTAATAGCATTACCATCCAAGAGCGCTTTAGTGGAGAGGTGAGTTCTGTTAGACAGATGTGTGTAAGAGACAGAGAGAGAGGAGTAGACAGACAGACAGATAGAGAGAGAGAGAGAGAGAGAGAGAGAGATTGTGATTATGAGAAAGTGTGTCATTCTCCAGATGTGCAATGACTTCATCCAAACAGAACACCACCGTTTACCAAGGTTCAAACAGCAGCAAAGTCACGCTGAGTTGGCTTATGAACAATCATCTCCCTGTGTATGTCTGTGAGTGTGTGAGTGTGTGTGTGTGAGTGTGTGTGTATGGGTTTGTGTATGCTGACAGTTAGATAGACACCACTGACATCATTCTGCACTGAGGGCATGAAGCATGTCACTGGACTCTAACCCACTCGTGTTTCATTCTGGACCACAGAGAGGCTGTTTATGAGCAGTTCTACGTTGTAAGACTGTGTGTGTGTGTGTGTGTGTGTGTGTGTGTGTGTTTGACAGCCGCAGGTACTGCTCTTTTAAATAGCCCCTCAGTGAGATAATGAAGCATGACATTTCTTATTTTCCTCCTGTCCACCCTTTTTACACACTCAAAGCACACATAGAATGCTTTACAACACCAGTAGGAATAAATACACTGTGTGTGTGTGTGTGTGTGTGTGTGTGTATTTGCTTGGTTTTCTAATTTGTATTTGAAATATTATTAATTTAAGCAGCTACATAAGTTACTGATTAGTTAATAACAATAAATAAATGACAGGGAAAATTCTATATAAAATCTTTTATCTTGGGCGGCACGGTGGCGTAGCAGGTAGTGTAGCAGTCACACAGCTCCAGGGACCTAGAGGTTGTGTGTTCTCCCTGTGTCTGCGTGGGTTTCCTCCGGGTGCTCTGGTTTCCTCCCACAGTCCAAAAACACACGTTGGTAGGTGGATTGGCTACTCAAAAAGTGTCCGTAGGTGTGAGTGTGTGAGTGAATGTGTGACTGTGTGTGTTGCCCTGTGAAGGACTGGCGCCCCCTCCAGGGTGTATTCCCACCTTGTGCCCAATGATTCCAGGTAGGCTCTGGACCCACCGCGACCCTGAACTGGATAAGGGTTTCAGATAATGAATGAATGAATCTTTTATCTTTATTTTTATGCTTATTGTTTATTGTTTGAAAGGGTATTGTTCTAGTTTTAGTGGGAATTTAGTGCGCGCTTGTTATTCAGATGAGTGATTATATACAACAGAGTATATATTGACACATGTCCCTAATAGGGCTGTGCAATTTCAAATCGTTCACAGTAATAATGAGAAAAACAACAAAAAACCTAATGTGATAATAGTGATATTCTAATTCGTTTACATAACGACATCATGCAGTTATATGTCATATGGCCTATGTTCATTACACGAGTGGTTTAGGCACGGCAGTGAGTACAGCAGAAAGCGGTAAACCATGGTAACTGTAGGATGTGAAACAAGCCTGTAACAATAAAACAGGGAAACACAACGAATCTGTTTCTGAACCTCAAGCTGAAGCACCCTGTTTATTTTATAGAAAGTCTATATCTCGGTATGTTACAGTTTAGAGTCGCTCAGTAATATCGTTATTGCAGAAATAGCCTGAAATATTGTGATATTACTTTAGGGCCATGTATATATATGTGTGTGTGTGTGTGTGTTGCTGTGCCATTGGTGCTGGCTTGTATTGTAGATTGCCCCTATTTGAATTAACAGTGAGCTCATTACTGAACATCTTTTTATTACAGTATGAAAAACAAAAGACTGCCTTGTTTCGTTCTCTCAATAAACACTCGCTCACAGCCTACACCTCTTCATCTCTGACACATACACACACACACACACACACAGACAGACAGAGCTCATAATTACAGATGAGTAGAGCTCAGAAGAGGAGAGAAGACACAGGGAATGTGGTTGTTCTTCTGTTCCACACGATTCCACTGCTTGTTTTATCTGTGTAAAAATAGAGCTGATGATGAAGGTTAACTCCAGCTCTGAAATGGAAATGTGCTGAGAGATGGGGGGGTTAAATTGAGGGGAATGTGATTTTCGTAGCCTCTGTACATGATTATTAACCTTCAGCTGTGGCATTGTACATGTACGGTTTCTGTAATTTGGGTGTGTGAATGGAACAGAGCAAAGAACAGAAAGAGAAATGTTGAGGTGCAAACACTAGGCTTTTGTGTTTTTCAATATTTAGGAACAGATTCATTCTCATTCTGTCATCCTTTTTTATTATTTTTTTCTCCATCTGCTGTGTCTTTGTGTGAGTGTGTGGACACGTGTATATATTCCGGATTCCGGGCACATCTCGTGGTCGGATTCGCAGAAGTCTTTTTTCAGCCAGACTCCCCATGTTGAACCTTTTTAGCCAATATTGTCTTTGCCTTGACGCCATGACTCTGCTAGTTATGACTGTTGTGCACCACAGAAGTGCCAGTCAGAGCTGCCCTCTCTAAACACTGTCTGTCTGTCCATCTGCTGCAGGAACAGCACTCATATGAGAAACATCAGCACAGTTTACTGCAGCTTTCTACCAGCCCACGCCATACATGACTGTGAAACCAGTGGTCAGTCAGATCAGAGGAAGATTCTATACTGTGCTCTCTCTCTCTCTCTCTCTCTCTCTCTCTCTCTCTCTCTCTTTCTCTCACTATCTCTCTCTCTCTCTTTCTCTCACTCTATCTCTCTCTCTCTCTCTCTCTCTCTCTCTCTTTCTCTCACTATCTCTCTCTCTCTCTTTCTCTCACTATCTCTCTCTCTCTCACTATCTCTCTCTCTCTTTCTCTCACTCTATCTCTCTCTCTCTCTCTCACTATCTCTCTTTTTTCACTCTCTCTCTCTCTTTCTCTCACTATCTCTCTCTTTCACACTCTCTGTCTCTCTCTCTCACTCTTTCTGTCTTTCTCTCCCTTTTCTCTCTCTCTTCTCTCTCTCTCTATCCCTATCCCTCTCCCCCCCCTCTCTCTCTTCTTTCTCTCTCTCTCTCTTTCTCTCTCTCTCTCTCTCCTCTCTCTCTCTCTCTCTCTCTTTCAGATAAATGTTATAATGGCTTTTGGAGCACTTACTGGATTTGGCTGTGGTTATTATTATAACTTATTTATGTTTTATTGTTTTATTATTATTATTTTTAATAATAATAAGCACCACAACTTCTTGTGTACAGTATAGAATATGGCAGTATAGAGCTTCTTGAATGGAACGTCAGGTTTTCTGTGTGGGCTTGGGACATTTTTTAAACATGGTCTTTGAGTTTAAAGAGTGGGTAGTAGTAGATGTATTTTTGTCCTTGAAAATTTGGTTCTCATTCATTTGTGCTCTCTCTATTTCTCTCTCTCTAATCCTCTCTCTCTCTTACTCTCTAATTTTTTGTCTCTCTCTCTCTCTCTCTCTCTCTCTCTCTCTCTGTCTTATTTTTTGTTGCATTTCTGAAGTAGAAGCAGTAGCAAGAGGAACTTCATGGCATTTTTCCGTTGCATGGTACCTCCACTTCTCTACTGTGCTTTTTAGCTTTTCCATTAAGTAAATTAGGTACCTAAATACTTGGCAACTGGGTACTTTTTTCTTTGTTTCTCCATGATGAAATGCATATATCCAGCACTAACTAACCATTTGAAAACAAATTCTCCAGGAAATGAAAGTGTTTTCTGATTAAAATTGTGAATGTCGCCTTTAATCCCAGCATGACTTTTTGTGTTGAACAGCTGAAGTATTTATTAAGTATTTACACACACATCTTTCCCTCACAACCAGGTCAACCCTGACATGACTACATAATTAGCTTGTAACTTCAGTTATCAGGGAAATCATTGTGGTTCTTCACTATTGGAATGTTAAGAACCACAGAACCCTTACATCTCACCACAGAAGCAGTTACCTACACGATGGGCCAAGACAGAGTCTTCTTGTTCAGTTTCTTTCTAAAAGCTGGTGGCCTGATGATTTCGTTTTGGCCGTATCTGTGTGAGCCTCCAGCAGTGAGGTATGTTTACGAACATCTGATTGACATTTAATCTGCACTAATCATGCTTAGAGAAGCCAAACCCTTCCTGGCCAGCAGCACCAGGCCTTGATTTTGTATTATTTATAGGTTTAACAGTTCAGGTTTTACTGTAATAAACATGAAAGGCTGGATTATTGAATAATCTCTTGCTAGAGTGTCCTCAGACGAGTACGTTACATGAATAATTTACCTCGTGTTTTCATTCTAATAAAAAGCCAGTATCTTCAAAGCAAAATCCAGGCCCGTGCACCATTTGGGGTGAGGGGCTCAGGAAGTGCAGTCTCTGAGGAAGCCATCCAAAGTCTTCTCCAAAACATCTCCAGTGTATGAGGTTGTATGTTATGCTCTTTAGTCAATATACATACAGGTGGCTTCTGTTCAAAATAAACACAAAAACCAAGGTGACTTCTGTTTATAAATGGTTATTAATTAGGTTGTAAACACATTAAAATAATTAACAATCATTTATGAAACATAGAAAGGTCATCTGTTATTTGCCAAATAGTGAACCAACGTCCGTCTACACTGATACATGAGATGTACTAGATGCCTGGGATCTAGCTTTGCACATGCATGGTAGTAGCACTGGTTTTGGCAAGTTATTTGCCTGTACAGATAAATACATATTACTTTAATATTGGCTGATGTTATCATCAAAGCAATATATTAGTCAGGTCCTAATTTCTATGTAAGGTCCTAATTTCTATGTAAATTTACCATGTGTTTTTTCTTTCTCTGTAGTTTTGTCCTACTTTTTGATGCATGCTTCAGTCTTGCAGACACTTCCCCAAGGGTTGGTAGGAACAAAGGCCTGCCCCAGCCCACGAGCATGATCAAACTCTCAGAGAGCTGGGAGTAATAACACAGTGCTCACATTCACATTAATGAAAAAGAACCAGGCTGTTGCGGGACCTCAGAGTCATGCTGACTGAGATGAGCAGTGTAGGAGTTCTGCGTTGGAGTTGTTTCCTTCCTGTATACAGCCAAGCAAATCTCCTTAATGTTTTCAAAGTATGATACCCATGATCCCATTTCACAGTGCTTTGTGCTTTAGTGCTTTGTAAACTCTCCATATTTTCCTGCATGTTTTCTTAAACTACTTTTAACAGCTGTTCCTTGTGTATAGCGTTAAGAGTTGCAGATGTTTGTGTGTGTTGAAGGTTGATATGATGTTTTCCACATTGGAGGATTAAAGCAAAAGGGAAGAATCAAACACAAAGTTATTTTTTATTGAGCATTCTGCATATTTAGAAGTGGAGTGATTCTTAAGGTTGATTTATACTTCTGCGTTGACTCAACACCGAGCTTACGGAGTAGGGTACACAAGAGCCAAACACTGTTGTGAACATTTATACTTTTGCGCTGGTGTCTGCTTCGCTCTGTAATTACACTGCCACACCACTAGGTCTGAATCTTGAACATCTTCTACACCACACTGTGCAGTAAACAATGCAGTGGTGTAGTAGAATTACTCTGATAATTCTTTAAAGTGCACTATTTAGGGAGTATGCCATTGTTTGGGACAGACCATAGTTTACCTCAGGTGCCAGGAAAGCAACAAATACAAAACCGCCAGATTTTTCCTGCGTGGTCCCGCTACTTATTTTTTCTCAAACACGTCTGTATTTTTCCATTGTTCAACATTTTTATTCATCCCTGACGCCGTAAGCCTGACGACCACTGAGGAAATTTCTCACTCTGCGGTCTCTATACTGTGGAGAAGAGGAGTCCCTGTGTTCCTTTGGTTCAACATAAACAATGTCTGTCTGACTTTTTACATTTTTAATTTATTATTTAAATTTGAATTAATTCCAGGTAGGACCCACCGCGACCCTGAACTGGATGAGCGCTTACAGATGATGAATGAATGAGTGAAATTTAATTATTCTATTTAGGCCTGCATTGTAGGTGACATCATAGCTTTTAAACACAGCCAGCCCCTGTGAAAGACAGTGGCACATTTGACCATTTCAAGTGTTGCCTATGCCTCACCACAAATATTTTATGGTGGTAACACAAATTTGTCTGCTGATGTGCCATAACCACACACATAAGAAAAAGATATTAATCTGTCATCACAGTTGTTATTGTTGTTGAAACCCTACTGGTTTTATGTGAGCGCCGGCATTTTATCATTAAAATAACAGAGAGTTTAAGTCATTAAACTTGGGTGCACGTAAACACCATAAGTTTTATGTGTGGATCTGGAGAAGGATTTAAATTGTGAATGAATGTTTATACTTTTGAGGTTTTGGTCAAATGGAAAAGTAAAGTTCACATCCTCAGCACACACTCCTCATTGCCCTGACCAGTGAGAATCACATTTTCAGTGTGTGTGTGTGTGTGTGTGTGTGTGTGTGTGTGTGTGTGTGTATCTGGTGCAAAACATTTTAGAAATCTAACCTGAAAGAGTGAACACGGTTACTGTGTGATGTGACGTTGCATAACTGGAGTGTTAATTAAATAGTTTATTTTAATATAATTATAATATATTTCATAGAAGATATAACGCCTCTGTATTGATTTTGTCTGATACTCAAGGTATGAACAGCAACATGAGCCCAATAGCACAATAGCAGTCTATAACCAGCTACAGTAACAGTCCCTGTGTGTGTGTGTGTGTGTGTGTGTGTGTGCATATGTGACCCCAGGGGGAGCTATTGCTTTAGTGCTCACTTAGTGTATATGTGTCTCTGTGTGTGTGTTTGTATGAATGAAGTGTGCTGGGGGTTATTTAAGTGAGTCTCACTGTAGTGGCTCATACTCTTGGTTCTCTGTGTATTGATATTCCGATCACAGAGGATTGACTCTGGCTCTGTGTGTTTGTGTGAGCGTGTGTGTGGAGCTGGAGATTTGGTGTGAAGTCAGTGCTTCTGTGATTAAACACATAGTTTAGTAACTAAATACTTCTCTAAACTCAGCTGCTTCAGCTTAAAATGCACAGGGCTTGTTTATTTCTCCCTCGCTCATCGTGTTGGATTTAATCCGGGGGAAATTGTTTCTAATTGTCGTTCCCAGTAGATCCGGCCCACAGCGCTGGAGCTAACCGCTGGCCTCGTGTTTGACCTCACCTTGGATCTAACGCTGCATCATAGGCACTGACTGAAATATTATTGCCGTTACCATAGCAACATCCCTCCATGGTCCATTCCCTCTTACTTTGGTCCAGTGCCAGTGAGGGGATCAGTCCAGACTCTGCACATACATACATACACACACACACACACGTTGGTTCTACTATACTTGTGAGGACCTCCACTGAAATCATTATTATTGTAGCCAAATATATATAAAAACACCCCCCACCCCCACCCGCACACATATACAAATACACACCACACAGAGGCAGCCCATGAATGGTTGTTTATGTGAGATTTGTAGGATGGCATTAATGTATTTTGGATGCCAGTGGGCACATACAGGCAGCAGCTGTTTGTGAGAGAACCTTGATCAGAGCCAAACTCACACACACAGACACTATCATCTCTCTCTCTCTCTCTCTCTCTCTCCATCCTCCCTATTTGTTCTGTGTTCTGTCTTTTTTCTGCTTCCTTTCCTTACTTTCCTTCTCACTGTCATTCCTGATCTACTTTACCTTGTTCCCATTCATGCTTTCCTTTCTCTCTCTCTGATTCTCTCTCTCTCTCTTTTCACCATGATGTGTCTTCTGCCTGTGTTTGGCTTGAAGTCAAGTCAATTTCTCGCCTGCTGATTCTGTGCCCCTCCTCTTTCTTTTTTTTTATGCTCTCTCTTTCTCTCCCTCTCTCTCTCTCTCAGTAGATGGTGGAGAGGTGGACAGTATCAGCTTAACGTTCAGAGGCTTATTAAAAAGTTATTGATAGTAACTGACAACACTGGTGCCTTCAAGACCCCTCTCACTTTTTTAATGGCCCTCCCTCACCCAGTTTATTTTCTCTTCTCATTAAACCATGGGTCAGATATTTGCTAAATTAGCAGCGTGTGCTTGTGTGTTTGGCTGGTGAGCTGGAGGCCACAAGTGATAATTGGGGTCTCTCTAATCTGTTTTGGCTGCGATGTGAACATGCAAGTAGTGTTCCTTTCACTACCACAGTACCACACAAACAAATTCACACCAACAAAGTGTAGGCCTATCATAGACAAATCACACAAAAGCTGTTTTGTGAGGTGCTTTGAGATTTATTTCCACAGGCACAACTCACTGACCTCTTGCCAGAGTTTGGAAATGAGTATTAGACCTCATTAGACTGGTGTGACTGTTGTGTGCTTGGAGAAAAGCCAGTTTTGTAGCTTTAATCCAGCAGACATTTGAAGAATGTCTATAACTATAACTTTATAAAGTATACAGTTCAACAGATGGACTATAGACTGTAATGGTAAAAGCGCATAGTAAGGTAAGTGAAGCTGATAAAATGGACAGTGTGTGTACAAACAGGGTGGTGTCTTTAATGTTTTGTTCGATTGGTGTATATGTTCACGTATGTGTTAAGTGATGTCAGTGGTTCCCAAACATTTTCTGCCATGCCGCCCCCACCCATGTCCACTTACTCTAACACACACACACACATAGACATCTTTTTCTTTCAGACTCCACTGAGTACACAAACTGCAGTTTGTTATTGAAGAACACAAAAATAAAGAGACAAATCAGCTTCACAGAGGGATTACTAGAAGTAATAGCTCCACACACCCCCTAGGGGGCCCACTTTGGGAACCACTGAGTTATGTGAATCCAATAAAAATGGCATTAGAGCATTAGAGGGTGTAGATTTGAGCTGCGTTCCAAAGCCTACGCTGAAGCCGAGGTAGGATAGTCCAGTGAAGACTCTTTCTTGGTAACCCAGTCACACAAATGGAACCGTCTAAGGAGGCCACGTGAGTTAAAATAAGATGTATTTGCTTATTAATATTATCCTGCAAAACAGTTCTATTTAAAAAACTCATACTTCAACCTATAAACCCTCAAATATAATCTTTAAACCGTTTCATTACAGGTGGGATTAAATATAATAAATACTACTACTAAATATATGCTTTCTTTTGCACTGTAATATGCCAGTAAGCTTTTTGATTAAATATGGTATAGAGACAAATAGTTTACTTAATTAACTATTTTACACTTTACAGAGTAAACAAACTCTGAAGGTCTGTTTTTCGCCGTGTCTTTTTTATTTTTTCCAACAGGCCGTTCATGTACAGAGGATTGTGGGTAACTGAGGGCCACGAAGGATACATCTGTTGCATCCTTTAAATTGCTCCAAACGTAGGCTGCATTTCTCAACTGTTTATGAAGGATCCTTTATATTGGAACAGGCTTCTGTGACATAGCAGCCAAGAAATGCAGCCGAGCACAGCCACAGCCTAGGCTTTGGAATACAGCTACTATCTCAGCATCAGTGAAACGTGAAACACCTCTAGGACACCAACGTAAAATAATAAATGAATGAATGAATGAATGAAAGAATATATATATAGGTAGGCAGGTAGTGTCGCAGTCACACAGCTCCAGGGACCTGCAGGTTGTGGGTTCGATTCCCGCTCCAGGTGACTGTGAGGAGTTTGGTGTGTTCTCCCTGTGTCCATGTGGGTTTCCTCCGGGTGACTGTCTGTGAGGAGTTTGGTGTGTTCTCCCTGTGTCCATGTGGGTTTCCTCCGGGTGCTCCGGTTTCTTCCCACAGTCCAAAAACACACGTTGGTAGGTGGATTAGTGACTCAAAATTGTCTGTAGGTGTGAGTGTGTGAGTGAATGTGTGTGAGTGTCTGTGTTGCCCTGTGAAGGACTGGTGCCCCCTCCAGGGTGTATTTCCACCTTGCGCCCAATGATTCCAGGTAGGCTCTGGACCCACCGCGACCCTGAACTGGATAAACGCTTACAGATAATAGATGGGTGGATGGAACCATAGCAGAGGACTGATAAACGATGACATATTGTTTACTCACATACTTTATATTAAGATCTGCATTTAAATTGAATTCCAAATGAATATTTGTATATTAGATGTTCATTCATGGAGTTTTTATACCTGTTGTTGCAATTTAATTTATTTTTGTGATTTTTGTGTGTACTGTCACTGGGGACATTTGGACCTGAAACAACACAGGTTTTTACAGTAATATCCACCTCTCCACCTATGGAATCGTTCCTTATTTAAAAATCAAATGCAGGGTTTCTTACTCAGTCAATACGAGACGCCATGTGGACAGTGTTACAGCCGCAGTTTCTCTCACATGTTAGCGAGAAACGCTAAAGCCGTTCCTGTTAGCAGTGTGTGTTCAGGAGGCGGGGCTTAAAGTAGAGAGTGAGATTTGAAAGCATTTTTGTGCCAGATATTTTGAATAAACACTGACAGAACATTGTATTGTAGTTTTTAGTCAAAATGATTGCTAGGGACAATTCAGTAGGCGGTGGATATTGGTAGGGATACATCTGGACTGTGCTTACCCAATGCTACGCCCTTGCGTTTGAGTGAACATAACATTTTGAACTGTAAAGAAACAGCTCATAGTTTTGCATAGTCAGGGAAAGCAAAAAATCAGCTGGTGGCCGTGTGTTTAATCTCTTCTCATTTGTGTGTGTGTGTGTGTGCAGGTTTGTTTGGCTGCGATGTGTGTTTGCAGGCGTGTCTGTGCTTTAAAATTGTGCTTTGCTAAGCTGAACAGAGTGGGCTACAACTAGGGGAATTCCAGAAGGTATGGACTGGTTTAATGTGCCCACGTTTCAGATTTCAGTCTCATAAGTCTGGCCACGAGTGTTTGTCACAGTGCATTTTCCAGTTCTCCATCAAGTGAGCTCAGTGCATCACAGCTGGCTCACGGCTGTTAGTTTATACACACGAAAAAACTGCGTCCGTGTGCTTGTGCATGCCTCTGTTTGGCCGTATGTAAAGCTGCAATGAGTGAAACATTTCTGTGCACTGTAACCTCTCCAGCGGATTGGTTGCCACGGTGATGCGGCTGTTTGTTTTGGGTGGGAAGCGGATGGAGGCAAACACTGAGCATCTGGGCTGGCTGACCAGGCCTGCCAACATAACTTAGCACAGCCTAGCTGATCGTTCCCTCCACATCCCAGCAGCCCTCAGCCTCAGCTGACCCCTTACTAGCGTCGTTTTTTCAAGACTTTTACCCCACTGTGAGCCTTTATCCAAGAGGATATTCACAAATTAGCATGACGGTGAAACTTAACATCCCTGGCCATCTGACAATGCTCTGGGGTTTGTTTGGATAGGAGGGTCTCTACACTAGGCCCTGTATGTGTTGGTGGACATTCCCATTCACAGCTGTCTCCTGTGGTTGTCTAATCCTGCAGACACCAGGCGGAATAGAGCTGTTTGGCCTTGCTTTCCTATGTATTTCATTTCTCACAAGGCCTCTCAGCATTGGGAATCCCATGTGTAAAATTAGTCCATGATGAAATCACTGGAAAAATAGTCACCCCAGAAACCTCTGTTTGAGAGAATTTGATGATTTGTGTAATGATTAATGTCATTTTACAGTTATTTTTACAGCACATTTCCACATAAAAAAAAGAAAACGGAAGGCTCAAGCATAAATCTGAACTGCAAAGTCCTGCAGATATTATGCAGATAATTCTACAGGTTGTGTTTACGTGTGTGTTTTTGTGTGTGGTTGCACAGATGAACGTGTCCGTTTATAACAGCCCTAACATTTCAGCCAGGTGATCATTAAAGAAGAGGACAGTTTCATATGTGAGTTTAACACTGACTCACTGCCGATAACGTCACATAAAAACTCCGTAAAACAGGGTTCTTTCAGCTTTTACATGAAATGGCTGACAAGTTTACTATTTCTGTAAGGGTTACTCCCCTGCAAATGGTCAATAACAGAAAACTGGCTGAGTGTATATTTTAAAGCTGACAGCAGAGGGCAGTGATTGGGCAGTGTAGGTGTGTGTGTGTGTGTGAGAGAGAGAGAGAGAGAGAGAGAGAGAGAGAGAGATCATAGTGAGCTCTATACAGACTACAGGGTTAAGTAAGATTTCTTGTCTCAGATTGTGTCTCCTCAGAGACATGTAATTCATGATGTTAACATCATGACTCAGTGAGAAACTTTCACCAAGTCAGTGATGTTGGACAAGACATTCTACACCAACCCAAAAAAAGAAGAAAAAAAAATGTAGAAAGTTTGTGTCAGATATTGGTGGGGTTTATAAAAATTACATTTACATTTCCCAGATTGCATTTTTCAGGCTAGGGCACTGAGGGAGAAGACGGTCTTATGCTTAAAGTTCGTTCTGTGCCACCATTTGGATGGAGAGCTGTCCAGAAAAGCCACCACAGACCATAAATAGGTACACAAAGTGCTGCTCTGGTTTTAGCCGATGCTGCGTGATCAGGACTATTTGTCAAGTCTGTACCAATTAAAGGCTACACAGCAAATACACCAGTGTTAAATCAACACTATTATTATGTAAATTAAATTATATACAGAGGACGAACACTGAAGCAAAAAATGCCATATTAGCATTGTAATATTAGCAAATTTGCAAGTTAAAATTAGCAATGCAGCTAAAATAACTTCACAATTATGGTCCATTAAATTACATTTTAAGGATAACATTACGTTGTTCCAAGCGGCACAGTGGTGCAGCAGGTAGTGTCGCAGTCACACAGCTCCAGGGACCTGGAGGTTGTGGGTTTGAGTCCTGCTCTGGGTGACTGTCTGTGAAGAGTTGGTGTGTTCTGCCTGTGTCCGCGTGGGTTTCCTCCGGGTGACTGTCTGTGAAGAGTTGGTGTGTTCTGCCTGTGTCCTCGTGGGTTTCCTCCGGGTGACTGTCTGTGAAGAGTTGGTGTGTTCTGCCTGTGTCCGCGTGGGTTTCCTCCGGGTGCTCCGGTTTCCTCCCACAGTCCAAAAACACACGTTGGTGGATTGGAGACTCAAAAAAGTGTCCGTAGGTGTGATGTTTGAGTGACTGTGACTGTGTGTTCCCCTGTGAAAGACTGGCGCCCCCTCCAGGGTGTATTCCCGCCTTGCGCCCAATGATTCCAGGTAGGCTCCGGACCCACCGCGACCCTGAACTGGATAAGCGCTTACAGATAATGAATGAATTACATTGCACAACGTTAATAACCTGGCTGTCTATTTTTGGTAGCTAGCTATCACACCATCAACACAACTTACCTGTTTAGCCAGAAAAAACACAGCTCAGCACTAATAAACCCCTTCATGTCACAGATCTGTCACCTCCTCTGAATGCCAAGCCAATGTTTATTCTGAGCTTAGCTTGAGCTCTGTCTCTCTCCCTTTTAGCTTGTCAGGTCTATTCAGTTCTACATTGCTTTGCTTTGACTAGTGCTGGCACTGCTGAAGACAGCTGGGTTTGTCAGTGCAGTGTCTATAAGTAAACAGCAAACCGTCACTGTCCAAAGACAAACGTGAATCTCCATTTTTGTAAATATTTAATTTGGTGCTTCACTTGAACACAACACTGGGTGAAAATCGTATGATAAATTGGCCAATAGAAATGCTCCAAAATGACACTGACTTCCACTGATGGTTGTAAACATAGAAGAATTTATTATCTTTCAGCGCCATACAGATGAGAACTGTGAGCCACACCCCCACTTATGTTACTCAGGTAAACAGGCCATTGAGCCGGACCATGTTTTTGTGCCTGTGACGTTAATACATAAAGACGTCTGACGCAGCTTTACAGTGTGACTCACAGCAGCAGAAGTGCACTATATGTTTTTTTTTTCTTTTAACCTCTTGACTCACTCGTTATGTGAATTCTTTCAGTTTTAACAAACTTTACATATAACAGTGAATACACAGAACGTGTAAAATATAAATAAAAGTAATAAAAAGACTTGTACTTATACTTGTTTTTATGTAGAACATTTCAACACTACGTTCAGAAAAGACCAACATAAATCTGAACTCATCCTGTAAGACAGCACTTATCAACTGTGTTTGTTCCTTGGAATTTAGAGTGCTTGATTTGTTTAAAGTAAAGCGCAACAGTAAAAAAGCGCCAACGAAATATTACACACTTCTAGCGTCTGTTAGTTTAAGAGTGTTTGCACGTATCAGTTCCAGTGCCCTGCAACAATAAGTTGGGATTTCAGCATTTCCCCGTGCTATAACAATGCTGTAACCTAATCACTCACCACGGACTCCCCTGGGCTAAAGTACACACATTAAATAATTACAGTTCAGCACAAGACACCTGTAGCAGATCTGTTCCTGTACATGAGCCCCATATGAGTGTGAGAATAAACAGCTTGTACTTAACAAATGTGTGTGCTGTCTTTCACATAGTCTTATTTACGAAATGTTTTCCTCTTTAGTCTCGTCTTGAATTATAATCAGACTATTTACAGTGGGTTTTTATGTATTATAGCCTGGATAATCCAAGCCAATAGGCATTTGAATTAAAATAATTGTGTTATAGCATGCTGTACACTTGAATTTGTGTGCACATTATCTGTAGTAAAATCCAATTCATAAAGCTCAAGCCCCTCTTAAATTATATCTAATGGAACATTATTTGCTACAGTGCCCAGAGAGAGAAAATAAATGGAGTCAATGTAATGTCAATGTCAGTCACTGTTACTGAATCCAAAAGAATTCAGTATAACACATTATTTACTGAGGATTTGCTTGGTTTCAAGAGAATGAAAATGCATTTTTACAGTAGGAATCTGAAGTCTGCCACTTAATTCTCCAATGACTTAATGCTCCAAATATTATGACTTTAATCATTCAATTACTATGACTTTGATATCTAAATATCACGACTATATTCTCAGAGTCTTGCATTTTATTATTATTAACAATAGCCTTTTAAAAAAGCCTGGTATAAATGTGTTCAAAAATATTTTGTATTGTATTTATGTAGTACGGTGGTGCAGCTCCAGGGGCCTGGAGGTTGTGGGTTCGATTCCCGCTCCGGGTGACTGTCTGTGAGGAGTGTGGTGTGTTCTCTCTGTGTCTGCGTGGGTTTCCTCCGGGTGACTGTCTGTGAGGAGTTGGTGTGTTCTCCCTGTGTCCACGTGGGTTTCCTCCCACAGTCCAAAAACACACGTTGGTAGGTGGATTGGTGACTCAAAAGTGTCCGTAGGTGTGAGTGAATGTGTGACTGTGTGTGTTGCCCGGTGAAGGACTGGTGCCCCCTCCAGGGTGTATTCCTGCCTTGCGCCCAATGATTCCAGGTAGGCTATGGACCCACTGGATAAGGGTTACAGATAATGAATGAATGTATTTATTTATACATGTTTCAAAATCTAAACCATCTAGTTGCTAGTGAAATGGGAAAAAAATTATTTTAAATGTATATATATGAATTAAAAATATATGTGCTGCTGAACATGTCAGCATGTTTACCTAAAACACTTTCCAGCATCCCTGCCCAGAAAGTCAGAGCACGGTTGCTGTCTTGGATTTGTGGCCTCTGATGATTGAGGCAATACCATGGAATAAATTCCCATTCTCAGTCTCCTGATGAAAGAGTTATTCCACACAGGAGCCTTTAAACTCTTTGTCTGTCTGTGCCCTCTGTATAACTTGCTTGTTGGATTGTATTTTTGTTATCAGCAGTATTTCTGTAGTTGCTGTGCAACTGTGTAAATTCTTTCTTGTGTCTGTGACCTGCAGCACTGTTAGTATACTCACATATGTGCAACACAAATATACACACTCATGCTTCATACAGAGATAGTTTACTTTCTGTGGTTGTGCATTGTGTTGTGCACAGCTGGGTTTGAAACCCCTCACACTGACCCAGAAACACAGACTCACACACACATACAGATGGTTCAGAGATTAGGTTGTGTGAGAACTTACTTTTGCCTGGTTTGTTGTACCTGTGTCCATATTTAGACTAAAGTAATAGTAATGTGATACTCCTGGAGGACCAGCAATAAAAGATGTTGGGCTCTTTGAAGTGGTGGAGCCACTCACAACTAGAACTCATTCATTCATTAATTCATTCATTGTCTGTAACCGCTCCAGGGAACACATGCTGGAGGGGGTTGCCAGTCCTTCACCGGGCAACACACACTCACACACACACACTCACACACCTACGGATACTTTTGAGTCGCCAATCCACCTACCAATGTGTTTTTGGACTGTGGGAGGAAACCGGAGCACCCGGAGGAAACCCACGCGGACACAGGGAGAACACACCACACTCCCCACAGACAGTCACCCGGAAGAAAACCCACGCGGACACAGAGAGAACATACCACACTCCTCACAGACAGTCACCCGGAGGAATCCCACGCAGACACAGAGAGAACACACCACACTCCTCACAGACAGTCACCCGGAGGAATCCCACGCAGACACAGAGAGAACACACCACACTCCTCACAGACAGTCACACGGAGGAAACCCACGCAGGCACAGGGAGGACACACCACACTCCTCACAGACAGTCACCCGGAAGAAAACACACGCGGACACAGGGAGAACACACCACACTCCTCACAGACAGTCACCCGGAGGAAACCCACGCAGACACAGAGAGAACACACCACACTCCTCGCAGACAGTCACACGGAGGAAACCCACGCAGACACAGAGAGAACACACCACACTCCTCACAGACAGTCACACGGAGGAAACCCACGCAGGCACAGGGAGGACACACCACACTCCTCACAGACAGTCACCCGGAAGAAAACACACGCGGACACAGGGAGAACACACCACACTCCTCACAGACAGTCACCCGGAGGAAACCCACGCAGACACAGAGAGAACACACCACACTCCTCGCAGACAGTCACACGGAGGAAACCCACGCAGACACAGGGAGAACACACCACACTCCTCACAGACAGTCACCCGGAGGAAACCCACGCAGACACAGGGAGAACACACCACACTCCTCACAGACAGTCACCCGGCCCAGGACGTAACCCCAAACACAGATCCTAGAGCTGTGTGACAGCGACACAACTCAAATTATTACCTTGTATTGCCCATGTTTTTTAATTCAAATACCCACACAACAAAATAACTAAACCTTATATCTGTGATTAAGAAGAACATGGAATGTAGAAAGATCAGTGTATAAATGAGTCCTTTGCCTCTGGGTGTTCCAGTTCTGTGTATAAAAAGTGTATTAACATTGACCTCTTCCATGCAGGGCCCATGCCCTCAGGTCAGTTACTGACCTCTAAACCCACTCTCAAAGAAAGATCTGTCTTCTTAGTTCATATGTTTAGGATTTAGTTGCTTATATGCTTATTAGGATTTAGTTTACTGACTTTGAGAGGGGGCGCACCACTGGACTGAGAAAAGCTGGATGTGGTGGGAGTAGTGATGTCATAAATGATAAACATGGACTGCCACTGACTGAAACCTTAATGTATTTAGTGACAAATCCAGGTTCTGTTAAAGATCCGATGGCAGGTTTGAGGTTCTGGAGGGACACACTGCCCAAACTGCTGGTGTGATGATCTGGAGAGCCAGATCCGGCTGACCCAAGTGTTTAATTCTCACTGGGTCCACTATGGCTTTGCTGGAGCAGAACTGGTGCAAAGGGCCAAGCCAAAGCAGCCCACAGGGTTCTGCCACTGAGTTACCACATCAGCAGAATAGCAATCAGGCCTTCGCAAGAGAAGCCTGTCAGTGTGACACACAAATACCAGCACAAGTAGACCTGCAGGTGCAGAGAGAGAGAGAGAGAGAGAGAGAGAGAGAGAGAGAGAGAGAGAGAGAGAGAGAGAGAACAGATAGCTTTGAATGCTTGAAAAAATTTAGAAATCAGACTCAGTTTTTGGCAGACTTTTGACTGCACACATTTTAATGGTTTATGGCTCTGTACCACATTGAATGGATTTAGAAGATGCATTGTTTCACACAGCCATGGCCAGGTAGCAGGAGGTTAATCTTCTCAACATGTCTGAGACGACGTTCAAAATGACCTCACTTCATAACCCTAAAATAGATGCATTATATTCTCAGGCTACGGACATGGCCTTTTCCCATGTTTAACGTTGGACGTATTTATAGGTGGTGAGGATTAGTTACAGCTGGGCTAGTTTGTGAAAGTATGTGTGCATGTGCTGCTTCCTGCCTTTGTTTCCCAGTTTTGAGTTACTTTCTGCATTCTCTGGGTATCAGAAAGGGCTGAGGTTATGTATGCGTGTGTGCAGGATGGGGATGTGAAGCTTATGTTGTACATAGAGAGAAAAAAAAAGGCCTACAGATTAAAGACCCATATGGAGTTGCTCAAGAACACACCTTTATCCTGTCGAAAGTAATCTTTGATTATTCAGCAGGGAACTCCCGCAAAGTATACCCTCACACACACAGCTTTCCATAAAGCAGTGGCCCCCTGTTTGACCAAGGCAGGGGGAGCAGTCCTCTATTGTTGTCTTATCATGTAGGTCTCACAAGATGGACTGTATTCAAATGGAAATAACACCACCGTAAACATCTATAACACCCCCCAAGCCCCCGCTGTCTACACAGGAGTGTTATTCCTGTATTGTTTCCGTTTCCACGACCAATATAATGAGCTTAGGTGTAACAAATCTTAGGTTCTAATCATCTGTAATGTGTACAGATGTGTGTTTTCAAGGCACTAGGACTAATAACTTTATAAACACTGTTCCAAAGTTTCTGTAACTATGCTCTGGCCCATCGTGAGTTAACATCCCACTGTTCCTAGGAGGAATCATACATGTCTGTTTGTGTGTGCAAGCATGAGGCAGAGAACATGTGTTTAGACTGTTAGCATGGAGTCTGTTCAGCAGCTGTTGCCGAGGCCCAGCCTGTGAAAGTCATTCTCCCCTCCTTCTCTGACCTATGTGTGTGGATTAGGGTGAACAGAGAGAGCGAGAAAGAGAGGTTTCCCTCTGAAGGCAGAAATACAGAAGTCACATAATCCTCATAAAGCCTTACCAAGTGTCCAGTTGCAGTGGGAACAAGAATGATTTCATGTTCTCTGTTTTCATTCTGTCTTGTGTGTTCGTAGCTCTCATACCAGGCTTTAATTTTCAACAGGTGGAGAACACATAAAGCCCCCCCCTTTATTCAGTAAACAGTCTACACTTAAACATTACATAAAACAGCAGTTTGTAGCATCTTAGATTCAGTCTAAAAGCATGTATTTTGCTTGGAGAGAGAGAGAGAGAGAGAGAGAGAGAGAGAGAGAGAGAGAGAGAGAGAGAGCCACTATGTGGAATTCTCTCGGCCACACGCTACATGCTGTGACTAATGAGGAATTCTCTCACTGTTCTCACAAGCTCCCTTTCAGTCTAATTTCTTCTCTCTCTCTTTCTCTTCGTTTTGGCATTTGTCATGAGACTACACAGCTGTTGCTGCTGCTTTGAGGAATGTCTCTGGCGAGAGAGCGAGAGACAGAGAGGAGCAGTTTCATAATTACAACGACAACAGAAACACCAGTTTATGCTTTTCCATTTGAGTATTGTTTTTACCTTTATTTCCAGCTCTTAAAGTTCAGAAAATACATAGTATACAGTTTCAGCCTATGTATTAAAATGCTGCATTCTGCAGACTACACACCTACACACCAGAATGGGACTTTAAGGAGCCAGTTTGGATTACATAATGGCTAGGGCTCCTCTTGTTGATACCTTGCATTCTCCACAGCTTGGAGCCTCATACACGTGATAGTAGTGGGCATATACATCGTGATAAACATGAAAACTCCAAAGTCAGGCCCCAGGCCAAAGGGGGCAGGTGGGCACTTTTTAATTGGCCTGTAGCTTCTGTTTTAAAAAACAATGCATTAAAAGTGGCCCACCAGACAAAATAATTGAATGGTTTCTTTAACTTGGTCACAGCAGATTCAGTAACATACACTCTGTAGAAGCTGTACCTTGTTATACACTAGTGGTTAGTGGATTCCCATAATCCACTGCGTTGTTTGGTAAAAACCTCTATGAGGTACTGTCAGAAATCTTTCACTACCCTCCTAAATTCTGTTCCGTATAGTAACAGTGCACTGTATAGTGAGTAACACAAGGAATAGTGAATAGTGAACCATTTTGGACACTGTTCCACAACTTTGTGTTTACACGTTCATTAAGCAGCATTTATTCATTCATTTTCTATAAGCACTTATTCAATTAAGGGTCGCGGTGGGTCCAGAGTCTACCTGGAATCATTGGGCGCAAGTCGGGAATACACCCTGGAGGGGGCGCCAGTCCTTCACAGGGCAACACACACTCACACATTCACACCTACAGACACTTTTGAGTCGCCAAATCCACCTACCAACGTGTGTTTTTGGACTGTGGGAGGAAACCAGAGCACCCGGAGGAAACCCATGCAGACACAGGGAGAACACACCAACTCCTCACAGTCACCCGGAGCTCCCTGGAGCTGTGTGACTGCGACACTACCTGCTGCACCACCATGCCGCCTTAAGCAGCATTTAATTCATGCTTATTTGTTGTTTGCTTTTACTTGTTGCCTGGAATATTGACTAATTTTGAGTATTTTTAACATTTTGTTAGCAGTGTTTTAAGAAAGAGTCAGCGTCCCTCTTTTTTTTTTTTTGTTATGAGGCAATCTACCCCCCTCTCCTTTGAAACCCCCTTGGGCCTGAATGTGATACCTACAGAACTCAAACTGCAGTAACTGTTGCACTTTAGGAATAAGATGAAAATGAGCTCCCCCAGGCTCGGTGCTGGAGTGAATAGAGGGATGCGTTACGTCATAGTCCTGAAATATTTCTCTCTCCCGCTTTTTTTGTTTTGGGAGTACAATAACGCCGCTTTGTTCCTTTGTGTTTCTCTGGCGGCGCGAACGCAGAGTTGGAAAAGCAGCAGGGAGGACAATACCTTTTTCAAACGAGCTAAATGTCATCAAGGCTGGTCCGGCCGCGTCGCTAAACCTTTCTTACCGGTGCTCACTTTGTTACGGTTTGTTTGCGCTGGACCTGCTTGTGTTTTGGGGAGGAGAGAGAAGCGTGGAGGGAGAGTTCACTCCGAGGAGGAGGGACCGTGAAGAATTCGACAACAAGAAAAGACGACTCTAGCAGTCCGTGCTGCTTTTGTTCCACCGCACAGAGCACTAACGAAGTATTTTGTTCGGTTTTAAACGGATTTGAGAACGTGTAGCGAATAATTAGGGTGTTATTTTGACGCCATCTTGCAGGGGGCTCTCCCGCTGTTTCGACTTGGTTCGCTCCAACGGAGAGACACAGCAAAGCGCTCGACTTCAGAGCAGAGTAAACTGGAGTGGGAATGTCAAAGTAGCTGAGAAAGTTTGTTTAAACAGACCGCAGCTCTGGAGCTCGGAGTTTGGTTTCACTGGCTTCATGGAAAGATACCAGCTTTCAATGGAATACCACAGAACTGAACCTTGTCTGTTTGGACCCTCGGTGTCATTTAATAATAAACGAAGGCTTCTTTCCGTTTGTGTGACGAAGTGTTGAGAGTTCGGATCCACGGGGATGAGTTTGTACTGGAGTTAATAGCCCAAACAACGCTGGTTCTCCTTAAAGTGCTCCACACTTGGGCGTGTGTGGTGGTGGTGCTGGAAAAATACTGTATAAAATAACATTGTGAAAACTTCTTCAGTAAACTCGCAATGGAGGCGGATCAGAGCTGTTCGGATGAGGCGCAGGCAGCCGGCGGTGCTGCGGACAGTTTCTCCCAGCTTTGGTCGGACGTAATGGGGATGTTGGTAAGTTGGGATGTGGATGTGGATTTGGGGGAGGGGGTGAGTGCCAAAGGAAGGTCACAGGAATCCTTCTTCAGCCTCGGAGCTCCTATAGAGAGGGGCCTGGTGGGCTTCATTGTGGATGCATTGCGTGTAGAGCGTATGTAAATGAGGACACCGGCTGTGCAGCATTGAGCATTGTTTACCCCACACTTCAGAAAAGCAAGTTGGGAAACTACACTTAACTTCCAGGCTGCTGTTGGTATTGAAGTCTACACACTGTTCTTAAAGTTGTCAGACGTCAGATTAGTTCAGGAGTTGAATATATTGGTTAGAAAATGGATTGGGAGGCACTATGAGTAATAACCCATATTAGGATATTTTAAAACACCACTAAAAGAAAATAGTTTTACTGCTTTGAGGCAGTACAGCTGAACACATGCGCTCCTGATGATGCAATGGAGTGAGCTCCACTGTCATTTCTACAATAACAGTGTGGCCAAATCCTGTGTGATGCTTAAGATGGTAGAGTTGAGCACTTGCTGCAATATTAGAGCAGGGATTCTACTCCCAAACATCGGGCTAAGGCGTGATTTGAGAAGGTAGTTGGTAAGGATTATTATCAAGCTGTGAAAACATATCACTGTCCAAAGAAAAACATGTATCTTCAAAATAATTCCTTTTTATATTTGAATGTTGAATGTATATTTGAAAATACATGTTTTTCTTTGGACAGCAATGATATTCAAATGTGTCATATACAACTCTGAAGATGTACACCTTCAACACTAAAAGTTGACTGGAGTCTGTCTGTTTGAAGTGCTGTAATGATGCCAGCTCATACGTTCCAATTCGGCTTACATTTATATTCTGAACACCAACTTTGTTTGGAATATCTCTTTGGATTCGGTGGTTTGGTGGTCTCTCTAGTCAGCAAGTAGGGCTGTAGCTGGTGACTTTCCTAACCTAGGGCCTGTATCCTGACTCCTGAAAGTCCCATCTTGCTTACTTGTCAAGAACTCTGATACTGGTCTCAACAACCAAATGGAAGCGTCCGATACAAACGGTTTCATGTTGAAGTGATTTATCAGGGCTTTGAAGACTGAGGTGTGAATGTGGTACGTATGTGGTAATGTGTGTGTTAGTGAGGAATGTCTAGAATGGTGTGTGACAGATTTAATAAAAGGACATGTGAAAGCCCAGCCGAGGTTTCTGTGGTAGAATATCGAAAGTGGGAAGCTAATTTTAGGTGTTGGGTGGTTTTTTTTGGTCATCTTTTTTTTGTTAACTGGGTGACACAGTGCTACAGCCACACAGGTTTCTTCTGGAGGTGCCCCAGTTGCCTCCCATAATACAACAACAAATATTGGTAGGTTCATAGGCTATATGAAATTGACCATGGGTATAAGTGTGTGACTGACTCTGTGAGTGTGAGATACCCTTTGATGGACGGATGAACCCTGTCCAGGATGTGTTTCTACCTTGCAACCAATGATTCTAGGTAGGCTCAAGACCCACTGCCACCTTGATCAGGGTATAGCAATTGCTGAAGATGAATGGAATTTGTTAACCACATTCATGTATGCCTTTTCAACAATTAGCCTTTGTGACTGCACAACGAGTACCAAAGTCGTTGTGTACACTTATGTGAACGTAAAAGTATTGGGTGGACAAATAAATGATAAAGCGTTTTTCTGTAACATATAACTGTAATTCAAAATTCAAACACTGTCCTGCTGATTTGTCATTTTATGGTAACTGGTGTGTAGATTTCAGAATGACAATTGTCAACGACATCAAAATCACCATATTGTATTGGGCACAATATTATCTCCAAAAACAGAGATTCTTAGTTGTTTTTTTATATAAATTAAACTTCAAATGTCATTTTTAATACTTCACCACAATTACCATACAATGACAAAAGAGCAAGAGAACCTTCAAATTTTGAATTATAATTATGTACAAAAATGCTTTATAACTTATTTGTACACCTAATAACATTGGGTAACGAGAAACTATTTAAGTGAAAATAAGGTATTTTATAAAAAGATCTCAAACCGAATGGTTCATTTGCTGCTCTGTCGTATTGTACAATTCTGAGTCCCATTTTTACAAATTTTAACACTTACGATGTTGATATGTTCCTATGTCATGTCGTAAACCGAATTCCGGTGTAGGTCGGAACATACGTAAATACTGTACGTAAATAACATACTGTAAGCACTGATCCTATCCTCACACCTTTCCTCCTCGGTCCCGAGCCGCGTAACCGTGTATTCTTCCGCCGTGCACACCAAACACGAAATTTGTGTTACAACGTTTACGACGCAAAACCACTTCAAAACAAGGCTTTATACAGTAAATGGGAGATGTGTCGTAACCATGAAACATCGTAACTCGGGACTGACGTAAGCCGAGGACCTCCAGTATTTATTTTCCTGCCTTAGGAAGAGTATGAATAGTTTACATCTGCCAGTGTTCCATGACATTCTCCAACCTGATCCCACAAAACTCACTCACCCTCCACAATTTACTGCTTTCCCAGTGTGCATCCTGGGCATCTTGAATAGTTTTACCACAATTTATTGTCTGTTTTTTGTCAATCAGTATGCATGTGTGATATATATATATATATATATATATATATATATATATATATATATATATATATATATATATAATATACACACATCCAACCTCTAGTGATTTAGAGCTTATCAGTTCCCTTTGTCTAGGGCCTTGTGGAACTTGAGTACCTTCCTGCCTCGACTGAAGATAGGTGATTATATTATGACTGAGATGCAAGCTGGGGCTCTACATTGTGATAGTAGCATGGGTAGCGTGTCTGTGCACATGCTGTTTAGTCTGTAGCTGTGGGCTAACTTTTGCCTTCTGTGTGCGGTTCAAAAAGTGCCTGATCTCTTCATTTTGGCCAAGAGAAGAAATGCTGGGCTTATAGCCAACAATGGTTTATATAATTAAATCAGTAGACAGGCGAGATCATGCTCTTATTCCGTAGTTTTATTAGCGCTTGGGCCTTTAGATGCTAGCTGATTAACGTAGTGTTTATGTAGTTAAAGAGCCTATTAAATATAACCTCCATAATATAAGTAGTTCTGGAAATTTATTGACAATGGAATGCATCCCTTCTGCTAGCAGACATCCTGTGATATGTGTGTAGCGTAAGGTAGATATTTTGAGGTTTACCAAACCACTAACCAAACTCATGGAATGTTCCTAATGAGCGCACCCCTTTTTTTTGCCTGTCAATTAAACGCGGGGTGTGTGTCAGCCCCATTTATATGTGGTCGTACCGAGTAAACTAACTTCAAAGCCACTTTACTGTCTGCTTCCCCCTCTTAAACAAGTCTCAGGCTTATAGAGTCTAGACGTCATGGTGCGAGTATGGAACGTGTGTCAGAGTTTTAGGCCCCAGACTTTTGACAGGCCAAATCCTGTATCTGTGTGTATATTAATTCATAAGTTGGTTCTAAGGTGGCTAGAGCTGGGCGATCAAATCAATATCACGATTTATTGTACATTTTACCACGATAATGAATGATTATTTTGTTTTTGTATTTTTGAATACATGTGACTGTGCTTTTGTCACTGTTTTCTCAGCGTTTACATTTGACTATTTTGGTTAGTGTCTGACACTGCGTTTGTCTTTGGCTGGGACATTTAAGTTGCTTCCATGTCCAGATAGAGGCAGAATCATGTGACTATAGCTTGCTAGCGTGGTTTTAAAGGGGCAGTACATGAACACACAGCGGGGACATAACAGAATAAAACTAATCAATATAATCGATACAGACAAAATGATATCGATTAGAAGTTCTGTGTTCAGTGTACAATGTACACTACTGTAAACACTTTCATTGACAGGTCCGAGCACACACCCATAGCAAAGCTCAGTGAACTAGGACTGTAGCATTGCTGTAGGTTTGGTCTTCGCCACCCCGAGGGCCAGTCCAGTGACCAGAGTGTGGGATTTACCAACTTGGCCAGTGTGTTTTCCCCCTGGAGGGCACTGTGGTCAAGCACTGATCAGATCCATGTGTGGCAGACAGTCACGCTCTGTCCTTCTGCAGCTCTGCTCTGAAAGAGTCTTCTTATTAGAGCCAGTGAAGACGTCCCAAACATAATCAGAGCCTTAAAATTATACAACTTCTTTCTTCTGCTGCTCCTTGGAAACAAACAAGGCTGTGTAAAAGTGGAGTACAGATATAAAATATAGTCATAGTTTTAAGCTTAGTGTTGTTATATGATTTGATACGACTTGCTGTATTTTAAAACACAAACACACGCATACAAAAAAACTAACCCCACCACTTTTCTTAGGGGTTGAGGTGTATTATTGTGACTAAACAGCGTAAACATGCCTTCAAAGGTACAGTAGTGGTTTTAAAGCCCAGTTTTTTTTTTCCTAATAAATGTACTGAATAGCCTTGGGGGTATCACAACAAAGACAGTGTATGAAAACATTCTTAATTCTCAGAAAGAAGAAAGCCCCTTAAGATGTGTTACTTTCTGTTTTTAAGAAAGAGGACCTGGGAATGAACATAGGACAAGAAAAGGAGAAAGAGTTCTTGCCTCCAGTTTCACTGGACTCATTGAGTCAGCAGTAAGCCAGCCTTGCTGTAAACCACAGCTCTCCTGATTACAGTTAATTCTCAGTCTGCCCACAGACCACTGCACATACAGAGCCTTCCCGTGCTTGCTCTTCCCTTCCTGTTCTCCTCACCTCTTCATTCTCTGTCCTCCTCTGCGTCTTCCTGGGGCCTTCTCCTCTCTGCCCTTGCGGATGTCCTCAGGAAGCCCCCCTGATGAGGGTGGGGCAGCACCCTTGACCCCACCCCGCCACCACCGCCTTGTGTGTGTGTGTTCCTCTCTCTGTTCGCTTTCTCTCTTCCCTGGTGCGTGTCATGGGTGGAGGGTTGACGCAGCTCCTGCCCGTACTGTTTTACCTACACCAGGGTGGCGCCACTCATCCCTCAGCCTGGTACTTTCTGAATCATCAGCCCCTATTTTTTCACTTCTCTTTGTAGTTATCTTATCATACATCTCTGTAGCTTGTGTGTTCACCTATGTTTAAAGGAACACTTTAGGGTACTCACATTTGGCATTTGTGCTCTTGGGCTCCCCCTACAGTTGCGGAGCGTAATTCACATTTACGCACTGTTCTGAAATGAGGTAAAGATGTTTTCAGTGTTCTTTTAATGTGGTTATTTTCATTTGATTAAAGGCAGTTCATCTCAGTGACCTCTAGTAGTCTGCTGAATCTGTGTCAGAACTAATGGAGTTAATGGCCTTTGGAAGAGAAATCATAGTTTTCTATATGAATAACTCTTCCTCCACTGTACCGTGTTAGAAAAGCTGTCACTGTGGTGCTACCCTCAAGGCTACGTATTCAGCACCTTTAATTATGGAACATAATTGTACCATATTCTACTATAATTGTAGATTTGAAAGTTGTGTTGGTCTCATACACACCGTTTCATCTCCAGGACTTCTACACAGTTCTGTAACGAAATCTTACAAATATACACCTCTCCTTCTGGAGAACAAGATGTAGTGAACCTTTAGGGAACACAACTGGACTTTAACACTACTCTTGCACCTTTAAAGCTACATTTACACTCTGTACCTTTAGTGACAATAATGGACCTCTACCGTACATTTTTTTCTGAGAGTTTGTATGTTGTGTAGCTGGCTAAACAAGTGTTTCCCACTATTCCTGTCTGCAGATGCAGCAGACTCTTAAAAAGACACATTTCCAGAAGTGTTATTGGAATAATGTCATGGAAGAACTATTTCTGGTTCTCGTTTAATTGGATGGTTCAGAACCAGTAAAGCAGTGGTTCCCCAGTGTCCCCTTTTTCAGGTCTCCACTCTGACACAAACAAACTTTATTTCCGTCCAAATTCCACTGCAATTTGGAAGGGAACGGGGGAGTGGTTTACTGCCTACCCAGAGAGCGATTGGTCTGTTATTAAGCCCTTCAAATGCACTACGCTCTACTTAATGAACTTTCTTATACCTCATATTAGAACTCAGCACCGTGTTCTTGTCCTCTGCAGAATGTACGTGAGTGTTGTGTAGTGTACAGACATGGCCGTGACCGTGAGGATAGTTCTTGCACAAGAACTACGTCACTGAAGAGCACATGCTTGCCTTTTAACCTTTTGTTATCTAAGGTCATAACTCGGAGGCACATTCCACGCTGGATGACCAGGGCTGAATATGTTTAACATAGTGTTGTATGGCAGTCTGCATACACATTACCATACATTAAAGTCAGGATAATGAATGGAGTTACTGGGCTGTCTAGCAGTATGAGGTGGAGGAGATTGGAGCACAGTATAGTGCAGTCCTTACACTTTCATCTCGTCTTCTAACATCTCATTTAAACCTCTTTTATAGACATAGACATTGATTGAAACGGCATCATCCCGTTTTCATCACATGATTCTAAAAGCAAATAAGAATCGGGACCTCACTGGTTGCTTTGTAAAATGTGCTTCCCTAGATTTGCATCCTCTGGAAAAGAACGCTCCCAGTGGTGATTGTTGTTGTGGCACAATGGCAGTGTAGTGTGAATGTGAGTGGGCTGTTTGCTTTGGGTCAGTGAAGTATGCAAAAGAAAACCTCTTCTAGCTTCGAAAAACCCATTTCCTGCCTCTGTTAGTGAGCTGCGCTCAGTTTGTATAGTCGTCTAATGCATGCCCGACCAGCAGTTAGAAGAATTACAGGAAATGGTGGAAAGAATAAGACATTGCCCAGATTTCACCTCTTTTCAATTACAACTTCAGTAACTCTCCACGTTTAATTTGCCTCGTCCTACCAGGCTTTTTTCTTTAAAGGTTTCTTTTTGGCCAGAGTGCAGCAGAAGAATGCTGGGTAATTGATTAGCAGGAGTGTCTTGTAGTGATAGGCCAGAGGTCAGGTGAAAACTACTCCTCTTTGACACAGTCTTTTCCCTTTGTTGTTTGCCCTCTTGCAGCCTCCTGCGCTTTAAAGCAACACTAGGCATTATGTTTACATTGAAATTATAGCTTCAAAGTCATTGTGATGCTTCACTAGCCTTTGACAGGGAGGATAGAGCCTCTGTCGTTGCTACTTTGGGCTCAGCATTGCAGAAACTGCAAGGTGTAACTTTTGGACAAGGGTAGCTTCCTTGATTTCAGGACAGTGTTGTAAAAATTTATTACACCCTGTAAATGTAGGGGGAGCCTAGGAGCAAAATCACAAAATCTTGTGCAGTTTGCTTATAATATGCCCATTCCAGAGATAGCAAAGAATATTTGGCCCAAATGTGGCACAACTGCAGTTCTCTTATGGCCCACATTTGGAATTACAGCCTTGATTTGGGGTGAGTTTACTACCTCAACTCAGCCACAGATCCACCTTATATGGGCCATTTGTCGACATTTGGCCCACATCTAGCCCATGCAACACATACCATAACCCAAGTCAAGCTCAGCTCATGACATTGCCAGTGCCATATATAGACCATAAGAGCCAAAAGTGAGACATATTTGGCCCAAATGTGTCTGCTCTCTGGGTCATGCTTTTTGTGCTCATGGGTCATGCTTTTTTTTTGGAGGACTTACAGATTCATAGTTAAACTAAAGCACAATGGTCAGTTTCAATTAAAAGGTCGGATTGGGCAAGCTATGCTAATCTTTAATCCTCCCACTTTCTGGTAAAGTCAGAGATAGTCCATTAAAACCCAAGCTTCTCTTGACTCATCCCACACGTCGAGAACCAACTCACCGCTGGGAAAGAATGAGCTAATTAAGGAGAAAAAACAAAACCACAGTGTTCCTTTAATGTTGTTACATAACTCCTGGATGCAGGTCCATGTCGTGGGAGGGTTTAGGCCATGAGTAAGCATGCTTGCGTATTGAGATAGGGTTTAACTGGACTCAAATGAGCTTCTCTGTCCTCTTGAATGTTGGCTTGAGTGTTAGTTTTCTGTATTTGTCAAAAACTTCACACGTCTCCAGGTTGGTTTTATAAAACTATTGTTTGCAATTAGTACTTTTAACTAACAGTAGCTCCTGATGATCATTTGCCGGGGTATATTGTGGAGATATTAAATACTAAAACAAAAGTTTTCACTGATGTAAACTACTACAAAGGTGGATCTTTTAACAAATTTACCATTTTCAATTTTATCGACAGGAAACATTAATCGGGGAATCACAATATTTCTGGCATCATTCCACAGAAATATTTCTGGCACTTTTATTTTTAAGAGTTCGACTTTGGAGCTTTAAGAGACAGTTTTGTGTTTATTCCTAGGGAGGGTGGTGCTGGATTGTATTTTCAAACAGTGAATCACACGGTCTAAACAAGAAGACTCCCTGTCCTTCACGTCCTCACTAATTCAAAACATGTGGCTAGCAGCTAGTGTTGAGGACTTTTTTCATTCATATAAACTCAGAGGATCACAATGCTATCGCCATTTGTTTTAAAGACTGTTTAAAAATAGAAAATATAGTTTAAATTGGACAATATATGCAAATATTTATTTAATTTGTAATTATACAGCAATAAATGCAATATTTCTCTGCAGTTTTTATGCAAACAAAAATAAATCGATATAAATTATTCCATTTTAGAAATGTTTAAAGGAACACTACCCTGAAACCAATGGGAAGGGGGAGAGTGGGGGGATGTTTTCCCACTGCCATCCACAAGATACTTAGTGCACTTTCTGCAGTGCTGAATCCAGAGTAGCAGTGACAGAGGCTTTCTGCTCCCTATTACAGGTCAGTAGAGCATCACAATGGAGGTGTAGTTTTAAGGTAAATGTATTACATGGTGTTCCCTTAAGAACCTGCATTAGTATCTGTATCAGGAGATATTTTTAAGTACATATCAGCTAAAGCCATTGGCCTAGAAATCTTATATCAGTGCATTGCTGACACACACACACACACACTAAAACTAAGGCACGAGCTTTGAGTTAGCACAGTAATCAGTCAGATCTACGGCTGGTATCAATTGCACACACACACTTATATCATTACTTCACTGCTGACCTGGAATCTCAGGTATGCTAATGAGAATATGGGAGGCATGTGCTGTACTGGAGGACTTGAACTAAAAGTGGCCTTCAGAACCCTCCACTTTCTTCTAGAATTTATTGGTAATTTGTGAGAAAGCATTGGTTGTCTATAAACAGATTTTCCCTCACTTTATAACATGACCTCACTGTCTGTAATACATATATTTTTATAGACTGATCTCTCTCTCTCTCTCTCTCTCTCTCTCTCTCTCTCTCTCTCTCTCAGTTCTTCAGTCATTGTCCCGCCATCCTCTGTCTTATTCTAGCCACATCCCTGTAATTACATCTAAGCCGTGGAGCGTCCAGCCCTGCTAACTATATGGCACTACACAGTGTTTTAACGTCCCCAGTCTCCCAAGTCTAAAGACTGACAGTTCAGCTTGCAGCTCAGACTTGGCTAAACCTGTTGCTATTGGCCAGAATTTTGGTTCATTTCTAAAAGAACGTGAATCATCTCTCTCTTAAAGTGCTGCGGCTCTTTTGTGAATCTGAGCGGATATAAGAGTTTCTCCCCTCTAATTTTTGAGTATTGTTTGTTTTTGAAAGAGGAGCCGGAATAGATGGAGGTTGTACTCGCTGATGATAACTTTTCGAGCAGGAGGAACTTCTCCAACATGGATATCATGTTTTTGCTGAATAGTTGGTGAGTCCCCAAGCTGTTCAGAGTCCATACGCCAGCACATCGGAATGCAACTCTTGGAATTTCTTTGTGTAAGGAGTGTTCCACTGGGAATCTCAATAATCTGAAGCAATGAGTTGGGAGAGTTGGAGAATGGGATAAGTATCTTTAGTATAGAGAGAGGAAAATACATTTTTATTAGTTACATTTTTTTACTCCCTACCAATGTCTCATTGATTCAGTGTTATTCACGCAGCTTCATTAATGCTTCAGCCTGAAGTTAATAGTCTTGCTTCTTGGAAATAACTTGGAGCTGAATAAAAAGCTTCTGTTGTTTGTTGTGAGTGTAGTTTTGGCAGAACAGGTTTCGAAGTTAATCTTTAGTTCTCAGCCAAGTAACCCATTCCAGACAGTTAATAAACAATCTCTAAACTAAACCTTTATATGCTGATTTATCAAAATCCCAGTGTTAGAACATTTTAACACAGCGTTTTGTACGATAAAATGAAAATAAATAAATAAAACACATGCATCATCTGGCAGTCACTTCTATTCAGAGACAATTAGGGCTGGACAGTAATTCAATATCAATAATTATTGTGATAAAACTATCATGATATGATTTGTTAAACACATTTCTGATATTTCAATATACATTGTTTATAGTGTCTGTCACTGACTGACATTCATTTTAGGGTGTCGCTGTCAGTTTAGTGTTTCTTCTAGGATTTTATTTTCAGCAGTGGTGGCAGCTCCCTCCTCCTCATTCCACTGCCACACCTGAATGTGGAACAGATGTGACATGTCTTTGGGATGGACATTTTTAATGTGAGAGAGTTTGTTAACATTTCATGAAATTCTAAAACAGCAGCATCAGTATTTTATACACGTTAAGCTCTTTTCTCAGTTCTAAACTCTCTCAGTTATAATTTTTTGTGGCTTGGGAACAGATGATTACTCTGCCAAATTAAGTGTGAAATAATGTACATGCTGTAAGCTGGAGAATTGTTATTAAATAGTAGTTAGTCATTTTAAAGAAGGGGTTTAGTAGTTGTTTGAAGGTACTGTCATCATTTATGGACATTTTTATATTGTTCATATTGATATTGGAGTTATATTGTAAACCAGACATGAAGAAATATATTGTGATATAAAAATTTGACGATATCGTCCAGCTCTGCTTACAGTTCTATTAGTGTTATAGAGATATAGAGGTAATTAAGTCTTGTCCTTGGACTTTTATTGGTATAGTGTGGAATTTCTGCCCACACTGGCAATCAGACCCTTGGCTATTGTTTAGAGAGCAGTGTTATTTCTCACTACATTTATGTTTTAATGGTCTCATTTGGCCCTTTTTCCAGCCTATTTCTATAATTTTATGGATTCAGCTTTGTGGAAACCCTTATTAGTTGTAATATCTCACCATCTCCTACTGCAGGATAAAGTGTGTCCCACCCATATCCAGTGGCTAAAGTTCTGATTCATATCAGTAAGGTGCCGCTCCATATCCACACCTCACCGGCTGTCTTTAAGCCGTAAGAAATTCAGCACAGACTCTTTGTGATGGGATGTGTGAGGCCCTTGATTTCCTACCGCTGGCTCATACACACAATCACAGGATGTGTGTTTGGCAGAGCCATTGCCGGGCAGGAAGAAGGCATTTCTGTTTGACTTTTCGGCACGTTGGACTTTAAAGGCCATCTGGAATGTGCAGAGGTTCGAGGCCTGCCCAGGGAAAAGATGGTATTTCTTTTCTTGAATGGAAGACATGGCATTAGATCTACTGATACTGTTAGAGGTCTATATTTAACTCCCCCTCCTTTGTCTTTTCAGCATTATTAACATTAGGCTTTTATTGTCCTCTCAGTGTGTCTGTTAATGAGCTGATAGCGTAAGACACAGACAATCACAGCTTGTCATAGATAGAGTTGGGTATTGGCAGCAACTTAATGAAACAAAACATGTCAAGTGTCCCAGTTTGATGACAAGGTACAAAATATTATATACCAATTCCCATAGCTGGGAAGACTTAATTGTATTCAGTCATGTAAATGTTAATGAGGTCTGATGTTGGAAAATTAATTTTGCATTATGTATGGCATGCCAACTCATTTTATATACATTGGATGGAGCTTCATTACTCAAAAGAACACAGTTCCACTGCTCCACATCCTAATGCAGGGGGCCTTAATACTTTCAAATCAATTCAGTTTAATATATTCTTATAGAGCCCTCATGACTGGAAATATCACAAAGCAGCTTGAAAGAATTCTAGGACTTGCTCCTTTCTATTTATCTCGGAAGATGGATGTCAGTGCTGGTAATGACGTCACACCTGAGTTGACAATGTTCCAGTTAAACATTCAGAAAGCCCTATGTTTTCATTGTTAGCATTGTTAGCGATTCCAGTTGATAACAGCGCCTTATGCATTATTTTACGCACTTAAACACAGTGGAAACACATTGTCATACAACAGTTGGACAGTACAGTGTTTACAACACATTGTAGAGCTAATAATTTGTATATTCTGCTGTTTTTACACATTGTTGATATGCCTGCAGCCACCTTGGATCATGAACTTGGGGCTTGTGAGGCTTCCCCGACTTTCATAGAGGAAATATCCTACTTGGAACTCGGAAATACCAACATCAGATTTCAAAGGGAATGAAGCCCCTGTTCTGGTTAACATTCAGAAAATCATATACCCTAGGTTTTCATTGTTAGCTTTTTTCTTGTTAGCGCTGTTAGCAATACCAATTGATAACGGGTCATTATGCGATATTTTATGCATCCAAATACCATGGAAACCCATATACATACAGCAGTTAAACAATACTGATTTAATGAGGCACTAATAGATAGAATCATTAAAATTGTCTACTACTTTTACACACTGTTGATACGCGGGCAGCCATATTGGATTCTAAACTCGGGGTTGGTGAGTTCCCCTCATTTTTCTGAGTGGGAAATCAGAGTTGTGAGGCCATTCCAGTTGAAATGTCCCACGTGAAACTTGAAAAATCAGACATCTGAGTTCAAATAGAATGCAACATTAGCCTCAAATAGGCATGCAGAAGTGACTAAGGCAAGAAAAAAACTCCCTGAGAACATGAAAGAAAAGGAACAAAGAGTAAAAAGTGGGGCATGTTCTTCTCTGTTCAACCCTGGGACAAAACAACAACAAAGAGCAGTGTATCAACTAAGAGTTGCAATGAGTGTATAGTAGTCTGTAACATCAAATTATGTGTGTGTTAAGAGCTGTTTTAATTAAGTGTAGTGTGAGGCAGGTGAACAGTGAGTAGTTCTAATTAGAGTAAAAGTCAGACACACTTCCATGTGCAGAAAGTAGGTGGACAGGAACCCAGGGAAGTGTATTTATTGTGTGCATCTAAAATCTCTCTAGCTGATGTTTGGCATTGTGACCTGAAGCTCGTGTGTCACTGCTGAAGAGTGTAACATTGTGTTGTCATTGCTCTTTTTATAAAATTCTGAGGATGTTTCCTCACCATTTGCCTGCTCTCCAATCAGTTTTCAAGCTACAAACCAGTCTTATGTGTTTACAAAGCCTCAGAGACCCCAAGAACTGGGATCTTGCTCTATTTCTGCTCCATAGGTGGATAATATTGATTTATTTTTGCTGTAAATGGAACTGACTCCAAAGTTGGGAGAGCGCTAACAGCATGAAAATTAGCTAACAGACAGAAACTGCTATAAAACTAGCTTAAGTTACAAATGAATATCTGTGGTAATTCAAATTGTGAATAAAACCTTACAGAGAAGTTCAACGTAAACCACGTACAATCAGCATTCCTTTTTTTCCCCTTCAAAGATATTGTTCTACCTTAAAATAAGCAGAGCTTCTGAATGTAAACAAACCAGACAACAGCAATTATTACTATCACTATTTTGAACATAGCCCTAGTCATTTACACACACACACACACTAAATCACAAGTCCTCTTGCTGAGGTCATAGGCAGGCAGCACCAGACAGCTGTAAGGGTCAGGATGGGTCATTGTGCTGGTGTGGGTGTGTGTCTGCTTTTGAATTTAAGGCTGAATCTCTCTCTCTGTCACTAAGAGAATAACCCAGTTCATGACACAAAACTGCTCTCAGCCTGATTGCAATGAACTTACTATATCTACAGCGAACATGAAGACAATCTCATAGGAATGAACAATGGCCGTGTTACTCCAGTAAGAGACAAGAGCCTGCACAATACATATACGAGCTGAAGAATGAGAACACCCACCGACTGTGTTCCCTCTGTAGCAGCTGACATGCAGAGCAGTGTTTTAATTAGAGGGTATGTTTGTGTTTTCTGTGCAAGCTCCTTTGCTCAGCACATGTCGGCTGGCCCCATAGTTGTAATTAAAGTCATGAATCTATGACAAGGCTTTAATGGAATTTGTCTAAGAGCCTAGTTTGTGTTGCACATTAATCAGAAAATTAGAATGTAACAGCTGTATTTAGATTTGGGTGGTGTACCAAAAATGTAGATTTCCTATGAAATGCCATCAATACAGTACTGAGAGAAAGTCAGAGACAATGTTATATGTGTTTATCATACATGGGCCAGAAAGGATGTGGATATGTCAAGAAGCTGAAAGTGTAAAACAAAGTTAGTAGAGCATTAAGAAGCTACTGAGTTACAATAGACTGGCCGCTGTACTGAGTTTAATAAATAAGTAAAGCTTCTAAAACCGAACTTCAGAAATGTGGAGACCCATCTCCTCCACTTAAAGGTAATGTAGAACATTCTAGAGAACTACTGTTCATGTTCATTCAGGAGCTCCGCCCCTTTTAAGGTGGAAGGATATATTGGAATAAGAAACCAGCCAAACTGTTTGAGCTGTACTTTTTACATATTGTTTGAATTATCACAGAAACTCATTTGTAGCTTGAGTTTTTTAGCACTTTTCAGTGTGTGTTTACTTTCATGTAGTCCCAGATCTGCAGTCAGTTCCACCTTAAGTTAATGAATACATATGAAATAGCAAATATAAGTTGATATTATCTATTTATAGAGTTGGAATAGAACAATATCCTCACCACTTTTCAAGCTTTTCAACGTCCTGAGGTCTATCCACAGTCCAGATATTGTTTCTCCAGATATTGGTGCAGCAGGTAGTGTCGCAGTCACACAGCTCCAGGGGCCTGGAGGTTGTGGGTTCGATTCTCACTCCGGGTGACTGTCTGTTCTCTCTGTGTCCGCGTGGGTTTTCTTCCGGGTGACTGTCTGTGGGGAGTGTGGTGTGTTCTCCCTGTGTCTGCGTGGGTTTCCTCCTGGTGCTCCGGTTTCCTCCCACAGTCCAAAAAACACACATTGGTAGGTGGATTGGCGACTCAAAAGTGTCCGTAGGTGTGTGTGTGTGTCGCCCAGTGAAGGACTGGAGCCCCCTCCAGGGTGTATTCCCGCCTTGTACCCAATGATTCCAGGTAGGCTCTGGACCCACTGCGACCCTGAACTGGATAAGGGTTACAGATAATGAATGAATGAATGACTGGGAACTTTACAATCAGACTTTTAATTCAACCACTTGTAATACTTTCCTCTGAGTATGTGCCTTATTTGCTCTAATCATTTGCATCACTTTCTTTCTGTCTGTGAACAGGATGGCTCTCTGGGTAATATAGATGATTTGGCCCAGGAATACTCAGAATACTACAACACATGCTTCAGTGACGTCAGTGAGCGCATGGAGGAGCTTCGCAAGCGCCAGGTTTCTCAGGAATTAGAAATGGTGAGTTCACTCTGTCACAAACTGTCAGTACACTGAACAAACAGATATTGATATTAATTTTTTATGATTTTTTATGTTTCCTTGCTGAGCCCTGATTAAAGTGGCCTACCAGTATGTTCTGTACTTGTTAAACCTGGAATAGTTGTTAATGAACAGACAGTAGTTGCTGATGTACATCCAAGTACATGAAATCTTAATTAACCTGAGAAGCCCTACATGAAAGCTTGTAAAATTCAAACAGTTTGTCTGGAAACCATTAACACAATCAAATGCATACCACTTAAGCTTTGTTACTGACGCCAAGTCTATGTTGCAACATGCTTTTCTAGATTTTGTCAGACTTCTATCTAATGAAAAGGCAGTAGTTCAAAAGAGAAGGGGTTATTGTCTCTGTTACTATTGAGTTCAGCTGTGAATAGCCTGGTACTGTGCCTAGTGCAGCATGGCAGTCCTCTTTGTATAACATACATATTGAAATGGGAAAACAACCAGTGCAGCTGACCTAGATACACAAGCACATGTTTTAATATTTTCCTGTTTTCTAATTATGAAGAATGTTATATCTATTAGCACTGCTTAACCTGGTTGCCTTGTGTCTTTATAGCTGCACAGCTGAGCATTAACCAAGTATGGCCAGCTTGGCCTTAGATCCCTGTCTGTCCCTGGATATGGAAATGGCAGGAAACCACAGCATTTTTCCTTAGCTTTAGTTCTTTATATATTATTTATTTATAACGGCCTCTGCAGACCTATGATCACATCACATCTTAAAGAACTGTCCAAGAACGTTCAAAAGTCTCTCTCTCTCTCTCTCTCTCTCCCTCCCTCTCTCTCTCTGTTTGGATTGTCTGCAGGGTTTCTCTCCACAAGGACTAGGCCTCTAGCTGGGCTTTCTTTGTTTTTGTTTACTTTGTGTTTTTTGAAGACGCCATGACTTCTCGCACTCAAAGTGCCTGTGTTCTCAGCCTCTGTGCCGAGGATGTAGGCTAGTGGGCCACCCCAGGGGTTGCTAAGAAACGGACGGACTTATTAAAACATGCAGCTGGTGCTGGCATAGCCAAGCAATGGTATTTTTTTTCCCTCTAAAAGAAGCGAAGAGAAAAACATGAAGTGAGAATGAAAGAAAACATTCTAATGCTCTTGCTCAGCTGTGGTGGCTGACCCAGCTGAGGCCGAGCTGTGTTAGATAAGCTTTCATAACATGTTTTTATTTAGTTATTTATTAGTCTCTTTGTTTTTTTCCCCCTCAGGTGTTCGAGAGCCTTTCATAACAAGAGTCACGTGTCCCTTGTCTTATACTCTCACTCATTGATATGGAATATTGTAATTTTTTTTTGTCACATTACAATAAGTCAAATACACGTGTTCAACCTGACAGATGTGGATATCACAGAAAAAATATTAGGAGTACAGATGGGGCTGGACAATAATTCAGTATCAATATATATCGCAATATGGAATGTTTCAATAGCAAGGATATGATTTTTAAACTCATTTTTAATATTTCAGTATACTTTATTTACTAAATCTATCACTGAATGACGTTCATCACAGGGCACTGTCGTTAGTTCAATGCACTCAGTTTAAAATTTAGTTTTAAAATATTAATATTGGGGCGGCACAGTGGTGCAGCAGGTAGTGTCGCAGTCACACAGCTCCAGGGACCTGGAAGTTGTGGGTTCGAGTCCTGCTCCGGGTGACTGTCTGTGAGGAGTTGGTGTGTTCTCCCTGTGTCTGTGTGGGTTTCCTCCGGGTGCTCCGGTTTCCTCCCACAGTCCAAAAACACACGTTGGTAGGTGGATTGGTGACTCAAAAGTGTCCGTAGGTGTGAGTGTGTGTGGCCCTGTGAAGGACTGGCGCCCCCTCCAGGGTGTATTCCCGCCTTGCGCCCAATGATTCCAGGTAGGCTCTGGACCCACCGCGACCCTGAACTGGATAAGGGTTACAGATAATGAATGAATATTAATATTGACAAAGCCAGTAGGTTTATGTTTGATGGTGATGTCATGGTTCTTGTTTGTTATTGAAAGAATTTCAGTGGATTTTATACTGTTCATATCGATAGCTGGATTATATCGTATCGACCAAATTTAAGAAATATATTGTGATTTCAGTTTTGGCCATATCGTTCAGCCCTGTGTACCAATAAGTTTTAAAGCTTTTTTCATGTGTTTTTTAGCTGAATACTAACAGGAACTAATGACAAAGTCTTAAGAAGTAAAAAAATGATCATGTTTCTCACAAACATGCTGACGTAGAATAAAATAAAAGTTGTAACAGCAGTTTTTTAAACTTTTTTTTTTTTTTTAAAGATATAATTTTAACTCCACTGTTGCATAGTATTGAAAATGACAACTGTCTTTTTATTCAACAACAAAAAAGTGAGCTAAAAATAAAGTAGTTTAAAAATGGTGATCACTGCATTCATGATGAGATCTATAAAGAAAAAGTGCTACAAAAGCATAGATTTGTTCTTTTCTTGGGGATAATATTGTGTCCAAGCATACATGTGAGTTTTGGTTTAGAGGATTTAAAGGTGGTGATTTGGATGTTACCAATGGTCAGGCTACAGATAGCTTTATAAATAAAAAGAATAAATAAACAAACAGTATTATTGTTAGTGCGCTATGATTCATTTTTCTGTGGTACTTTTACCATGCTGACTCGTTTAAAAGGGTTTCCCAGTTAATAGTGGAAACTTACGTTGGCTGCCCACCATGACCAAAGGAATGAACTTTTCCCCCTCGGCGTGAAGACGAGACTCGAACGCTGCCATGTGGTTTGTGTTGAGTGCAGGAGTGGATTTATCTTTTCCCAGTGTTGTTGATTTATAAGTGGTTCAACTTAACATGGGAATGCAGTCTGCAACTCCTGCATACAGATTTAATGTACCCTGTACAGCTTTGAGTTAGCTTTAGTAGAAGCTTTTAGACTTGGGGTAGATCTAGTATTTCAGATGTAGGAAAAGCATGGACTTAAACTAAAAGCTCATTGTAGCATTTTGCATCTGTGAGATGAACATCTTCAGTTTCAGCCTGTGTCCAAAACAAACAGCCCCTAGGCTGGTGGTAACAGAGGAAGTCAATCTTTGTTTGGCCTGTGTAGAGCGACACTGAAGTAGGTCATCTGTGTCTTTAGTGTCTTTGGTGTTGTGCCATGTCGAAGAGAGGAAGCCCTAAGCTGGACTTGCTGCAGACGAGGGGGAGACTTGGCTAATCGAGAATCAGAGAGTTTGGATCAAATGATGGGGCTTTACTGGGTACATTAAGGCTGCTAAATGACTTAAAACAGCAGGAAAACTCCCTCTTTCAGTCTTTCACTATTTTTCCATGGATGCATGCATAGGAAATACAGTGCACAGGAATGTTTTAGTGACTTTTGTCCCAATTCCTAGTGAGCTGCCTGATTAGAGAATGCCTTCATGGTGTAATATTCAGCATTCCAAACCACATCCAAATTCATAGTATAGAGGTCGTTGAGATGCTTTAGTAAGACAGAGATGACATCTTCACTCATGCCCTCGCTGCATGGTGTTAGGGTTTACTCCCCCCATCTCAGAATCAACTCACAATGTAGCACCTGGATTCTGCTGTGTTTTAATTCTTGTGTTAATCATATTCACTCTAGTGGTACATAGGGTGGTACATGGACGGGAGCCTTGGTGTGCTGTGACAATTTGATAAAAAAATATGATCACTACACAACAATGTCTCAGCCCCACACAGTAGCATTCTGTGGGCAGGGGGGCAGTTGGTAGGGAGAGCTTTGTTGATATGTCTGCTGGGATGTTACCAATGCCCAGTGTTCAATACATATTTGTAAATTGTAGTTTGCAATTTGGATTACTTTGAAAAGCAAGGTATTTTGGAGATACTTGTTTTTCATTGGACAATGTGCTAAATGTAGCCTATTTAAATGTAATTGTAAAAAGTGGCAAAATTACTGAAAACCTGTAAAAAATGGGTTTTGTCTTCAGCCTTTGGACAGTTCTGGCCAAAAATTGTCATTTAGTTGCATCCCTAATGTTTTCCTCTTGCATATTTGATTAATATTTACATTGGACTGTAATGACATTTGAGGCGTCTGTGGTCACCTGCACTTGGCATTGAAGAACAGATGTAAAAAGGACAGAAGGAAAGGCATGTTGTACCTTAATACAGGTGGCTGCTGAGTGGGTGGATGGCTGAATTCCCTCAAGGCCAATAGCAGGTGATTATTTCCTTGTTTATTGCCTGTTTAAATGCCAGTCTAATGGGCTGATATTTCTACCTCTCCTCAGAGATGTGACCTTTCTGTGGGCTTATTAAGATTGCTCACATCAGACTTAAATTCTCTTCTCTTCTCTACTCTTCTTTTCTCATCTTGTCTCTTCTCTTTTCTACTCCTTTTCTCGTCTCTTTTCTTCTCTATACTTCTTTTCTCTTCTCTTCTCTACTCTTCTCTTCTTGTCTCTTCACTTCTCTTCTTGTCTCTTCTCTTCTCTATGCTTCTTTTCTCTTGTCTCTTCTCTTCTTTTCTCTCCTTGTCTCTTCTCTTATCTTCTCTACTCTACTCTTCTCACCATGAAAGTAAGTATGCAGCTGACCTATAGCCTTTAGGCATGTGACCCTTGCAGCAGAGGTCAGGCTGGCTTTAGGGCTATACACAAGCAAAGAAGTGAGGGTGAAAAGTTGTCCACTGTAACCAGAGGCAACACTGAATACCATTGTCCCATGGGAAGGAGAGACGATGCCCATTCAGTCTGTAGATGAAGAGAGCATAAAACATGCACACAATCTACATACGTCTGTGCACAGAGCAGGGCAAGTCCTCTGTGGACACTGGACACTGGAATTCCAGCATTGCATGTGAGCTCGCCTTTTAACTTTCAAAGGAGAAGTCACAATTTAGTTCACAGTGCTGGTCTACTTTCACTTCTCTGCCCAGAGTTTTCTATTACTGCCAATGAGAGACTTTCTCAGATGCCTCAGACTCACAACCTGAATTGAAATTTAGTTTATTTCAATTCCTCATTCGCCATGCTGAAGTGGAATTTTCCCATGTTCAGCTGATTCATCATTTAAAGGAACACTATATTAGATTTGGAATTTTTCCCTACAGTTGTGCAAAGTGTGTTTCACTTTTACAGCACTGTCCTAACATCGAGTCTCGGGGTGCAGGGAGGTTCTGCCCTCCGTCAAAAGTTACATAGTGCAGTTTCTGCAGCGCTGAGCCCAGAGTAGCACCAATAGAGGCTCTATTCTGTGTTTACATGTTAGTGAAGCTTCACAATGGTTTTGACCTAGTGTTTTTTTTTTATTCATCAAGATCTTTAGGATCTGTCAGGCACAGTTTTTACAGTACGTTTTACTACATAAAGTGCAAATGTGAAATAGGTTTATTTCAATCAGCTGAGTTAAAAATACAAATATAAACAGTAGAAAATACAAATGCCTAAAAAATTAATTAATTTAATTTATTTACAGCAATGAGTAACGATTGAACTACAAATAGTTCCTTAATGAACCGTTCTTTGAGGACCTAACCCCTAATAAGCTGGATAAGCAGTTACAGACGAATGGAGGAAACAATGAGTAATAATTTACAACGGTACTAACATAATTTATATAAAATAAACAGTAAAATGTATTAATGTTAACGTGTGTCTGTGTGTGTGTGCTTGAAGGAATGTGTCTCTCTCTCTCACTGTGTGTTTTAAGAGCGTTGTGATGATAAAGGCTTTAAGGAAACATCCTGTCAATAGAAAGGGCTGTATAGTTAATCTCCATCATGCACAGTCAACAAACCAGCCCATGTCCCCCCTGTTTCTATCTCTCTTTTCATCTGTCTCCATTCATACACGCCTGCCCTGTGTATCGCTCCATCACAGGGTAAAAAAAGCTGAAACCACTTGGCTGTCAGTGACAGAGAGTGCCGTGGCGAATGGGAGATGAAGTCATGCGTCCCTTGCTCATCCATGTCAAGATATAGCCCTCATAAGCACAGAAAACACCATCAGTAAACTGACAATATGAGAAATATTTATATTCCTTACTGTCTCCAGACCTGAGCCTGATTACAGTCACAGACAGGAATTTGAAGGTCAGGGATGAGTATATCATTTTAACACACCAAATTGTGCAGGGATTTTAATATTTTAAACGTTGGTAAAATGTTCCTATAAATTTAGGTAAACAAAAATTGTGGAAAACAATGACCTGATCTCATTTCCCTCCTTACCCCAGCCCTTCGTTTTGCCTAGGGGTAGGGCATCTCAAGTCTTGTTGTGATAGAGGGGTAGGGCGAAGTGTTAGGGTTGACATGACCCTTCAAACTGAGATTTTTCAGAGGGTTATGAATGCAGAAATGTCCACAAATGTCCTTTTTTTCTCCTTTAAAAACTATGATAGCCAGAGAATTATCTTAATTTAATGTAGTTTTAACTGATAAAGTCCAGCAGTGTTCCTCTGATATCACTGCAGACTGGTAGAGCTGCCTGCGTTGCACCGCTAGTAGCCTGGGAAGGCAGTACTACCTGAAATGTTTCAATCTCTAGTTGTAGCTCTAGTTTTGCACTAGAGCTACAATAACACAAACACAGAATGAAAATGATGTATATGATTTATTACTGGCATAAAATATATGCTTAATCATCCAACACTTATGTCAAGCTGCGTCAAACCATGTTTATCAGTGGCTGCAGGCTTCCATTTTGTTTTAGCTTCATCAACGTTAAGGCCTCAGTGTAGATTATAGTCAAGCTATAGTAATGTGCATTGGCTCATTTCCATTTCTTTACTCTATGACCCTGTAGTGTGATTGCAGCAGTAGTTGCTCAAGTCGCCTCTGCCATCAGACGTGCAGGAACGAGCCCTGCTGACTGCCCCAGGTCACAGTGCACCATCCCAGCTATTACTGCCCCATACCTCAGCTTTCAGCCCTCCTGCTTCAGCTCATTCTCCACAGCTCAATCCAGCCTTTCCCTTTAATCACTAGATGCACTAGATGTTCTTTGAGATAGGCAGGATTTAAATATGGGGTGATTCAGTCGTGTCACTGAGAGTTTTATATACAAATGTTTAAAAAGCTTAGGAGTGGCTTCTAATAGTTTTTTGCTTTAATTGTTTGTTTAGACCTGTGTTTCATAGACAGTTCTCTTTTGTCATCATCTGCACATGAGCTTGTTTTTCTTGCTCCTTCTCCCCTTTCATGTTGTCCTTGTAGTTCATGTTCAGGCACGTTGTGTTGTCATGTTGTGTCCCGTGGCACAGCAGGTTGAGTAGATTCCTGTTTGAAACTGGTTCAGGTTGACGGAGGTTTCTTGTTTTTATAATTGAAAGTAGCCTGAGAACTACTTTTTCTGAGAAGACATTTGGCCCCAAAATAGTTGCATACTTTGTTGATGCATTTCTGCATATTTTACACTCCTTACATGCTTAAAGAAACACTAGGTACGATTAAGCCTGGCCCACACTACAGGAGAATCAAGCAGGTTTTCTGATTTAAGGGTGATAGTAAACCAAGGAGTCCATAATCCAATCTTTACTCCTCCGATCTTCTCCCAGTGCTGCTGGGGCCACCCCGAGTGTGGATCGTAAATATGAAGCATGTTCAATATTTACGACTGTGGTGGACATGTGAAATGCGACATTAGCGTCATGCCTGAAAGACTATCAACAAGCTGGGATATTTCACTACCATCCGCCATGTTTGTTTACATCTGTGTCTGAAATGACCAGAATGCTGTCTACTGAGGCAGTGTTCTGAAGGCATCAAGTCATGTCAGTATTTAATAAGGTTGTAATTATTCCGGCGACAGAACTTTAGTGTATCGATGTCCTGACAATGTTTTAAAATATTGCTGTCTTTAATGTGACTCAGTCACAAACACCTTCATTTCAAAATGCTACCTTCTGAGGCAGCAAGTGTGCAAGGTTTCTGCTGTTGTCTTTTTCAGACAGAGCCCAAAAGTGCGAGAGACTCCCACCTGCACCTGTGATGTAGAAGTTCATGAGGAACTCCTGCTAGGTTTCCAGGAGCGGAACCATCTGTCGGTGTGTGTGATCGACAAGTGTGTGGTGTTTCATCCAGGGAGGGTTGTGTAGTGTGGGGACATTGAGGACTAACAATGATCAAGCACTGAAAAATAAGTAGAGCAGGCTTTAGCTGTTTATGCTCTTGAGTGCCCCCTACAGTTGCAGAGTGTAATTCACTTTTAAAGCACTGTCCTGAAATCAGTAAGGAGAGGAGGTAGGGCAGTGGTTTCCTAGCCTCTTTCCAAAGTTACATAGTGCAGTTTCTGCAGTGCTGGGCCCAGAGTAGCAACGACAGGGACTCTATTCTCCCTTTTAGAGGTCAGTGTGCCCGGTGCTTACCAATTGTAGCTTGAAATTACATGGAACACTTGTGTGGGTCAGCGCAAAGGGCAAGTGTGACTCATTAAGAAATCAAGGACACGTTGGGCAGTGTGTTTAGGAAAACTGGGAAGTGGGTTAAAGTAGTGATGCTTTTGGACTGACAGTACTGTCATTACCAGCCTGACCTGTGTGTGTGTGTGTGTGTGTTTGTGTGGTAATGATTAGTCATGAGTACTGGGCACACAGGTAAGTCTAGCTCTTCTGGCCTTCCTGCTCACCCACCTGCGGTCTCTGCTGACTCTGTTTTTTGGAGCCTGGACTATCCCTTATTTAACCAAAGCCATATCCACATACAGCCCACTCTGTGGTCTGTTTATACAGACGGACATTGTGTGTGTGCACGCGCTGTCTATTCATTCAGCCCACTGCTGCTGCTGTGATATTTCATCCTCCATCCTTCTTTCCCCTGCTCTCTTTTTCTCTTTCAGCCTTTCTGTCTCCTCAGCTAAAAATGAGAGAAAATTGCTATTCATTTCCGTCCACTGCAGTGTTTCTGAAGCGTTCAGATCAGGCATTTGTGCTCTCATCTTTTTATTAGTTTGGTTGCGGAAACCCAACAATGTATTTATATGTTTCACGAGAGTTCATATTTTTCATATTTCTTTTCAGGGCGCTTTTATTGCCTTTTAAACAGTCTCATGAAACTCTGCTCTCTCTCTTTCACTCACTCACTCACTCACTCACTCACTCACTCACTCACTCACTCACTTTCTCTGTGCATTATCTGTCTGTCCCCTTAGGCTATGTTTACTAGCAGAGTGCTCTGAAAGCTGTCTTTTTTACGTAGTCTGTCCAACTGTCACTTCATGAATGTTGAAGTGCCTGTATTTGTGTGTGGTGTGTGCAGTGATCAGTGTGTGATACTCATTCAGTTATGCAGTGTAGTGAGAAGCAGCCAGACCCACAGTCGTGCGTAAGCGGTCAGCATCAGCAGGCTTATTTGAGAACCAATGATGGGCAAAATGAGAGTCATCATTGAATTTATTATTATATGTTTCTCTGGGCATATTTTGGTAATATTTCCACAGGGACAACTTCAGGTTTCATTACATTATATAAGCATATATACGCCTGACCTGTGTTTGTTCAGTGAAGTATTACACTTTTACACTTATTTATACTGAGCTCCCTGTGTGTGTGTGTTTGTGTGTGTGTGTGTGTGTGCGCCAGGTGGGCATGGCACTGATGTTATAACTGACCAAGTAGAGTCTCAGTTGAAAATATAACATGAAAGTCTGTGTGTGTGTGTGTGTGTGTGTGTGTGTGTGTGTGTGTGTGTGTGTGTGTTTTAAATTCCCTGCATGGACATTCTGTCCAGGCAGGCTACAAGTTTACAGCAAAGACTCTGATTTATTGCACAGAAGCTTCCGGACTGCACCAACAAACCCACTGAGAGCTAACACAGAAGAACAGAGTGGCAGAAAGACAAAATACACACACATGCTCACACACACTCACACATATCATGACTTGTGTATCTTTTCCTCTGAGGGAAATGCTTTGCTTGCAGGAACAGGGGTTTGATGCTAACTGCTGTGATAAGTGAAGGTCTAGACTGAAATTTTCCAGAGTGCCGTCCTGAATTTCTGAGGCCACTGGTAAAACATGCACGAGTGTCCATTCACACACACACACACACACAGTATTTCCAAGGCAGTAGATGAACATATCCAGGTGGAATTTGTTAGTCTCTGCTATCTAAACAAACCTAATCTGTGCCTCAAAAAAGGTCACAAGCAGCAGCCTACTTTGCAGAATTAGTTTTTACTTATATGGAGTTTCAACTGCTTTTTCAGAGGGAGTACATTCAGATGGTTCATTAAGCCTTTTGTCAATCAAAGTGTGTAACTGTATAAATGACGGTTTTGCAGTGTCTTAGTTAGCCAAACTTTTGCACAGGACACACTGATGAGCCTTTCATTCATTTATTCATTCATTGTCTGTAAGCGCTTATCCAGTTCAGGGTCACAGTGGGTCCAGAGTCTACCTGGAATCATTGGGCGCAAGGCAGGAATACACCCTGGAGGGGGCGCCAGTCCTTCACAGGGCAACACAGACACATTCACTCACACAATCACACCTACAGACACTTTTGAGTCGCCAATCCACCTACCAACGTGTGTTTTTGGACTGTGGGAGGAAACCGGAGCACCTGGAGGAAACCCACGCAGACACAAGGAGAACACACCAAACTTCTCACAGACAGTCACCCGGAGGAAACCCACGTGGACACAGGGAGAACACACCAAACTCCTCACAGACAGTCACCCGAAGCGGGACTCGAACCCACAACCTCCAGGTTCCTAGAAAGCACTGAACAATTTTTGTAACACACCTGATTCAGCTAATTACTAAGCCCTTAATTAGTCAAACCAAGTTGATACAACAGTGGCAACTGTGGCTCATTATGGCTCAATAAGGGCAATCTATTCATGTCCTAGAGTGAAGCTGTCACTGTGCAGACACAAGCTGACATCACTTTTAAATCCTGCAGTGTAGTTTATGGTGAGCACAAAATAAACAGAGACTGTTTTGTTGTTCATAATGACAGAAAGAATGTAGCACATCTGTGACCATTTTATTAAAGTAGAGGACATGGGAGTAAATAACAGGCTACAAGGACATGTAAACATGCGCACACACACACACACACACACACACACAGTCCCAGTGTAATCAGAATTTAAACAGTTAAAGCTTCATTAAGGTTTACAGCTTGTTTTTATTTTGAGAACCAGCTTAAGCTTTGACTTGGTTAAACCTCTCTTTCACGTTTTATTCCTAAATCATTCCCAAATAATCAGACAGACTTGACTTTATTACACTTTCATTTGCTCTTATTGAAGTATTGCAGTCCATGTTTTTTTTTGTAATATTTAAAAAGTAAATTCTATGTTTTAAGGAAACAGGGCTTTGAGAGTGTGCAGCTTTAAAGGGATTATTATTCCTGTGTTCGGTTAAAGCAGCAACAAGCAGCTTTTTCTAATCTGCACTAACTCAAGTCTCTCTCTCTCGCACCCTCCCTCCCTCCCTCCTCCTCTCACTTCTGAACATTGGTTCATTGCATTTTTGACACCCGAACATTTGAAGCCCTGTGTATTTGTCAGCAGGTGCAGTTATGTGGCTGTTCCAGTAGGTTTTGTTGACTGGGGTAATGAGGTCTTACATTATCAAACCCTTCATATTTCACACGCAACTTTACAGGTCCATCAAGATTTACTGCAACGTGGAATGGGGTGCAGTGCATGTGTGAGGGTGTGGTTTTGTTTATGAAAAGATGTGTGATAACATGTACAATGTGGATGTCTGACATCTTTTTTTTTGTTTTTTTTTGCAGGAAAAAGCAGACTCCAGCTCCATATCTCTACGCTCTGAAATCCAGGTGTGCCCACATTACACTTCATTTCAGCAACCACATATTAGCTGACACTTCCACTATGTTAATGAACTGTTCTGTATATGTTTGGGGGCATTTTTGAATTCACAATGTTAAAGAAATTAAAATGAAATGAACAAATGTGGGCATTCAGTGTTAATTTAAGCAGATAGTGGAGAAATATCTTGTATTTGATTATTTAGACAGTTACTGAGGTAAATTTGGCCTTGTTTTTATTTATTTATTTTTTGTAAATGCAGTACCATTTCTCTCCACAGGAGTCGCTGGGCTTCAGCAGTGAGGTGTCCACTCCAGAAACAGAGAGGAAGTAGGTGCACCATATATTTCTAAAAACACACATATATTGTACACAAAATGCACTGGAAGCAAAAGCCTTAGAGAAACAGGACTTGGTGTTTACGGTGATTATTAGGACTTTGTAGAATGTATCACATATTTAACTGTTTCAGAATACAGCAGCGTCACTGGTTTTAAATCACACTCTGCTTACTGTCCAGTTAAAGACAATAGCTCATCAGTTGCTGCACAGTTTATGTTTGTATTTGTAGCTGTTAGCTAGATATTTTTGAGCATATTTTTTTTTAATATTTTGATACTCTGTAGATCAGTAACACAAGTTTCTTAAAAAACTGCTGTGTACACACTAATTTTTCAACATTATTCAGAAGAACAATAAGTGGGAACTAGGGTTGAGTCGTATAGCAGTAACACCATATAGAAAAATGTGGACGGTGTCTTGAAATGAGGATAGTATCTTAAAATTGCGACAGAACGTCTGTTCTGTGTCTGTCAGTACATTTCTAAATGCTCAGGAATTTGGCAGAGCCACAGAGAGGGGGCGCTTTAGGAGCTCATTGACTGGTGATGTCATGCTCTGAAAAAACATGGCTTAAAGACAGAGGACAGACGTTCGTGTGCGATTTGAGCCTCAGTTCACTGGGACGAAAGTCTGTGCTGTGTTGTTTAGTCCGTTAGCTTACTGATCTAAATGTAGGTGGCCAGGTTTAGAACTGCTCTTATTTTAGAACGTTTCTGTTCCTCCAGCACCAGTCACTGAACTTTACTTTCTCAGAAACTAGATTTCATCATGAACCCGTGGCGGTGTGCTCTTTCAGGCTGCGCTGAGACGTACAACTCAAAAAACCCTTCACCCAGTTTTGGTGCTGAGAGATATGAGGCTAGTACCCAGTAGAAGGATATGTTCAGTAAATGTTCCCAATGAAGTAGATCCCAAGCAAATTTTGTAGTCATTACTTTTACTGCCAAGGCGTAGATATACCCGAGTACGGTTGACTCTGCATGTCCTCTGTGTGCATGTGTATGTGTGCAAAGCAGCATGTGTTATGTGATTGTACAAACACTTGTTTGATTTCTCCACATCTAACAATGTAGGTGCTTTCAGGCTTCCTTCCTTCCTCCAATTGTTCTTAGATGTTTAAGATGGAGTGCACTGATTAGAGAGAAAAGGGAGAGAGGGGAGGCCACTGTATGACTCAAGTGGAGTATAGAGTGAACTGATCATGAGGAAGTTAGTCAGAAATAGCTATTACCTAATGCATTATATTGAGTTATTGTGTTAAAAGTAGAGCATGGAAATCTTTAATTGCTGCTTTTTCAGTGTTGAAACCATTATCCATACTTTGTGAACAAATTTAGGATACAGAATTGTATGTAATATATAAGTACTCTTGGTATTAAAATTCTACCTAAATGCGAGTACCATAAAATGTATTGAATTTTCAGTACTCAGGTCTAGATATTTAAATCAGGGACGGAAATACACTCACTTTTTTCCACCAAAGGACTCCATTTCAAGATTCATAGAACCTTGCCGCTATCCAGTGAAGTGGCCCCATACGTTACCACCAACTTTATAGGAACTAACACCATAAGCAGGGGAAATTGGTGTGTTATTCGGTTCCAGTGTCGCTGTGGCTGAATTCAGAGCCAGATCCAAATCTTGGTATATCCACTATTTACAGCAGGGTCAGATCAGAGTGAAATATTATATGTGTGTGTAAATGATGCTGAGTTCTGAGTTTCTGAGCTTGTGAACAGCGAAAACAGCGGAGAAAAGCAAAAAAAAAGCACCTTGTGTTGCCGTGATCACAGCCCCAGAAAACCCACGCACAGTATTTTCCTGTTTTTATTTCTTTCATTTATTTACATAACATGCTGCAAATGACCCAGCTCCACTGCTCAACAACACATTGTTTGAGGCTCTGTGCTCTTTCTGGAGCTTTATTAGCTCGACAATGGAATTTGTAGGTTGGGAAGAGGTGGTGCAGTGCAGTGAATGTCTTGAGTACTGAAACTCTTTAAGTGTGCTCTTAGAAATAATCTGAAGGCCTTTACTTTGTACTTTACCCGTGATGATGTGATTTTCCCCTGCGGCTGGGTGGATCACATGTAGGCCACGTGCCAGGGGAGACTTTTTATGCCACAGTCATCAAGAAAGATTTACAGAGAAAACAAGCCTAATGTGAAGCATATGGCACTGACATGTCTCTTTTACACACATCTGTGTCCTGCAGGGACATCATTTTGTTCCTGTTGGAAGTCTGGGCTCTCTTCACGGTTCACATGGCCTTTATCAAGGCTGAGTGACTTGCCACGTTCAGCCCATGTGCGAATTATTGATGACGTTTACAATGTGGAAAAACTTGGTATCATACAATGAGCTATAACCTAAGTGGCTGGTATTAGTAGCTACTAATAATAGAAGACAGCTTCAGAAGCACTGGTCACACTCTTGGTCTCACACCGGGCAAGTGAGTCGTTTTGAGATTTCCCAGACCTCCTGTACAAGTGGCTACATGGAAGTGGCTCCTGCTCCCACAGTGCTGTGCATTTTGGGTGTTCACAGAGGTGATGACGGAGTGAGAAAGTTTCCTCTGTATATGTTTGTGCAGTTACATGTCTTTACTATCTTGTTACGGTAAGGATATTCCTCTTTGCTAGTAGCCTTTAGATTGAGTAGGAAACGTTAGTACATTTTTGATTGATAACCATCAGTTATTAGCCACTGATTAATAACTACACACAAAAAAAAACTCAACTTCAAACCCATCTTTTCAAATCTAAAGTAAACCATGTTTATTTGGGAAACTACTCAAATGTATTACATTTTTTTAAACAAATGTATGAGCACAGTGCTGTTTGATTAATGTAATTTTACTTAGTAATGAGTTTAATTTAGTACATGGTGTGGTAGCTGAAAAAGTGACTAAATGTGCGCTGGGTGGAGGGGTGATTTCAAGGAAATCCCGCCACCTCCCTTTACCCCTGACCTTTACTGTAGGGCTTTCTCCTAGCAGTTCCCTTGGGCACCTCTCACGTACACACACAAAGCTGTATGCATGTTCTAATCTCATAGACCAGGTGGATGACTGTAAATCCCTCTGTCACAGGACACCAGGTGCATTTTGGGATCTGTCCTATCAGCACTTTTGGTGACAGGAAAGCGGAAATCAGCCCGCTTCCTCCTCAAATAAGTCATCTCTTTTGTCATTTACTGTGCTCTACAGCTCATGCAATTCATAGGATTTCACCCATGATGAAACCCATTTAGAGGCACTTGTCTTCCAGTTAATTAATAAATGCTGATTCTGACCTCATCTGGCAGAGTTTAGAGCAAAAGCTTCCTTAGGCAATCGATCATTCATGGAGGTTAGATTAGCACCTTCGCATGCTGTAGTCCTGTAGTGTACAATGCTCAGGAGTGATACTTAAAGGAACACTAGGTAGAATTATCTAGGCACTGCAGAAACTACACTATGTTACTTTTGGAGGAAGGTAGAGGAAATCTCTCTCAACTCTTCCCCTGTAGGGGGAGCCCAGGAGCAAAAATACAGAATCTTGACTAGTGTTCCTTTTAAAAATGAATATTTAAAAACATTATGAAAGCAATAAAAACATAATAACATTCCCCAAGGATCAATTAGAATGCCTTAACAAAGTTATCAGGCAGTGCAGTCACATCTCAGCACACACACACATTCTCTATATACAGTGTGCTGAAATGCCATGTGAATGTATAGATGGCTGTGTAAAGAGTAAAGTTTCTGAATGGAGGCTAATTTATTGAGCTGCTTTTCAGTAGGGGCCCTTTCAATGGATGCACCCCGTGTGTGAGAGTATGGGGGGGTGTGAATATAGAAAAGAAACAGAGAAAGCATGACTGAAATGTGGGGCCTCCTCTATTATCATATCATTATGTTGCCATGGCAGCACTGTTTTGATAGAAAACATTAAAGCTGGGCTGCCCGAGTTGGTCCTGGAGGCCAGTGTCCAGCTCAGTTTGATGGTTTCTGTGCTCTGACATCCTTATTAACACTGCCCATTAAATGAGGACTTCAGTCAGGTGCAGCCACAAATTATGGACTCCATCCCTTCCAGGAACTCTTGGATTATTATTAATCAGTTGATGTATCTATTGATATTTATTAAATTACGATTTATAAAGGAGGCAGGTTAAGGGCAAGGCTTCAGCCTGTTTATTTTGCTGAGTAGATGTATGTGACCTGTATACATGAACTATTTTACCCTATGACAGAAACCCAGACCCAACCAGAATCCAATCTGGAAATGCTCTTATTATGATCGTACCACATATAAGGAAATTACACTTCTAAATTTAACCTCTTGGTGGCAGTGAACACACAGAACAGTGCACAAAATGTTGGCATGTTGCTTTTAATGAAGATGTAATACAAACCCTGTGTCTTAAGATATTTGGGATTTTTTTGTGTAAAATTCAGTAAAAACACCTGTGATTTTTTAATAATCCTTTGAATCTTAATTTCACTCACAAATTTACAAAGACTTTCATTGACCAACTTCTTTGCATGTGGTAATTATTAACAAATTTAGAATTATGACGGCAATGTAATGTTTTGATAAAGATATGGTTTACAGGTTTTTTTTTTTTTTTTACAATTTTTAATTATTTGGGAACAAGATGACTGACTGACACTGACGTAGCATTTGTAGAATGAGGCCTAGCATTGCATTGCTGAAATAACCATGGACTTCCTAGGAAAAGACATCGCTCTGAAGGCACCTCAAGATTAGTTCCACTCATATTTCTCATTACTGCCCACTCTGAGGGTAAAATGCACCCCATACCATGAGCTTAAAAACTTTATTTTTAAATCTTTAGCCCAGAGAAGTCTGTTTTCTTTACTGCATACACTGCTGGTAAATAAATGAATGAGGATTGTACAATAGTGTTTAGGTCTGTGCTTGGTCCTCTCCATATCTGTGTGTGGTTGTGAACGTTTTAGCAGAGATGTGTGCAGAAAGAATTTCTGAATGTATGTGAGACATGTGGTTTAGACGTCACTACCCTACACACACACACACACACACACACACACACACACACACACACACACACACACGTAGATGGTAGGACAAAGAGTGCTGTACGTAGCTGACATGATAAATTGTAAGCTATGTAAATCTAAGCGCAGAATCAAAGCTTAGAAAATCGGCTCGGTGTTTGCATGTGCACTTCCATGTGCGTGTTCACGTTACAGCACACCCTGTTAAAGATTGATTTTATTGCTCCAAGGATGAGAGAAAATCCACCCACTTGGGAACCACAACCCACACTTCACATGACTTTTGTAGAACACACATTAAAAGCAGTTTTCCTCAGCAATCCGCAGTGCTCAGCAGTGTTTTGATGTTTCAGCTTGTGGGATGTTTCTTACATTTGCACTTGATGCACTCCCAGCTGTGACACAACCTTTCCTCACTGATAATGAGAGTACAGTAGCAGTAGCTGTGATGTCACAAACTAGAACTAGAAGTGTATCACTTTTTTAATTGGATCTAATTATAATAATGCACCCCCCCTTTAATAAATGAAGTCATTTAAGTCACAGCATCCCCATCAGGTTTTCCATCTAAAACTTTCCATCTTTCCTATTCGACATGGAAAGTATTAAGTGGAGTCATAATGGTGTTTACAGTTTTACATAATTCAATAGCAGTGACGGGAGCAATGTTTTTCAGTGTGGTTTGCTGTAAAATGTGGCACTGTAAAAACCGTACCATATTTCTTTATAATGGTGGGAACCAGGCGATCATCTTCTCCCTCCAAAATGAGCCGTGAACCTAATTATATGTAATAATTTTAAAATTTTGTTGCGTATTAAATATGTTCTACGGCCAAATCTATTATCAAAAATAGAGCATTTTTACATCAAACGTCTGTATCACTTTATTTACTATTTACTTTATTTTTGACTACTTAATTATGATGAAAATAGAGAAAAAATATGAGCAGTCTGGTTTTATAGAAACGACAGAAAAAAAGTGTTCTATTCTTCTAGCAATGCACAAAAGGGAACTATTGCTCTAGATTATGCACATATTTCTGGGTTTTGTTTCTCAGCTGGGAGCACAGGCAGCTTTGCATTTGGATGAGAGAGAGGGAGAGAGAGAGAGAGAGAATGAGTTGAAAATGAAGACGGTTTCATGTGTGGTTGGCGAGCTGGTGGATTGCATCCCATTTGGTTTTTACTCGTCTTTGGACTGTTTCAAAGAGTATTTGTGCTCTTCCTTTTTACTGTGGTGTGCTCGATTAGCAGTGTGCCGCCTGAGTTTCAGAGACTGGATGTAAACAGGCAGTGTCTGTCTTACTGGCTCCTCCTCATCGTCTGGTCTCAGGATCTTCTTGCTGGTGCCTCGCGAACCTCGGGAGCCTGCCTTTTGAAGCCTCAGCAGAGCTGCAGTACCCCCTGGTGGTGTGCTTTAGAACTGTGAAAGTGCAGACAGAGGGAAGTGACTGCAGAGTTTATTGCAGGGTAGAAATACTCAGAGACAAAGCATTTATAGTCTTAACTCAGACCATGCCTGGTCAATACATGTTTAATACCTTGGCTCCAGGATTCTGTCCTTCTGCGGCTCATCAGCTGGATGTTGGTTTAGTTTCGTCTAGTGTAGGTTTTGTTCAGCGTGTCCAAGTTTAAATAATATATAATTAATTTAAGACACAGATTTAATACTGTAGATAATATTATTTTCTGCAAAGTTTGCTGATGTTGCTCTCTCTCTCTCTGTTTTTCTCTATCTCTTTGTCTCATGCATGCAACACACACACACACACAATGTTGGGCACTCTAAGCCTGCACTGATGGATTTTCTTTTTTTTTTCTCCTCAGGATCTCTCTACACAAGTCTAACTCTGAGGATGGCTCAGGTGAGCACTTTCCAGGCTCTCTCTCTCTCTGTGTGTGTGTGTGTGTACGTACACTTGTTTACATGACTGCATGCTTTTACTAACCTTCAATTTACCTCTTGTACGTCTTCTCACAGGGAAATGGGACAACAAGAAGAAAAACAAATCCTTCTGGCAGAACTTTAGAAAGTCACAGAAAGGGATCACACGGCAAACTTCCAAAGGTAACGAGAGTCAAAAATACTCCACATAGCTGGAAATGTTTGGTAAACTTTTGTACGTATTATTATTCATTCATTCATTATCTGTAAGCGCTTATCCAGTTCAGGGTTGTGGTGGGTCCAGAGTCTACCTGGAATCATTGGGCGCAAGGCGGGAATACACCCTGGAGGGGGCGCCAGTCCTTCACAGGGCAACACACACACTCACACACACATTCACACCTACCGACACTTTTGAGTCGCCAATCCACCTACCAACGTGTGTTTTTGGACTGTGGGAGGAAACCGGAGCACCCGGAGGAAACCCACACGGACACGGGGAGAACACACCACACTCCTCACAGACAGTCACCTGGAGTGGGAATCGAACCTACAACCTCCAGGTCCCTGGAGCTGTGTGACTGCGAAACTACCTGCTGCACCAACATGCCGCGGAACAAGGAACATATCACCATCAAATAATAATTTGATTAATTTGGTCAATATTCATATTTTTAAACTGAGTGCAATGAACTGACGGCAGCACACTGTACTGAATGTCAGATGCTGTAAATAATGTGTATTGAAATATGCCTTTACCTACCCTCTAGGAGAGGACGTCGGCTATGTGGCCAGTGAAATCACAATGAGTGATGAAGAGCGAATCCAGCTGATGATGATGGTCAAAGAGAAGATGATCACGGTGGAAGAGGCGTTGGCACGGGTAAAGGCCAGACTCCAATATTACCCTCAGTGTGCTCTGGTTCTGACCTCAGCTGCAGCTTTAGCTACCTCTGTCCCTGTTTACTAACCCTACTCACCCAGACTAACAGTTACTGATACACACACACAGTAGCACGAGGCTCTAATGGGAATCATGGGTGTGGTCAATTTCTCTGTTCTGTGGAAATAGGGTCTGCAATTAATCATTTTCAATTAGCAGAGGTTGAGTTTGCACGGGGTAGATTTACAGACTTCTCCTGTAAATAGGTGAGACTTACCACTGAAGCCATATAATCCACTTTTCCTGTCCAGTCCCCCATTTTTCTCTCTCTCTCTCTCTCTCTCTCTCTCTCTCTCTCTCCCCTAATTGATTGCTCTCTGATTGACAGTGACCCACTGATACTGTCCTAATAGAAGACTCTAGAACTGGTTTTCTTTACTCCACCAGGCAAACATTGATTCTCCTTCTCCTCTGAAAATTTTCCTCCTTTTTGATTTTCCTTCTCAATTGTGAGAATATCTCCAGTTACTTTCTATATTCTTTGATTTGTCTGAGAGGTTCTGAACGCTGAATCAATGCCCAGCCTCTGTGGAGAGTGGTGTTCATATATGCTTCAGGAGGCTAGTTGTGTGACTGTGTATGTCTGAGTTGGTGTGAGAGTGTGTGGTGTGTCTGATGACTCTTGTTTTATTTAAGAAATGTTTAAACTGTTTTTAATCTGGTATTTCTGTGGTTTGTGGTGGAGTTTCTTGGTTGAGAATGTGTCTGCTACTTTTATGGATCATGTTAGTGTAGTAATAATAACGTAAATCCAGAAAATATGGCAAGCGTTTGAATAAATGAAGACAAATCTGAGTAAATATTTGAGGTGATGCATTAGTTCACTATTCAAATATAAGCAATATATCATTATTGTAGACACATTATAAAAGTATTTAATCATTCTAACCTCAGTTAATTATCTCCACTTACATTTGAACATTTTTATTATAAAATATTTGTTTTCCATATTAAATAATTTATTAGAAAATTCAGTCCTTAACATCTGGAGGGAAAGCTGCGGAGGGCAGATGAAACAGAAAATGTCTAATTAACGTTGTGATATTGGTAGTAGTAACATAGCTACTTGACTTCCTCTTGCTCTTTGTCCTAAAATATCTGATCCAATGCAGATCTATCCTCTAAATGGGGGCTGTCCTTGTTCCTTGTCTTTAAACTGGTAAATCTCACTACTGGGATATAGTAGTACCAATATATGTGTGAGTGTATGGGTGTGGGTGGGTGGGTGGATCTCTCTGACCTGTTATTCTCCGTAGCTTAAGGAATATGAGAGGAGCAGGCAGTTGAGCACCAGTTCAGACACAGCAGAGTGGACTGATGGATCCAGTCCCACTGTTAACCTGTCCTCAACCTGCAACGTAAGTACTGCAGACAAGACGTGTGTGTGTGTGTGTGAGTGAATGTGAATGTGAATGTGCATCAAGAGGTTTTGTCTGTGAAATGTCTCATACACACTGTAGGTCATAACCCTAAATGGATTTGGTCGTATTGAGTGATCACTAGAGGTGTAATGATGCATCGTCTTCACTATTCAGTCCGAATAGACACCTCATTCACAATTTCTAACAACATTTTTGAAAAATGAATGAAGTAAAATGATGAATGTGTGACAATTTTATCAAAAGCAAGTAATTAAAAAAATATGAAATATGAATCATGAATATGAATATGAAAATAAAAATATTGTTTTAGCTGCTTCAAAAAATCTGAATTAAAATCCCTGTCAGGACTTACTTTTGGAATCAAAAACCATCAAAATATTAATCTCATTTTTAGTTTAAAATTTTAAATAAACATAATAATTTGTCCCTCCAATTAAAAATTTAGGTAATTGAGGTAAAAAGACCTCAGTAATACCACAGTAACAGGTATTCCACCTCTTAGTATAGACTGCCTTTCCAAGCACCAAAAACTAAGTAAACTTCTGGATGTTAATAACTTGGAATATGTTTGCATCAGTCACTGGCTACGGGAGCTAAGCCCATTTAGTGTCAAATAAAAACATAAGCATAACATCATAAACACCACAAGCTGGAGGGGCTAACATTACACAGTGGACTGGATAGCTCTGCTACACAGTATTTACTTATGTAAATAAAATGGGGTGTCAAGATACCAGGGAGGTGTCTAAGTTCTGCTCCTCACATGTACAGTTACGATCAGGAAATCCCAACACTTCTACTTTCTATGTCATAATCTGCAATAGAATTAAAGGACATCTAACAGAAGGCATATGTCGAGATTTAGTTGTCCATGATGCACGTAATCATATTTTGCATCGTGGTTCATGTCTCTTGCAGCGTGAATGGAACCAGAGGCTGCTGGACCACTGATTTCAGGCTCAAACTGTTACATTACTAGTGATCACGTAACCCACATTTACACAACTATTACAAATATAAGCTCAACTGACAAAACATTAGCACCTTGTGTGTTTAAATTGAGCATAATTTCAGGCTTGTACAGAAGGATGTGAACAAGGATGATCGAGCTATATATACCTGCAGGGTGTTTGATGGAATTTGTAGGTTGGGAAGAGGTGGTACAGTGCAGTGAATGGCTTGTTCTACATGTGGAAAAGCATATTGATTATCAAAAAATGGAGTGATTGCATTTGGCCATGCTAAATGCCACAGTGTGAAGGAAGCAGCTGAATTTGGCATGTGTATTGATGCAAATGGTCACACAGGTTGATAAGCATTAGCAAAAATCCCAGTCTATGGGAAATTCTCATCAGAATTGTGGTTGAAAACGGGGACCTCTGAGGGTCTCTTGCTTGCCAGTCTCCACCAAATGTTCATAGTGTGCAATTCCATGTGGAGTGTTCTTTCAGAAATTGGTTGTGCATGACCCGCGTTGACTTCTGAAGGAAATTCTTCACTGGAAGAAAGTCGTGAAGCGATCCCTGTCCATCAGTTTCATACGTTGACCAAAATTTTGATGAGAATTTCCCAAAGACCTAAGATTTTTGCTTTCATTCACATTCAGATTCTTTCACACTATGGCCTTTGACACGTCCAAATCAAAATTGGCCTCTCCTTTTGGCCAATCATAAATATTAGTTTGCGGACCATTTTCCACATATAGAACGAGACATTCACTGCATCGTACCACCTCTTCTCGATTTATGAATCCCATCACACACCCTGCATGCCATGCCACTTGCAAGAGTCTGAAGTTAATGCCTCCTTAAACAGGCAAGGTGACTAATTTTTTGTACGGGGAGCTTAATAACGTGTCAATCCTGCATTGGTGACAGAGCAACAACTGAGTAAACACTTGTACTAAAATATGTACGTGACATTATACGAATTTCATTTTAACAATGTTTTTTTTTTTTTGCATGTTTTATGTGGATAAACACAACCTCTGATAAACTGCCTTTAGAGATGTTAGACTAAAAAAAGCACCTGTGTGCTGTGTGTGGTCATGACATCACAACAAAGACTAATTTCCACTGTGGCACAGGACATCCATCGATCAAACCTCAAGTCAAATCTAATTTAATACATTCGCAGTTACAGCGTTACACAGAATAACGGCAGCGCTAATAGGAAGACAAGCTACAGTACTAAAGGGTAGATTAAGGGAGATCCAGTAGGACACTACATCTTTCATTAAATGTATATTTTATGAATTCTTCTATGTATTCAAGCTGCATAAACCCTTTATATTCAGAGTTAAACTGACATATTCTGTGGCCCTGCCTGATGATGTCAGTGCATGTTGGCATACTTCAGTCTGTCACTTGTTCATGAGGTCATGGGAGACGTTTTATGAGGGACATGCCATATAGAGCCCCCTGGACCATTGCTTTGACACATTATGTTTATCTTGGCTTCAGTTACCATTACAGGGGGCTGCCTTTGGCTTGACTTGGGTCTGGGCTGCTTTGTGTATTCATTTGGCTTGAATATGTAGTTCATTGGCTTACTAGTTAATGTGTGTGTGTGTGTGTGTGTATGTGCGAACGCACATAATATAAACATTGAATACGTTCCAGAGAGGTTGTTCAGTTCAGGTCTTCAGTTTCTGACCTTGTCCCCTGATGTATGCTAAGCCATATGGGAGAGGGTCCTGTTTGGTGCCTTGGAGCCAGCTCAATCAAACTTTATATACACACACACACATACACACACACACAAACACATGCAGATAAATAATTGACAGCATCTGATTGTCATCATAGGAGCCTGACTGTTGATCAGTGCTTTGAGAAGATGAAGTTCATATGACATATATTCAATTTCAATTATAAGGCTTAATGAGAGTGGTACTAGGATTTATTGGCATTAATATGGGCAGCACCAGTGGTACAAAAGGTAGTGGTACAGAAGGTAGGTGACTGTCTGTGAGGATTTTGGTGTGTTCTCCGTCTCTGCGTGGGTTTCCTCCGGGTGCTCGTTTCCTCACATGGTCCAAAAACACACGTTGGTAGGTGGATTGGTGACTCAAAAGTGTCCGTAGGTGTGAGTATGTGTCGCCCTGTGAAGGACTGGCGCCCCCTTCAGGGGGTATTCCTGCCTTGCGGCAAGTGATTCCGGATAGGCTCCAGACCCACTGTGACCCTGAACTGGATAAGCGCTTACAGATAATGAATGAATGAATGGCATTATTATAATTATTATTGTTATTACTATTATTTATTAAGGTAAATTTATATAAATTTATATAGATATTTTTGTGTGTTTGTCTGGTTTAGATATTCATGTTGTGGGGACCAAACTCTGTTTACATGATGTGGGGACAAAAACCATATCCCAATTATGTAAATCTTTACATTTTATGGTGAAGATGTTAGGCTTATGGTAATGGTTTTTAAAATCAGGGTCAGTCTCGATAAAATCAATGGAAGTCTATGTTATGTCCCCTTAAAACATGGAGACAAGACTCTGTCTGTGTGCATGTGGAAACATATTAACACACTACAGGCTGTATTACCTACCTCATGAGGGACTACACAGAACCAGATGGAACAAACTGTAACTTGCGCAACTGTCTGTTTTTGCTTTTTTACAAATTGTACCGTACATGTACTGAACTAAGAGGTTCAAACTGTGAACCATGAATTTTGTGTGCCGATACATGCCTAAAACACACAGGTTGTGGTTTTTATGTTTGGAAGCATGGCTGCTACGCTAGTTCCCAGTTGAATGGAAACAGTCAGGCCCCCGTAGGCTAACGGTTAAACTGATGGGCTGCACTCTTTAATAAGAGATTTCTCAGTGAGCATCTGACTGGTCTTAGGTCAGTTAAACACCAGAATCCACATAGAGGCAGCACTATGCTACATTGGGGCCCCACTGCCATTAGATCAGTACTGAAGTCTTTCAGTCTGTTGCACAGCCTGATGTAGGGTCAGTTTTAAAAGCTGCCAACACAGACACTGCACTGTATTTGCACAGCCCTGGTCTGATCTCAGGGCAGCCTTTCTTCTTCCTGCATGACCCACATTCCTACGCCTGTCCAAAGACTATTAAGGATGTGCATGGGTCATCCGGGACACCCCTCAAAGGTCTGGACACACGAACCCGCCTTTGCAAAGCCCCTTGTATGTGCTCACACACATTCAGAAACATCTGCTCTTGGCATGCGGTGCGCGTCTGTGGTGGAAGTTCATTAGGACTTTGTCAGTGCTGTGTGTGTGTGCATGTGCCGCAGCTTTGGATATGATCAAACTTCTGCTGGTAAGATGGATTAAATTAATCAATCTCTCTCGCTCGAGACACTCTGTCTCCTCCTCTCTGCCTTGCTCTCGTCTTCTGTCCTTATGTCTTTCCCTCTCTCTGAAATGTGGCTTAGAGACTTTGTGCTGACTGCTGGAGTTTGAAGCATATAAATGGCCAAATCTGCATGTTGCATAGTTGTGGGAAACATTTTCATGTAGACTGACGTTCAGACTGTAGTTAGTGGTTTAGATTTGGGCCAATAGACTTATTATATCACTGTCAAATAGAGGCTTGTGCTAAGTGTGTTTTGCCTGTTTATGTATATACTTTGGTGCATGGCATCAGAACGGGGGTGTGGTTTATTTAAAATTTTCTATGCAGATTATTTCCTGTTCCACTACATTATTTTACTCAAGAGCAAAAAGAAAACTTTTGGTTTTCTCTTCTTTCGCTTATTTTAGTGAACAATGAACAATGAGACATGCTAGCACACTTCCAATGAATTCTTTACCATCGAATTTGAAGGTATTCTAACTAAGATTTGGTAGTTTTGCTTTGGGCCTCCACTTATAGTTGCAAAGTTGAATTGACTTTTACAGCACTGTCCTGAAATCAAGGAGAAGGGGGAGGGCGGTATGGTGATGGTTCCCTACACTCCTCCATAATTACATTGTGCAGTTTCTGCAGTGCTGAGTCTAGAGTAGCAAAAACAAGAGTCACTGATCTTTCCGTTACAGGTCTGTGCAGTATCACAATAATTTTGAAGGTGTAATTTCAAGTTGAAAACACTACAAAGTGTTGCTATAAAAATCTAAAATAATAATTGCATAATTTTGGCATTTATGTGTAACAAGAACATTCAAGTACAGATTTACTAACATTAGTACAATAAATAAAAGTATGTGGTTCAGATCTTGGCTGATTTAGTATTTAATATGTATTATGCATAATTGCTGAAAGTTAAAGAACACTAAATCTGAACATGAGCACGGTGATTTAATGACAAACTGGAACATGCAGCGCAAGACAAGAGCCAGAGATGTGTGTGTGTGTGTGGGGGGGGGGGGGTTGTGGTTGAGTTTGTGCAGTATGTGGAGTATATTGATCTCAAGTTATTGTGGTCAGTAGCTGAAAAGTTGTCATAAGGAAAATAACAGTGCTTTGTCACTGGTTGCTTTGTTGACAGTGAATTGACGTTCTGAGCAGACCCTGTCAAGTTAATTCATATCACATAAGCTTTCATGTGTCTAGTTTCTTGGTCGATATTTCAGTTCTTGTTTGTATAATTTTAAGTTTATTTTAAATGTAGTACGTGATCTTTAGTAACTTTGTAACTTTATTGTTTCTGAGATCTTCTGGCTCATGTTTAAATTACTCTTCTTGAAGGTGAGACAGTAAAATCCATTCTATCCATCTGTAGCTTGAGGTCACTGGGTTTATTTTCTGGACTGCTGGGAACTGGCTGACTGTATCAAAGGCCTTCTTTTGGTTTTTTGAAGCCACAGCTCAGCTTCTTGTATTCCCAGGCTAATGATAATGCAGAGATGGTATGTGCCTACTGAATTTTTCATGGACGACTATCTAACAAAGCCTTTCTAGCAAAGCTTACTTAACTAACGGTAACAGCCCATCCTAAACAAACATTCCATAATGCCATTGCAACCTTCTCATTTTGTGTGCGTTTTGTGTAACAATAGCTTGTCCAGCTAAAACATGAAGCCATTTTGTAAGTCTGTGATTAACACAAATATTTAGCTTTCAAGTAACTACATGGGTTACACAACTGCTGTCTCCCTGCAGTCTCGAGAACAGTCCGATGATGAACAGGAAGACTCTGTGAAATTTAAGCGGCTTCACAAACTGGTCAACTCCACGCGCCGCGTCCGCAAGAAGCTCATCAAAGTAGATGACGGCAAGAGACATGGTTCAGAAGGTATTATTTTTTTCTTATAAAATGACTCAAATCTGATTTTAAAAATGTGGATTTGACATGATCATTAAGGCAAAAAAGTCTGATTCAAAGCCTTATAAAGTGAACGCAGCATTTTTCCCCTCAAACATCACTTGTTCTAAAGGTTGTCTTGATCAATGTAATCAACAAATTAACAAGCTCTTCCTAGTTGTTGGTACCAAAGACCTGAAGAGCACGATGAAAAGAAAAAAACTGCTGAATGTATGTTCCTGCCTGTTATACACACCAAAAACAGATGAAAAAAACATTTGTAGCATCACTTTTATAGTTGTTGCCATCAAAACATATATTTTCTAATGGTGAAGTGAGCCAAAAGCGTAACAAAATGTTTTTAAATGGCTCACGTGTTTTTTTTTTTATAGCAGATATATTTTTTTGGTTATCCCTCCAGGCTTCAAGGAAACAGGGCTAAAAAAATTCTGAAGAGCAAGGTGCTAAATATGAGCATGCTCTACTCGCAATGGGGCAGTCCAATAGACTGCCTATAAATAATAAAGAACAGCTGAACATTTTGTGACTGTATGATGGCCAGCTTAATCATGTTTGTCATTGTTTTTGATGGCTAAAATTGTACAACTGATGCTATAAATACCTTTTCGGCAGGAAACAAAATTGTGGAACTTCTCAGTCTCAGGAACATACTTTCAAGATTTTATTTTCATGGTGCCCTGCATGGCTTCCATATGTTTGTGAATTAATGCAAGAAAAACACTTAAATCAACAGTATAGGGTTACTTCTGTGCGTATGCATTCTTAATAAATATTTTGTTCATATTTGGTTTTTGCTTTTTATTTCCACAAGACTCTCTGAGCCTTGAGGCTTCTCCTACATGTGAAGATGCTAGTGCACTTTATGCCGGAGTCCACAAGAAGTCCACCCGCTGCACAGACTCCTCTCTGTCTTCCCTGGCCCAGGAACAGCTGTCTCTGGATGGTGACACGGACAGTCTGACCACTTCGCCCTCCTCCAGCAGCTTGGAGACCTGGAGCTCAGCGCACAAGCTTGTGAAGACGTCCAACAGTGGCAGTGGCCATCCACATGGCCTGATCCGGCCTTCTCCCCGAAAGAGCAGCGCTGGCTCCTCCTTCTCTGAGCTCGAGGGCCTGGGGGACGACGAGGCCAAAGTTGCACGCTCAGCCACGGACGGAGAGATGCGGAAAGCTCTGTCCTCTTTGTCTCACGGGGTAAGTACCGACAGTGTTTACGCCTTCTATGGCCTGACTCGTCCCCGTCCACAGCAACAGCACCACCTGCTGGTGTCTCTGGATGAATTTGGCAGCACCAAGCGTCCTCCAATTTCCACCTGGCAGCGCAGCAAACCTGATCCAAACTACGCCTACTCTACCAAACACCTGCTGTACCAACGCTCTCGCAATGTCCAGAAGCCCTCCAGTCCTCCTCCAGTCTTGCCTTCATCCCCTCCAGTTCGGGAGAAAGGAAAAGGCCTTGGGGGCACCGGGAGTGGTGGCTGGATCTTCCCCCCGAGACGACTGAGAGGCAGGACAGCGGTCAGTGAGCTAAACATCACCTACGTTGTTGAACGCAGCCTTTATGGGCACCTGAACTGGACCGGCCTGGTGAGACCTGTCGCCCTTGGAAAGGCGGAGAGGCGCTGCCTCCTGGACGATGAGAGGGACGCTGACAGGAAGTGGGCATCCAGCGTGGACCGCTGCACTAAACGTGTCCTTTTACGCATCCAGCAGAAGTCCGTGAGTGACCGAGGCGAGGCAGGCGGGTCACAGTGCCCCCTTCTGAATTGGAGGAGTAGATCACTGCTGGGCTACTGAACAGAACTGCAGGATTTGGATCCTTATAAATATATATAATATATATATATATATATTTATTTTATTTAATTCTACATATGATGTTTTTCCACTGCATTGAACCTACTTTACTTGAATCTATCTGGCTCTACTTGCTTTCTGGTACCTGGTACCTCATTCAATTTCCACTACGCAGTTCCCACCGAAGTGTAGTTTGTGGTGTTGCAAAAACACAGTCTTTACCAGGAACCATGGGCTTTGGCTATAAAGTTAAGCATTGTTATTCCTCTTGTATTTACATGTTCTTGTTCATTTTGGCACTTATCGAACCAAGATCCTTGAATTATTTTACCAGCTGCCGTTGTGAGTCAGATAAAAACAAATGTGTTTGTTACTGTAGTTTGGAGATTTTACCAATGGATAGTTTGTGCTGGTTGTCTGCATTTCGTTGTGTAAAGTACCAATTCTTTCTAGCTATTTAGTGCTCTGCAAGGTTTAAACATCAAGATTTAGTCCCTATGTGACTCACTTATAACCACAAGCACGCAGGAACTAAAAACATTATGGGTACCAGGTATCAAATGGCTGAAATAATATAACCTTAACCTCTCGCATATAGAATCTGATCTTCAGATTTATTTTCTGATTCTGTAAAACCACTAGCAGAGACCTACTGGGACCTCCTCAAACCTTGTGTTTGATGTGATTTTGAGGATCTGATCAAATATCCTCGCTTACAGAGAGAGGCTTATCATCAGGCTGAGGCTGTTTTGGAGTTTCAGAAAATGCCTTGCAGTCTGGAACTCTGATCCCAGGCTGATCAAATGGAAGAGATTCAGGTGTTGGGGAGGAGGTGAACAGAGAAAGAATGGGAAAAAGTGTGAAAGAAAAATGAGAAATCTCAGCAGAGCTGGGCTTTTGCCCTCTTTTCCCTCCTGTCTTTTATCTCCTGTTTTTCTCTTTCACTTGCTCAGTGGACTGTGTCTGCCTGTGGTAGGATTGCCTTTCTGATAAAGGCTGAGAGAGAGAGACACTAGATTCTCATCATACAGTAGACGTATCAAAGCAGCTCCCTCTGATTTCAGACAAAGACTGTACCTCTCAAAGAAGTGTACTTTAGAATTATAGAGGCTTAGGGTACTAATGCCCCTAATGTTATTAACACAGTAACTGTTTGGAGAAGTAATTTTTCAGAGCTCTATTTAATAGAAGTTCACATAGCCTTGCAGTGTCTGGATCCTCTGCTCATCAGTGTCCTTCATAGTGAGCGTGAATATGAAATCCATCAACAGACTGTATCCATGCTGCTCATCAAAGTAGTATTTCTGTATTTCTAATTCATTTTGGGTGATTTATGGTGAATTTTATTTGATTTCGTTTGATATGTATGTGCTTTTTCTTCTTTTTTTGAAGACAGTGTGTCGTATAAGGATTTATTTTCGTGTGTATGCATGAATTGAAATATTTTCATCAAACAGTTAGTGGTTGATATACATCAAGGTTTGTTTTGGATGTTGGTTCTTGGTTTCCTCATCCCTCAAGTGCTCAGAAACAGACAATGGCTGAAAATCACATCACACAGTACTGAGCACACAACAGTAGAGAATACGTCATGCTCTGTTTTCCATGTAGTGATGCAGTCTGCATTGGCTCTTAAATTCCTGTTTCCCAAAACACTATTAAATTAAATTAATAATAATAATAGCAATAATGAAAAGGAAAAGAAGTGAGATTTATATAGTGCCTTTTACATGCCTTGGGTCATGGTTTTATTATATATTTTTTGAAAATCATCATTTTGGGAAACAGGATTAATACATTTCCCCAACGTTTATTTTATATTGTTTATGAAACCATAGTTTTTTTAGTATGTTCAATCTTTATTTCTGTATTTTGCTTTGTAAATGGAGCATGGTTCATTGTAGCTTGCTTTGGTGAATCAGTCAAAGTTGACTCTTGAGTTGAACATCATCTGATTCCTCAAAGATTCAAAGTTTGATTCTCTTTCTGTGTGTTTGATTCCCGCAGAGGACGTGTAGTTTTGGGGGCTTTGACCTGTCCAACAGATCACTCCATGTGGTTAACGCAGCATCGGAGCCAAATGTGAGAAAACACACCCCACACACACATACAATTTGAACCATTTCTCACTTATTACTGTTTAATTGTTGGGTGTATCATCATCATCATCATCATTCCATCATTTCCCTTTTAGAACAAGGAGCAGGAGGCTTTACACAGAGACGTAGTGAAGTCTCCTACCACATCCCGCATCTCTTTGGGAAAGAAAGTCAAGTCTGTCAAAGAGACCATGAGAAAACGCATCTCCAAGAAATACAGCGGCTCCCTATCTGAACAGGTATACACTGATTTACAGGTATACACTCATTTTTCTCACTCTCTCTCTTTCTCTCCTAAGTTAATTTTATAGATCATTTTCAAATAACATTAATGGAGTCTCATAATTCCAGTAATACAAAGTGTAGTCTTGGTAATTTAGTATTTTTTAGTATACTCAAGGGAGTCCTCAGCTCACAGGCTCAATTTTCTTTGCCCACACTGAGCTTAGCTGTCACACCCCACATTTTACAGCCAGAAGGCTCGGTCCACTTACAAACATTTATCCTCTGCGTGGTGCTGTTACATACACCATGAGACTGTGTGGCAGCAGACTCTGGCCTAAAAAACATGTCGGTTGGTAGGGGACAGCCTGTAAACTGTTACGTTATTCATTATCTGTAACCACTTACACGGGTCACGGTGGGTCCGGAGCCTACCCGGAATCACTGGGCACAAGACGGGAACACATTCTGGCCAGGGCGTCTATTACTAGGCATCACATACATCTATAGACATTAATGAATAGTTAATCCACACACCAGAATTTGGTTTTGGACTGTGGGAGGAAACCCATACAGACAGAGGGAAACACACCAGATTCCCTTGACCCAAGGCAAGGATCAAACCCAGGACCCCAAGAGACAGGAGCTTTGTGGTAGAAGCCAATGTGCCGTCCCAGATATTCTTTGACTGATTTAATTAAAACTTTCACATCACAAGCGTTCATATTCTAATAAAGACAGATTTTATGAATATTAAATACACACTGTAGTGTGCAGTACATCTGTGTTCTTCATGAGTTTATGCACTGGACTGAACTCACTGTATAATGCAAGTCTTTGTTAGAATGGAATCTCAGAGTTAGACTGCCATCTAACGGTGAAGACTTGAAATACAGTCAAGAACATTTTTTAATTTCAGTTCATCTATTCTTTAATTCTGTTTCTACATTGTACACACATCTAGAGTAAGACTTTTTAATATAATAGTTTTGAGGAGCATTTACCAGTGGGTGTTTTATTGTAAATATTTACATCTACTCAAGGGCAAAATGTGTGTTTTGTGGAATTCTAGTTTGTGTTCAAGGATGGGAGATTAAAACACTTTCAACCGAGCTGTAGGAGCTTTATTTCACCCTTGAATGTCTGATCTCTGAATATACATCTGTCAGGTGACCAGACAGCCCCGGGAATAGAATATTTGAAGCTGTTAATGTACTCAGAATGCAACTGTCAAAGAAACAGGGAAAGGATAAAAGTAGACACAGTTGTGTCTTGAGTTTACAGTGTTATTAACCATTTACTTTTTTCCCCTGTGTGTACAGTCGAGTCCAGATGGAACTCCAAGCTCCCCTCAGTCTCCTCAACCAGACACGGACTCTTTGGAGAAGCCCAAACTGAAAGCAGGAGGCTCAGTGGAGAGTCTGAGGAGCTCCCTTAGTGGGCAGAGCTCCATGAGTAAGTGACTGTGTGTGTGTAACGTTGGTACCTTTTTAAAGCAGTATTTCTAACTAAAAACATGTTTTTTCTTTTTATAAATGCAATAAAAACAATAATCTATCATTTTTTAAATTCCCTGCAAAGTATAAAATGTGAACAGGGCAAAAGAAGTGAAAGGTTTCATAAAATGCTCACCATTTTGTGCCAAACATGAGAAAAGGACGTTTCTAAATGCAAGTTTGCATTAGGTCTTTCACCATCAAACTGTGAGCAATAAAAGCAGTCCATCACTTTATGTACGATCCAGTGAATCCATATTATTCTTCATCAATAATGAGGTTAAATCTGAACAATTCTGACTTACGGTAACTAACCTACATCACACAGATTTAATGATGTGGGGGATACCCTTTTACCCCGTTGACTCTGTCCTCTTCTAGAGTGATTACGTTTTAAAGTCTGTGTCTGTTTTGGACAGTTGACCTAGATGGCACTATTGCCCACCATAAGAGAGCCTCCACCATGCACTTAGTAAAAGCATCTCATCACATTGCACTGCATGTTAATGTTAGCTAAGCACTGGCTTGATTAAAACATAATCCTTATTTCCATGACTTCCCCCAGGTGGACAGACAGTGAGCACTACCGACTCGTCTGCCAGTAACCGAGAGAGTGTGAAATCAGAGGATGGTGACGATGAAGAGCCTCCATACAGAGGCCCTTTCTGCGGCAGAGCCCGAGTACACACGGATTTCACTCCCAGCCCTTACGATACGGACTCACTCAAACTAAAGGTACTGAATACTAACACACACACACTTTACATTCAGTCCTTATCATACAGACTCACACAAACTGAAGGTGCAGAATACAAACACACACTTTACATTCAGCCCTTATCGTATAGACTCAGACATAAGGTTCGGAATATTTTACATTTTATATCCAGTTCTCATCGTACAGCTTTGCTCAAACTAAACGAATGTACATTTAAAATAAACACCTTACCCTCAGTCCTTGTGATACAAATTAAAGATATGTAAATGAGTTATACACACATACTCTCACACACTTTGTCGGAACATACGTACATACTGTGTACGTAAATAACATACTGTAAGCACTTATCCTATCCTAACACCTATCCTCCTCGGTCCCGAGCCGCGTAACCGTGTATTCTTCCGCCGCACACACACGAAGTTCACATTACGACGTAAAACCACTTAAGTCGAAACAAGGCTTTATACAGTAAATGGGAGATGTGTTGTAACCACGAAACATCGTAACTCGGGACTGACGTAACCCAAAGACCTCCTGTATGTATGTATATATATATATTTTTTCTTTTTAATTATAACCTTCAGTCACACCACCTCTACATTATTTTTCCATCAGAGAGGAGATGTGATAGACATCATCAGTAAGCCCCCCATGGGCACGTGGATGGGGCTGCTGAACAACAAGGTGGGAACTTTCAAGTTCATTTATGTGGACGTACTGGCAGAGGAGGAGGAGAAACCCAAACGCACTGTGAGGAAGAGGAGGAAGGGAAGACCCCCAAAACCAAGCTCTGTAGAAGAGCTGCTAGAAAGAATCAACTTGAAGGTGAGAGGGGAAACACACACACACACACACAAATTCAGATTTGATCCACAATAATGTGTGTTCATCAGGGCACAAATAAAATAAAAACTATTTAAAACCAGCCTCATTATGAATATAAACCACACAATATTCAAAACAAAAACTCAAAGATAGACTCTTCTCATGGAACAGCTTTGTGTTCCACCAGCAGACCAGCCGTGTTGAGTCTAGAGTTCCTTTGCTTCTTATCATTTTCCCTAAAGAGGTGGAGAAAGACGATGAAGAGAAAACTGAGGTGGTCCATGTTCGTGTAATGAAAGACTAAGACATTCTCAGACTGTTCTCTCCCACATGGAAGTGAAGGTCATGTTCAACTATACATTCAGTAGTTTTATTACAGCCCAAAGAGCCCGATCCGCCCTTTAGACTTCCTTCAAGTTTGTGTGTGGTAAGGTAATGACTGTTGGATGGGTGGGTGTGCGTGTCCAACAGATAAACAGCTGGATAAACATATATGTTGTTATTTTAAGTCTATGAGCGAGTCCAAATATAGTGCGTCTGGGAGAACAGCAGCACACCCACACATTTACGCAGAAGATACAAAGTGGTATATTACGCATTGTTTGAGATGTGCCATGTTTGATGTTTAACTGCAGCTTTTATGTGTTGATTTTATGTGTCTGTATAATCGCTGTCGGGGTGATGGGGGAAAAACACTGGGATCTTTCATTACTGAATAACGTGTGTGTTTTTGTTTCAGGAACACATGCCTACGTTTTTATTTAACGGCTACGAGGACCTGGACACCTTTAAGCTGTTAGAAGAGGAGGATCTGGATGAGCTCAACATCCGTGACCCTCAGCAAAGAGCTGTCCTCCTCACTGCTGTAGAGCTACTGCAGGAGTATGACAGTGAGTAAACTTTCTCTCTCTGTCTCGTTGTATGGATTTAATGAGCATCAGAATTTCTCACATTGTGTTGGATTACAATTCAGATTGGACTCTTTATAGTGGCACATAAATGACAGGAAATCTTAGGCCACTTGAGAAATTCATTCATTATCTGTAAGCACTTATCCAGTTCAGGGTCCAGAGCCTACCTGGAATCATTGGGCGCAAGGCGGGAATACACCCTGGAGGGGGCGCCAGTCCTTCACAGGACAACACAGACACACACATTCACTCTCACCTACGGCCACTTTTGTGTTGCCAATCCACCTACCAACGTGTGTTTTTGGACTGTGGGAGGAAACCGGAGCACCCGGAGGAAACCCACGCAGATACAGGGAGAACACACCAACTCCTCACAGACAGTCACCCGGAGGAAACCCACGCGGACACAGGGAGAACACACCACACTCCTCATAGACAGTCACCCGGAGGAAACCCACGCAGACACAGGCAGAACACACCAACTCCTCACAGACAGTCACCCGGAGCGGGAATCGAACCCACAACCTCCAGGCCCCTGAAGCTGTGTGACTGCGACACTCCCTGCTGCACCACCGTGCCAGATTAAGCTGAATTATTACCTTATAAATTAGTACCTGGTTAAAAATATTAATCCTGACAAAGAGGAGATATATTTGATGATATGGTCATGTTTTTCTATGGCCTTAATACTGTTCATATTGATATCAGAAATATATCATAATATCAATATCACCCAGCCCTAATTAACACGTACAGTTACAATCAAATGTTTTGATACAGATCAAAGTTTGCTAAAACTTCTTACTTGGTTTTGCAGGCAGCAGTGATCCGGAGCGCAGCGCTCTCTCTGGTTCTCAGGAGAAGCTCCTCTGTGAGGGGCGGGGCTTAGTGGGGGACTCTCCACGGGACTCTGGTTGCTATGAAAGCAATGAAAATCTGGAGAACGGTAACCAGGCACTAGTTTAGTACCAACCCCCCACCACCCCTCATAGCAACAGCATTCCCATCTCCAGCCTAGTATAGCAACGTCATGCCATCTCATTGGCAAGCCACGCCTCTTTCCTGCCCATGCTTCTGTTTCCTAACAGCCAATGAGACATCACCATCGCCTCTGGATCAAACCACCACTGTCTCTCTGTCCCACCTTCCACGCAAACCCCACTTCTTCTTCCTGTCTTTCTGCCGAGTGCATATTCACACCCTCTACATCTAAAGACTGCACTCTTCATCTCTTAGTACTACTTCGCCTTCTCTGTCTCCCACTCTTTGACTCAACAAGCATCAGTTAGCCCAGTGTCCATGTCTCTACGACTCTCTCCGGGAGCCGTCACCTCTCAGGGCATGAGTCTGAGGGCTGAAGGACATAGTAGCACAAGAATACACAGGCAGACTGACTTCCAAAATGAGCTCACAGACTCGCAAATGGAGGGACACTGTAGGAGCTCTGTGTAACTGACTGTACAAAGCTGCCTTGTCGCTGATTGTCGGCTGCTCTGAGCTCAACATTATGATTGGTGAGAAAGTTGATCAAGCTGGAGACACAAAACCTCCCTGTGCCACCTGTGAGAGGGATAAGTCTCTAGTTGCTGTGTGGCACAGGATCATATGTGCCTAAAGAAATAAGATTTATGGTGATAGATTCAGTCTACAGTAAGAGTTTCTGTAAATAGCAAAGTTTGTTATATTAATAGATCTATATGTGAAAGTATTTTGAAGCAGGAACCAGGCATTGTGTTGTTCTTTGGTGCTTAAGTTAATAACAAAGCAAATTTCCTGGCTTTTTAGTTCCATTATGGCATCTTCCAACCTAAAGGTCATTTGTACGAGGGGATGTGTGTGTGATGTGAATGAGAAATGTCTGTCTTGGTGGAAAATAAACCCCAAATGGTGTTAAAAAAAAACAACAACAAAAAACAAAAATCATTCTTATCCTTTCCTCTATTTTTTTTTCCCCTTTCTTCTCTTTCCCATCTCCCACTTGTAAGGCTACAGTATCGATGCACTGGCAGTTGTAAATGTTTTAAACAATGTTTCTTCTCCATTAGTACACAGTGTTAGTTCTAAGAGTCATCTATTTCTCATTGAGCCACTTTAAATTCTCCTGCCATGAGTTTCTTTAAACATTTTGTAAAACGTAACCCGACTACTCTCCTTTGTTTTCTGTCCTTTACTTTAGTTTGCTCTCCCCATTTAGTTCTTCTCATGTCTTTCATGTTCTAAAAACACACTTCATTCCAATGGTCTCAGTGCCATCTTCAAAATAAACCATAGTTCATTTTAACGCTGTCCCATTTCATTAACAGTTCAGTGTGTGTGTGTCACTCTACAAAATTAACACTGCACTTGTTTTACACTTTCAGCCATTCCGACATGAACTCGTATCTCTGTGGTGCATAGGCCGATGGTAACCAGTCAGGAAAGTGTCGTGTGCAGTCAGTAACTGTTTCCACTGAAACACATTGTAGAATCGGACTGATTTATAATAAGGTCACCTTCCCAAAAACGTTTGATACATTAAAATGGTTTAATCTGTTTCTATACGGAATGTAGTGTGATATCTCACCAAATTATTTAACACCGACTACTGTATGGCAGTGTTTTTATTTTATTTTCATATTTGACTGACATGAAATATTACTGTTACTTTAAAGGTTTTTGTAAAATATCTTAATTATTTTAAACTTAGAACAAAGGTATTGACATTTAAGACAGTTTAAATCTTTTTTTTTTTCAAATCAGACTTTGGTTAATTTATTGCAAAATTAAAATACATATATTTTGAATCATATACATCTGATTTTTGAGAATTAAGGTGTTCATTGTCAAGGAAGCGGAATATTGTTACCATGGGTTACTGTGCTTTGATTATGTAGATTAAAAAGTGGATTATTAAAAAAAAATAGTAATAATAATTGTTATTAAGGCCACTGTAAACATCCAGAAGGCACACTGCTGCCTGAAACGTGTGTAATGACATTGTGCAAGTTTCTCTCTGTTTTTCTTTCTATCAAACACAGGAAACTCTTCACTAAAGCAATATATACATTTCTAACATTGTGTGCATTTAACATTACCCATAACATCGCATATCAGTTCACTAACAGCTTTTTCTTGCATGGTTGAGCCCTGAGATGCACAGTAATGACACCACTAATTCACTGCAGGTAGGAATTTGGCTGCATTCAGATTATGACAGGATAAGTTAATGGCATCATTAAAGAATAAAATAATCTTGAATGTAGTACACAATTTATCTGGAAAAGTTTAAAAGTGAAGCTTTGTTTTTCAGGCAAGAATCGTAAAAGCTCTCGCTCCAGTCGTGGCTCATGTGGCTTCGAGTCTGGTCGGATGCAGTCTCCAGACTTCCCTACCCTCCCCATGACCCTCTCCACAGAGGCACTGCAGCACCAGACCAAGAAGGAGCGCAAATTTCCCAAAAACTTTCTACCCCGTCCCATCAAGGGCTTCAGCTTACGGGCACTGGGCCTAAAAAAGAAGAGCCGCATGCCGGTCAGTCGCAGCTGCGAGGAGCTGGATGGACCCCAGGAGACCCCCGAGTTGTGGAAGCGCTCACATTCTCTGGGTGACCTTCAGTGGGAGCGAGGCTTTGAGCAGGGAAAGGAGCAAAGAAGCAAGGCTCGACATGGCAGCATGGAGATTGGGCGGGGGAAAGGTGCGCCAAAGGTTCTGAAAAGCCCCCAGAATGTTAAGATAGATGGGATAGTGTTGAAGCCAGAAGCTGGATTTGGCTCAGGGCAAGTGGAAAGGCCTCCGGTGCCCACCCAGCTACTACTGAAACCCACCTTCCCTGTCCAAGGTCCTGAACTTCTAGATGTCCAGTCACTATCAGCCCCTACAAGTCCAATTCCACGGACTCACCCCAAAAAGCCCCCGGTGCCCCCTCCAGTCCCTGCCAAAAAGTCAAAAGAGAAGCTGGTGAACGGACTACGACATCCATCTCTCGTCCTGACAAGCTCCACCCCCAGCACGCCGACTCTGCCTCCTAAACCTATCAGCAGTCCTACCAGCCCCTCTGAAGGCATCCCATCCACACCTGCATCCCCTGACGATGCAGAGAGTGCACCAGCAGTGCCCCCACCATGGCTGTCTGACCTGCCAGAGACTGCCTGCCCTCAGATGCACGGGGTCAAAGTAGTCCTTGGCAGGAAGATATCTCATGCTAAAATGACGGATTTAGAGACGCAGCTAGAAGAGAGGCTGGGTTTGGAAGGCATTGATCTAACAACAGAGCCCTACTCAGATAAGGTAATAGACCCTTTTTCTACCGAAACACAAAGTTATGTTAAAGCAATACTAGGTTACATTTCTACCTTAAAATTTCAGCTTCAAAATCACTGTGATGCTTCACTGGCCTGTAATAGGGAGAACAAAGCCTCTTTCGTTGCTGTTCCAGGCTCAGCACTGCAGAAACTGTACTATGCATCATTTTCAGTAATAAATGAATTACACTAGGGAGAGCCACAAGAGCAAAAAACTCAAATCTTACCTAGGATTCCATTAGGAATAGCACTGACAGAGGCTGTGTTCTCTTTATTACAGCTCAGTGGAGCATCAGGTTGATTTTGATGCAGTAATTTTAAAGTAAAAATAGTATGTAGTGTTCCTTTAATTCCAGTTTTTTTGTTTTTTCTTTCTTTAAAGATTACATATGGGAAATACCTTTAGTGGCATAGTCATATCAATTCATATCAGTGTCAGTTTTACAAATATTAACACTTAATCTATTACAGCACGTAATGGCCATAGCTGAACTCCATTGTTGTTGACATTCCCGATCCTTTCTCATTCTTTCTGTGGGTTTTCCTTCTTGGGATGAAAGTTTTTGGTGCTGACATTTTGAAGAGTGAATCACACTTTAACGAATATGAAAAACAAGCTCATGAACAGACACGTAATCCAAGAACAGGCAGCTGTACACCATGAGTAATGTTATGATGGTCGTAGATCAATACGTTTATGTAAATGAAAAACTAAAGAATGCCAGCGTACAGATCTGAGGACTATGAACCCAGTCCTTGTAAAGGTTTCTCTAAATTACAAAGAAGTCTTGATGGATGACTAGAGCTGGATTGCTCTGAAATGTTCCATCCTCTCACTGTCTGAGAGAAACTAGGACTTGTTTACGATTTGTTTCTTCTTTGCTGACAAGCCGTAAGGTCACTCAAATGTGTGAAATCATTTTCCATGCATTAATCCAAGTAGAGGTATCTATAATGCAAATCATGAATAAAACACAGGTGCCGGCCGGGGAGTATATTAATGGGAAACGGCTGGGACGGGAACTGCTTTTCTTTTTGATTTTCGTTTTGTTAAATGCTCCGTTTGCCATAGACATAACTATCACATGTCCTGTATCCATTACCGGTCGTCAGTGCCATGCCAGCAATAGCAGTGGGCTAGAGCTGGGATCCTGTCCTACACAAGCCAAGTTCACGGGGGAAAATCTGAATGGAATTAGAATGTGGATTTGGCCTGTGTGGAATTTATAATTCTTATTCTGTTGGAGGAAGAGGTGCAGAGCTGCTTTTTGGACTCTAAGTTTAATACCATTTTCTTAATGACATTCTCTCTATAAACCAATTTGAGAAAAGCTGAGCTTCGTATACAGTCCCTGTTTGTGTTTGTTGCCAGAACCTCTGCTGGGAGACACTGAGATTAGCGTAGAGGTGAAAAGCATTCTCTCCAAGACCACAGGCAGTGCTGGTGTTTTATTACTTAGGAGAAGAAACAAGTTTAAAGCAGGTTTCATTGCTCTTTAACAGTGGCCAAATAACTTACACAGGTACTTTATTTTGTCAAGGTCATGCCCAAGGCAAGTCTATTTAGAGCAGCATTCGCACACAATGGCAATTCATAGTGCTTTACAAAACAGTACAGAAATATTACAACTGAATAATAGAAAATTGAATAATTAAAAAATGTAACAAGCAAAAAAAAAAAATAAAGCTGATAAAGCTGTTAATTAGAAAACTAAAGGAACACATTAAATGTGCGATGTAGTGAATGAAATAAATGTAGGCTGTAGTGAGATATTAAGTAAATTAAGCTGTTCGGGGCACAGATTGCCTACTGCAGCTCTCTTATTTGTGCTGGAAATACATCCAAGTAAATGGATCCAGTTGGATGCCGCTTGAATGGTTGGAGGTACTGTGCTGGACTAGACTCAGCTTTTCTTCAACTTGGGAAGATGACCAGGGGCCGGATTCACAAAAGCTTTACTAAGAAAACACTTGAAGGAACATATTATTTACAATGACAACTAAAAAAGCAGTCCTGCATTAAGTGTTAAATATTTCCTCAAGATATTGTTTTTGGGTTTTTTTTAGGCAGATTGTAGGAGTCTCTCATGCTACAGTTTAGAGTTTGTAAATGCTGAGACACTTTTTTAAAGATAAATTAACTATTGTTACCTAACTTACTAACTGTTGAACTTTTCCAAAGAAGTTAAAGAAAACAAAACAAAAAAAAAGACAATTCATAAGATTCATTTTTACAGCACTGTACTGAAGTCAGTGGTGAGGGGAAAGGAGTGGAGGTGGTTTCCTACCCTCCTCTAAAAGCTACATAGTGTGGCTTCTGCAGTGCTGACCCCAGAGTCGCAAAGTCTCTCTATTACAGGCCAATGAAGCGTCACAATGATTTTGAAACTGTAATTTAAAAAGGTACAAATATTACGTAATGTTCCTTTAAGACATTTGTGAATCCGGCCCCTGATTACATCTTTTCATGCCACTTAATAAGCCCATAATAATGTTTCATTTAGTCCCAAATACACATCTGTTTGGTACGCAGTCACATCGCAAAAGTTGGTAGTTAAGTGTTTGTCTTTGCTCATGGTCCACTTATGGCCACCGTCACGGCCCATTAGCTTGCATTATTTGTGTTGTATTAAAGAAATAATTGAGTCTTACTAGCGGTATAATTCTGTAACGAGTGCATAAAAGTTTTGCTTGTTTGTGTGTCAGCCCTCGTCTCCAAGCACTCGTCATTCAGGCTTGGTTACTGGTCAACTTTAAAGTCCATTAAAAACCACATGAAGTAAGCTTTATGGCTTGCTAATTCAGCTTGTTGTTTAAACTTAGACCAAGACAAAGGCTGTGCCGCTTCCATCAGCGCTGTGAAAAACCTATGTTTACTTTAAAAAGAACTTGGCTCTAGAACCAGAAAAAAAACATTCCAGAACTTGCGCATGATTAAATGTCATGGGTCTAGGGTCTCCATGGCCTTTGTTAATATGAAGCTGAACAGAAAATCATTGTCCCGATATCCTTTTTATTTTTCTCTTAATACCTGTGATGGTTTTGGCTCACCTCTCATCTCGTTCTCTTTGTTTTTCTCCAGCATGGACGCTGTGGGATTCCTCAGGCCTTGGTGCAGAGATATTCGGAGGACTTCCAACAGCCGGTGAAGGATGTGGCTTCCACCCTGGACCAGATCAGAGTTAAACAGCTTCGTAAGGAGCACCGCATGGCTGTGAGTCACTGATTTATCTGATCACTACACTTCTTTAAACGAGTCAGTGAATATGATTCAGTAAAGCAGCTGATTGACTCTACCATGTCAGAATCACATTCCTTAGTTGTCAATTTGCTACAGGACAGAATTTTGGAAGTAATATTACACTTAATCAAACTGAATTAGAAGTCTGGAAATAATGAAAGCTAAAGTAAGTGTTTGTAAATAACCTAGTATTTAGGGCTGGTTTCCTAGGTGATTTACCTCAAATGAAAATGATTTCTACAATGTTATTAGAACTGACAATGCAGTTCAGTCTATTAAAGAAACTAGCCTTTAGTGTTAAAACAAATAACTAAAAACTAGTCATTTTAAGCTAGGGAACTTCCATATTTAAAGAAACACTAGGTAGTATATTCCCTTTAAATTGATTCATTCATTCATTCGCCTGTAAGCGCTTATCCAGTTCAGGGTCGTGGTGGGTCCAGAGCCTACCTGGAATCACTGGGCGCAAGGCAGGAAAACACCCTGGAGGGGGCGCCAATAGTATAAGGAATAGAATAAGGGTGTTCCCTTAAAATTATAGCTTCACAATCATTGTCATATTTCACAGACCTGTAATGGGAAACAGAGCCTCTCTCTTTGTTACTCTGGGCTCATCACTGCAGAAAGTGCACTATGTAACCTCTGGAGGTAGGCAGGAATTTTTATTTACAAACACAAGGGTTCGTCGTTGAAGCTTTCATTATGTGGAGGTATTTTCAACTTTAAAAAGGTTTAACTCCTACACATTTACGAAAATAATTCTCTCAGGAACCATCAATTGAAAAGTTATTTACGGAACCTAGTTTTATTTAGAGAACGGATTCACACTAAAAACACTTTCATTTAAAAGGGAGAAAGTTTGGCCCATGAAATAACCGTCATGTACTCGTACCTTAGTTGAAGAGGTTAAAACAACTTAAACTAAGATGTATCTTGTTTAGGTCCTTGATAGTTTACAACTACAAATTGTTTTCAAAATTTTGCTCCCATGCTTTCAGTCTGAAGGATAGAGGTATTTAAAGCAACCCTATTTTAGATTTTATCTTAAAATTACACTTTCAAAATCATTGAGATTTTGCACTGACTTGTAATAGGGAGTAGAGAGTCCTTGCTACTTCAGGCTCAGCACTGCAGAAACTGTACTATGTAACTTCTGGTAGAGGGTGGGAAACCACCTGCATCCTACCTCCCGTTGATTTCAGGACAGTGCTGTAAAAATGATTTACACTCTGCAGCCATAGGGGGAGCCCAAGAGCAAAATGACCAAACCTACTCATTGTTCATCTTATCAGCTCCAATGACCATATAGGAGCACTTTGAAGAACAGTGTGAATGGGAGCTAATAAGTAACAAATGAAGAACAATGGTCAGGACCCCCACAGAGCAGGTATGATTTGGTTGGTTGACTACTCAGTCCAGCAGTGACACTGAGGGGTTTAAAACTCCAGCAGCCCTGCTGTGTCTGATCCACTTACAGAACAACACTAACACATCCGAATGATTCACAACCCAAAAATCATACCTACACTGTGGTGGTCTTCTGGTCAGTGGAGCTGATAAAATGGACAGTGAGTGTAGATACAAGGTAGGTTCCTAATCCAGTGGCCGTTCAGCATTCTGTCTGTGTCTATTTTCTTTATTCCACATAAGCTAATGTGATCTGTCTGCTCTCTCCACAGATTCCCTCAGGGGGTTTGACAGACATGTGTCGGAAGCCTACATCTCCAGCTCATTTGAGCTCCGTGTCGAATTGGCTGGTGTCCATTGGAATGCCAATGTACTCTGACCTCCTTTCAGCCGCAGGCTTCGACACTCTGGGCGATTTGTCGTCGCTGACAGAAGCAGGAGTGCGAGAGGCGGGGCTACAGGAAGAGAGACACATACGTCGGCTACTCACCGAGGCCAGACTTATTACAGCCAGCAGTGCAATGCAGACTTAATACAGCTCCGATAGAAACAGCCCCCGTGGGTCTTAAGTGATTTATGAGCAGCCAGAGCTTCATGACTGAGTTCCAGTGGAAGCTGGACGACAGGGCCTGTGTGTCTGCAGCGTTCTAAGAAACACTTCACCTTCATCTTCTCTTGTTCTACTTTACTGTGCTTAACAGAAAAGATTTGTGGCTTCCATGAACAACTCCCCATCGAGGTCTTCAGAGCAGTGACCAAGAAGAGGTCAAAACCTGGAAAGTTTGCCTTTCAAGCGATAGCACAACTTTTTTTGGGAGAGAAAAGTTTTGGAATTTTGTACGTACTATTAATCAAACTTTCCCCCTTTTTTCTTTATTTGAGAAGTGCTTGTTTGTAAGAAGACAAAAAAAAAATCTTGTGCTCCTGGAAGCACAGCAAGGTGCTGAAGCCTGGCCAAAGTAATTTCACTTCCTACAAGTTCAAATATATTCATACTCCCTGTTCTTAGCTCAAAGATATGAATACAGATGGATATGTCCTTGTTCAGTCGTGGAATCCTTCAAGCACAGTGTCGACATGTTGGGATTTGTATTCCAAGTACATGACTCAGAATTATGCTTACTTTATTTCCAGGGCAGTGAGGAGAGTATATTTGTATAGTCAATAACAAAGCCATTTCACGAAACGTCTCACTCGTCCTCAGTGCCGGGATGTAAATCATTCTTTTTTTTTTAATCCTCAGTAAGTTTAAGAAAATATTTTATATTCAGAGTGCATTTAATCTTCCAGTACAATATATCTAACACGCATTACTCAGCATCTATCCTGGCAAATCCGCCTTTATTACTAAATCCATGACATATTCCTAAGTTATTTCAATGTTGCCTTACCACCATTTATGATGCAACTATTCATACACATGCTTATGACTGTAATACCTTCTGCAGTGTAATTGATTTGGGTTACGCATCCAGCAGCGATAATATACTTGTATTTTATTGTATATGTTTTACGTCTTGACAGAGAACCCCCAGCACTGTGGCAAAGTTTAAATATTGATCATTTAAGCTTTCTAGCCTTGACCAATGCAAAGCACATAGTCCCAAATGTCCCAAGCAGAACATAAACCCCTTGAACAAATGTGTAACATGCATCGCTTATTCTCTGAGGCTTTGTAAATCATGCAACTGCATTAATATCAGCACCAGTCCTGTCAGTGAAGGGTTAGACCATTCTCCTGAGGTCCTGTCCATTTAAACATAACTATACACTGGCCCATCACTGGATTAGGAACGCCTACCTGGTATCTACACTCACCGTCTCATTTTATCAGCTCCATTGACCATACAACGGCACTTTGTAGTTCTACTATTACAGTTTGTAATTCACCTGTTTCTCTGCATACTTCTCATGCCCATTTTACCCTCTTCTTCAATGGTCAGGACCACCACAGAGCAGGTGGTGGAACATTCTCAGTGCTGCAGTGACACTGACAGAGTGAACAGTGAGTGGACACAGTGTTTTAAAAACGCTAATGCCACCACATCAGACACACCTACTGTCTACCTTGTAGATGTAAAGTCAGAGACAGTTTGAGTTGGTCATCCTCTAGACCAGCAGTGACACTAAGGGCTTTAAAAACTCCAGCAGCAATGCTGGGTCTGATCCACTCACACCAGCACAACACAAACTCTCACAACCCCACCATGTCTGTAGAAACATTACTATCTGTAATTGTAGAACTAGAGTGCTTCTCTATGGTCAGTGGAGCTGGTAAAATGGAAATGAGTGTAGACACGAGGTAGGTTCCTAATCCAGGGACCAGTCAGTGTTTTTGTGCTTCATGTCTGAGCAGAACACAATTGGCATTCCCACATTCCAGGGTGACCACTGTAGGGTCTGTATGTTCCTGGTTAACAGATGTGAGAGAAGACTGGACAGTTTGATCGACCAGAACTATTAATAGGCCTCAAACCTAGGTCTCAGTGTGGAACAGTGTGAAATTATAAATTACACAAACTCTAAATGAGATTTATTTTATGTCCAGATTGGGAGAAGTGTGGAATACAACTGACAGGACCTCACAAGATTTATGGAGTTCTTATAAAAAAAAAAGAAAAAAAGGGATATAGAGGTGATATTTTTTTTCCAATAAATTTTAGAAAGGAATGAGAAATAACTGACAGATTAAAGTGCACTCCACACCCCGTGAGTCAGGGTTCAAGTATTCAGTAGAAGCTGAAGGAAATTTGGCAGCAGATTTCTTTGAATATTGAAGCACATTTGAGCAGTTGTGTGTGTGTTGTATAAAGTGAAGGTTTTGACACTGACTGGTCTTCTTTAGGGCTCATGTTAACGATTAGTTCCGTTCAATAGGGTTTAAGAACAGATGTGTGTCTCTGTGAATTACAGTATTTCCTAATATCAGATCATGCTGTGTGTGAGTGAGAGAGTGATACAGTGTGACAGAGCAGCACATGCAGTTGTTGAATGGATCTGTACAGATGTTTGATTAATTTGGGGGGGGGGGGGGTCTGGAGAGGTAGCTCTAGGTGGGGTGGAAACTGCAAAGGCAGGAATACACTACATATCCAAAAGTAACCAGACACGTTCAATTGTGCCAACGTTTATATCGTATTATATTCTATTTTGTCCATAGAAGATTTTCATTGGAAATAAAACGAGACCCTCTGGAACAGCTGGGCCAAAGGTAACCCTGCACATTGGTGAGACTGAGGAGTTGTGTGTTTTTGTAGCTAAATGCCATCAAATACTCATAGCAGTGTTACAACTTCTCCGTTTCAGAATAATGAAGTAGTGTCCACAAGCTTTTGGATATATAGTGTTTTATGAGACACACATCTGGCCTTGGCAAAGCCCCGCACACGAAGTGGAGTTTTTCTCCTCAAAGACTACATTGAGAAGTGTCTAAGTTCAGCCCCCTTTACTAAGACGCCAAGAAAATGCTTCTATGACACTTCTACTGTTATTGTATAAAACTGAAGGAGGTGCTCCATAAGACAACATTCCACTGATCAACTAAAGAAGAAGAACTCCACAAATTTTCCAAAGATTTCTGCATAATTCATGTGTAAACAAAGTCATTGAGAGATTTGATGTGAAATGGATACACTTACTGAATCAGGATTGTTTACAGCGGAGATTATAGGAGCCAGAGGTTGTAATGTCTACAAGGCAAATATAACCTAATATTTCATTCACTGTACAAAAAAGGTTATATGTGAGGTATAAGTTAAATACAGTTAAATGTATCACAGCTTCAAAACCATTGTGATGTTTCTCTGACTTTTAATAGGAAGAATAGAGCCTTTGTTGTTGCTACTCTGGGCTTAGCAATGCAGAAACTGCACTATGTAATTTTGGTGGCAGGTAGGTACTGCCTGCCCCCCTTGGATTTCAGGACAGTGCTGTTAAAATAAATAAATAAAATAAATTTTGCAGCTGTAGGGGGGCCTAAGAGCAAAAGTACCTAATCTTACATAGTGTAAAAAAAGTACCTAATCAGAGATATCCCCATCTATTATTTAAAATATGTATCATTCTGTGTAATAGCTTCATAAATAGCTCAACTCCTCAGTGTGGCTCCTGCCATTTCCACTGTCAACTCTAGAAGAGTACATATCACCTTAGACCACTCTTAATAACTTTGTACATAAATATATGCAGAAATCTTCAAAGAGCAGTGGTCTTTTGCTTTAACTCTCTTACTGGCTTGAGATGCATCCTCCACAAAGCTAAATTTTGGTTCAGGACTTAAGGGATATGTAGATATTGCTTGTGTAACAGAGTTTGCAGAGCTTTTCACACACTGTGGCACCTTTTCTGGGTAAAAAGGTTTTGCATCTGTAGCGGCACTGTGTACATTCGGCTCACGAACAAAAATGTCTTAAACGGCGGCAGAAAATCAGGAGATGTTTCTTTCTCATTGTGGATGCCTTTTTTTAAAAAAAACAAAACAAAAAAAATAAAAACCAACTCAATCAGAAGGGTAGTGCTCTGGGATTTTATGTGCAGTTTTACAAAATGTATATAAATTTCATAAAAAGGTTACTGTAAAATAATGCACTTTATAGAGATATATAGCTCTAAACAAATTAAATACATTTCTTTTATAAAACAAACTATTTCTAATTGGCCAACTTCCTAAAGTCCTCAATGTATTGTTTGTAAAAGGGGTGAAGTGGATGAAGCTGCTCTTAGACCAGATTCTCGGCTGGAAACCTCTGCTCATTTATTTTTTAAATAAAAAAAAAATAACTTTTCCAAGCTAATTACTTAAACATCATTAAAAATTTCAATGTCCTAAACAATAAAAATTCTAATTACATATATGAAATGGACAGGTGTTGCACATTCTGTATATGTAATTGATATTTAAATAACTTATTTTTTGCTTTTCATATCAAACTGTAATTATTAGCTGTATTATATAAAGAAATAGCAATACTCTTTTGCATATTGCTTTAGCCGGTGTCCTGCTACAATATCTATTGTAAAATATGATGTGTACAAATGATTTTATCTGGTTTCGACTAGCTAATTATTGTCTATAAAGATTTTGCTTGTGTATTGAAAAAAAAAATTAAATCTATTTGTCATTCTGAAGTGTAATAAAGAAAATTCTTTGCCTCCGATGTGAGTGTGTGTGTGTGTGTGTATTTGCTTCTCCACCTTTGGGTCAAAAAGTGTTTCAAAAAGCTTCAGTCTCGAAGACCTGGACCTGGAAGCAGGTCTGATGTGTTGACAAAGCCCTACTCTCAGTATATAGGTTTTTAAAAAAAAATAAAAAAAAAATAAAAATATAAAATATAATATAATATAAATAAATAAATAAATAAATAATTACCTTGGCCTGATGTTCTAGGATTTCTCTTTCTGCTCACGGCAGAGAACCGGCATCTGGAGGCCCTGACAATTGAAGAACAGGGTGAAAGGGGTAAATAAAATGTACAGAACAACAAATGGATTACAAAGTGCTCCTGTATGGTCAGTGGAACTCAGAATGGACAGTAAGTGTACAAACGAGGTGGTCATAATGCTATGGTTGATTGGTGTAACGTGCTGGTGCTTATCTCAAGTGAAAACAACAGACAATGGGCAGATTCACCTAGAGAACAAATATGGGGGTTGAGAGGGTTAATAAGTGATGAGTGGGAACATCTAGGATATCAACCCAATAACATCAGAGAAATGGACTTTGGAAGGAAAGAAAGCATGGAGTTTTAAATATTCATTCATTCATTATCTGTAAGCGCTTATCCAATTCAGGGTCGCGGTGGGTCCAGAGTCTACCTGGAATCATTGGGCGCAAGGCAGGAATACACCCTGGAGGGGGCGCCAGTCCTTCACAGGGCAACACACACACACATTCACTCACACCTACGGACACTTTTGAGTCGCCAATCCACCTACCAGTGTGTGTTTTTGGACTGTGGGAGGAAACCAGAGCACCCGGAGGAAACCCACGCGGACACAGGGAGAACACACCAACTCCTCACAGACAGTCACCCGGAGCGGGAATCGAACCCACAACCTCCAGGCCCCTGAAGCTGTGTGACTTCGACGCCACCGTGCCGCCCAGATTTAAACCTATATTCTGCAATTTATATATAATTAATTTTAAATAAATTACCCTTCCATTAAATTAAATTGAGTAAGAAGCTGAGTGAAGCTTTTTCGTGGTTAAAGTTTAAATTGTAAGTATTTTATTCACTGAATTACCACAGGAACTCATTTGTAACTTGAGCCGTTAAGTTTTGTAGCACTTCGGTCTGTGTTTACTTGTTTACTTTTGCAGAGTTGATGGTCTTCAGCATTTGGGTCAGTTCCAGTGTACTGGAAACTGGTTAAAAAAAAAAAAAAAAATAAAAAAAAAAAAAAAAAACCAAGGTTGCTTGGTAAGACATGCTAAGCTTCCTTTTATTCTGTTCTTGGCAGAGAAACAACAAAGCAACATCCTCATCACTTTTCAGATTTCTGAAGTCTCTCCACCATCCAAATGACTTCATATGCCAGTTCCAGTTCTTGTGGCTCAGCCAGTGAGAAGCTCCGCAAACACCAACCAATTTACCAAGCTAGGCCTATGTATGAGCACTGGAGCTTTTTCAAGCATTCAAAAACACAAAAGCTAGCACATGGTGAAGACACCTACCCTGAATTTAGTAGTAACGTATCCATTAAATAATTTACATTTTCATCTGAATACTAAACATACCAAACCAGAACTCTACTATTCAAATGAGTTCATCCATCTCTAGGAGTCACAAATTGAAACTGTTATTTCTGAACACTGAAATCAAACATGTTTAAAGCATAGCACTGCGATGGTAAAATGTTTGTTGGAACTGTGCTGAAGGAAAACCATTTTCTGTGACATCTTTATCAAAAGATAAAGAGGCTAGTGAAACATAGTGAGCATAGAGTGGAGTGATATTTTACACCTTACAAAAACTAAACTATAGTGAGTTTTAGACAGACATACTCCTGTATGTGTGGGTGACTGGTGGAAAATATGTGACTTCCTGCTGTTTTAATTTAGACATTTCAGATCATAAAAATGGGACCTCTGTGCAATAACAGGCATTATATTACTGTGTGGGTTTTGATTAAGACTTTGGACAGGAGGTGCACAAGGATAGACTGGTGTGTGTATTTTACACAGCAGAAAATAGTCTCAGGTTGCATTAGCTGCTGTGAAATAAATAACTCTGGTAAAACATAACATCCAGCCTTACAGCATGGCATGATAAATACATGGGACCAGAACAAATGTGAGCTTAAGGAAGATGTGTTGTGTTGTGCTGGACAAAGGGAGAAGTGTTCATTTCCATTTTAAAAGAAGAAATTGAGAGGGAAAGGGTCCCATACTTCAGTGATTCACACAGGCTCAGACTATTGAACAAATAGGTGAACATTTCAATGAACACCACTAAATTTAGTATTTACGTAAAAATATGCATAATATTAGAAACCACTAAAAATGGCATTACATCATCCCTAAATGTCACTGCACAAAGTTCAACACAATTGTGCCTCGGCTTTTAACTCATTCATGGTAAACACACACACGCTATGAGCTGTGGACAGGCATTCTCAGCACCTGGGGAGCTGTTTGGCCATACATTTGTGTAGACAACCATCTGCATCGTGAACATAACTGTTCACAAACTGTTTTCACAAGTACTGCACCTTGCGTATGCATTGAGTTCATTTTCTGAGGGAGTGCACAACCAACGCACCAAACATATGCAGGATACGCAAAACAGCCATGACGTGTAGTTAACATCAAGTATATCTCCAGCCTTAAAGGTAAGGTTCCTTGTTCAACAGACTCTCAGCTGTAAATGTTGAGGGAGGAGAAAGTGCCGTTTTTTTGTTTTTTTAATCAAACATCACATTGATTGATTGATTGATTAGGATGAAGGATTGATTAGGTCAGTGGTACGTGTGTCACTGAAAATTCTTCATTTGTAAGTTACAAAAACTATTACACAGTTTTCATAATTCAGAGTTCTCGCAAGTGCCTCCAGCCCTTGCTGCTGAAGTTTCACAGTGAGGCACCTATTACAGGTCAGTGGAGCATCACAATCATTTTCAAGCTGTAATTATAAGGTAAAAATAATGTGTCCCTTTAACATTTTTGAATTTAAGCATCATACAACTTCAAAAGCGTTTGAGAATCCTATATTAATCACCCACTCCTGACTCCTATGAAACTGAATTCAGTTGCTTATTTGGCAGCTTTCTCTTCTAGACTTCCAGTTCCACCTTAAATGCAGCAGTAGCCACAGGTGCTAGATTGTAGCTGCTTCACAAGTTTAGGTGGAAATTTACTAGCAAACTACCAAGATATCAGCGTAATACTAATAATGTTTTCTGCTTATTATGAAATAAAATGAGACATAATACATTGTACCTACATTAAACTAAGACTGTATAATGGTTATCATAGTTAAGAGGCAAAATACTGACATTTGTGGCTCTCTTAGGTCGTATGGAGTCATCTAGTCAATGATTTACAATAAATTCATAGTCCTTCGTTTGAATTTTGCCACTGAAAACAAACAACCAAATAAATAAAAATTATGGGGTAAATAGCCCTCCCCTCTCCCTCATTCCCAACATGAATTAAGACACTCCTATCCCTGACAACAGAGAGAAAGGTCTAGGTTGTAGGCTAAGGGATGAAATGGGACCGGGCTTGTGTGTTCCATTAGTTGCATCACCGTTTATGTCCATGTGGGGGTGCTGGTGAGAGAGCCCGTCTTCCATCATCAGTCCTCCGCCTGAACTTTTCCTCCACTGCGCTCAGAAACCCGACACCAGCACACACACACACACACACACACAAGCATACACAGACGCACACGTTGGATCCCTCATTCCACTCGCACTCATAGCGAAGAGACGAGAGAGAGACCTTAGAAAAAGAAAGACACCGAGAAAGAGAGAGAGAAGTTAAAGAGTGTAAAGGGGGGAAATAGTGAGCTAAAGGGAGGGAGAAGAGAAAGAGTTCGGGGGAGAAATCCTGAGAGTGAGAGTGAGAGAGAAGAGTAAGAAAGTGACGGAGAGTTCAGACCGTTAGCTGTGTGTTCAGCTGGACTGTATTAAACGCTGGTGCAGATGTTCGTGTAACGTGACTACTGGCGTAAACGCTGGGGTAAAACGCTGGTGCAGGTATTACTGTAAGTTAAAGGCTGGGGTAAATGTTAGTCTGACCGCTGCCGATGGCTGAGAGCCGCTGTGGACCCTTCCATGTGTTGAGAGGATGAAGAGCGGCGGCAGCTGCAGCTCGGGCCCGGGCAGAGGTGCAGTGTGGGCGGTGTGGCCGCGCTGCGCTCCGCGGGATCTGGCGCTCTGCATGGCCTCGCTGCTGCTCTTCTGCCTGGGCTCCCTGTTCATCCAGCTAAACGGAGGACCCCCCAAAGTCCTGCTGGAGCTCCGCAACTATCTCGGTAAGTCAGAGGCTAAGTCTGGAATCTCTCCCTCTCTCTGTGTGTGTGTTCTTGAAGGGTTTAACAAGTCACAGCAAGTTTTTCCCCTTTCCCTCTTCGCAGCCCTAGACGCAGGGGGCACATTTGGTCACACAAGTTTGGGGGGTGGGGGGGGTTCCCATGATAGATGGTGTAAACTCTAAATACAATAATAGCAACCACATACAAACTACAAATTTCATACTTAAAACTAGCCTAGACTTGTACTACAATAAGAAAGGACTGACAAGTCAAGAAAAAAAAGTAGTAAATGTTAATAGAAGAGGATACAGAATACACTAAAGAGCAAATATAAACAAAATGGGGGGAAAGAAATTAATGTGCAATAGAAAATGGAAAGAGTATAGCTCCTGTTTCCAAAAGTATTCCAATCAATGTGTCATGTCATAACTATTACAAAATAAGATGGAAAGAATGGGGGGTTGAGGAGAGTAAACAGCCACAAAAAGCCTGAAATTTAGAGCAGCCTTCAGTGGAGTTCTTAAACACACTGCCAATCAGCTTCCTTCACACTGTATTTTGTTTGTGTTATAAAGTTTATTTTGTGTGTAGATAGATAACGTTGATACAAATAAGAGGGACATGGCACACTACACAGTTTTATTAACTGAATTATCATTAAAAATGGCTTAAGTAAAAAAGAACACTGGTTTGTACCCAACAAGAAATTGGACTGGATATGAGACATTCCAGAGTGTGACAGCATTCTGACTTCTAACTGTGTATGTGTAATGTTGGGCAGGTTTAAAGCTAAATATGATTGCGTATTTGTGCTCTCAAGTTCTCCCTACAACTGCAGAGTGTAATTCATTTCTACAACACTGTCCTGAAATAACATCCAAAAGTTAGCTACATAGTGCAGTGCTGAGGCTGGAACAGCAACAAAGTTATAGCCTCCATTACAGGTCAGTAAAGCATCGCAATGGATTTTAAAGCTGTAATTTTGAGGTAAAAAATACTTCCTAGTGTTGCTCAAAACATTATACAAATAAAAGTACATGATGCAAAATACTTGCACAGTGGTAACGTAAACCTACACAATGTAGCAAGGTAGTGTGCAGGAAAATAGTTGTGTTGCTTGGCAACAGTCCAGTCCTGGCTTGTGACTGAAATTGTTCCCTATTCATTAATTTATTATCTGTGAGTGCTTATCCAGTTCAGGGTCGAGGTGGGTCCAGAGCCTAACTGGAATCATTGTGCAAATAGGAATAAGGTGGGAATACACCCTGGAGGGGGCGCCAGTCCTTCACAGGGCAACAAACAGACACACTCACACCTATGGACACTTTTGAGGCAACAATCTCAATTGGTAGGTGTACCAATGTGTGGTTTTTGGACAGTAGGAGCACCCAGAGGTGCTCCTCACAGACTGTCACCTGGAAAGGGCCTTGAACCCACAACCTCCAGGACCCTGGAGCTGTGTGACTGCGACACTACCTGCTGCGCCACGGTGCCACCCTCCCTATTCACTATTCCCTATATTACTCACACAGTGCACTATTTTTATAGGGAATTGAGAAAGGCTAGAAATTTTTTTCAGACATTACCCTATGGCATTAAATAGCAAACAAAATATAATCTGTTGCTACTTTTAACTGATTTCTACTGTTTGTAGAACTGTTGTTAAAGTGAAAAGGACTAGGATCGAATCACAGCCGTGCTGATTATTAGTATCACTGCACTTCCAGTCGTGTGAAATGTCTTAAATGATTTGATTCACTGGGATATATTATACTTAGCTAACATCCAACTTCCCCATGAAAATGACCCGAAAACAGTGGCCCCTCTTAAAATGTACCCCTTGGCCAAAAAGAGATTGCTGAAGGAGTTCAAGGTAAGGTCTTGTTTAAGTCTCTCTGTATGTTAAAAATTCGTAGGAAATAAGTTCATTTCTTATCAGCGCTGTGTTGCTGCTCTTCGTGGTGGATGCTAATTCCTGAGCTGATGTGCTGTGTGAGTGAAACTGTTCAGGAAAGCCTCAACACGTCAGCGCACTGGTGAGTGTGTGCGCACAGATAACACTGATTTATACCAGCCTCCAGCCAGATTACGGTCATCAGGTGCCAGTCGCTGACCTTTGTCTGTCCCAATACTTTTACATAAACACACACATGATGTTTATATTGGGATGACAGTTGTCCATATGAGGTCCAGTTGGCTTTTGTGGTGACAAGAATAGCTGCTGTTCTCTCTAGGTTTAGATTTTAGTTCAGTGCAGATTCAGATGTTTCAGAGTACGTACTTAGGCGAATTGTGTTAGTTATCAAACGACCGGGGTTAAACTAAATAAAGCAGTGTGATGTGGATTTTTGGAGAGTTTGTTATATAGTATTTATTAATTTTAGATGAATTTTTGTTCACTTGGGAGTGCAAGTTATTGGAGTTTTGTTGTTAGATCATTTGGGGAAGTGTGTTAGATATTACGAAGGCTTGCACTGATATGGGAATTCTGGGCCGATGGCATTCTCTGATCATATATACGTACGTATTTTTCAATGCAGTATTGATGCTGATATACACAATTTATAAAATACTAAAAAGACACCCCGGATGTAGATTATAGACAAATGTAACACGTATTTGCATATTATTTTAGCTTTCAACCTTTGTTTACAAACAATAAAATGAAAGGTACCTCCTGAGATAATTATTAGCCACAGTTAGCTAACTGGTCCTTAAGAAAACATAGATGATTATGACCAACTGATATTTTTTTCACAGCAGTTGGTTCAGAAGCTTTTAAGATGGAACGATATGTTTGAGTAAGAAAGAGTGTAGCTTGTTTGTGGCTGAAGTTTAACTTGTCTAAGTTTTTATTCACTGCTTGAATTACCACAAACTCATTTGGTTTAGATTTGTATCGCTTTCAGTTTGTGTTTACTTTCATGGAAAGTTAGTGTTAGTTTAGTCTCGCAATGCCAGACACTACGAAGAGTGTGGTACTTTTCTCCATATAACATGGCCAAAAACCGGCACCTACTGCAGGAAAAGAAATTTGACTGCCATGAAAAAGTACCAATCACAAGTCTGCGCTTTTGGCATGACGTGTGGAGGCAGTCTTTCACGCTGGGACAATAGCAGAGCTAGTAGGATGTGTGTATACACTGATGTACAGAGAGCCAATCACAATGCAACTGGCAGAATCCTGACAGTGCGGCCAGATCCATGTACTGAACACTCCGTCAACTTGTGGGAGGAGCATCAGTGGCTGAGATTAGTGTTAGTTTCATCTTAAGTTGATTAATGCATCTTAAACAGCAAAATTAGTCAACATTTACCCACCTATGGGGCAGGAATAGAGCAAAATTCTCCACCATTTTCATGCTGTTTAATGGTCTGAGGTCTCTGCCATTTCTTGGCTGTGGCAGAGAGAATCCTGAGCCATTTCAGAGCGAGACTCTTGTATCCCCATTTACAGAGCTAGTGCTGCATACAAACGTCGGACCATTTTTCAAGTGCCCAAACACACCAGAGAGCTAGCAAATGGTGAGGAAACATTCTCTGAATTCTATACAAATAAAAAGTGGTTTGGATTGGAATTGGGAATTGTCTATTTTTTTAAATAAACAAGTAAAATAAAGTAATAAAATAAATAATTGAAAAGTTCTCAAATAAAGGATTAGACAACAAAAATAGTGGACCTTTAGCAGTGTAACTATTCAACAATAATACAGAAATGATTGATTCAATACTGCCTTTGTGCTTCAACACACTGTCAGATGAGGAAGAATCTGAGCCAAATCATTTTTCTAACACAATCATCAGTCTATTGTTTTAGAATGTGTCACCCAGTCTTCTTCCAGCATAAAGTAAATGTGTCAGCCGTTATTGTTTTGAAATATCAGCAAAATCAAACCATCAGCCCAAAGAAATTATCTGCTGATGCTGCTATAAACCAAACATCACTAATATTAAGGGGCAATTGTTGAGTCATTTAGGGCATTGTGTTATATGAAGTAATGCATTATGTATTATGAGAAATGTTTGGGTCATTTGAGACAGTACTTTAGACAAGACACTGCATTACAGTTATGAGACAGTTATTAGGTCATTCGGGACAGTGTTGGGTATTTTGTGGCAGTTTTGGGTCATCTGGGTCCAATGCTATACACTGTAATGTGATTTATTACTATAGTTAGGTATTATGAGAGTGTTATTTGAGGTAGTGTTTTATACAAGTCTGTGTTATGAATTATTAAGTTATTGGGGCAGTGTGTTAAATATCTTGAGATCGTTTTAAACTCTAACTCTATTTAAATGAGCTTAAATAATACTGATTAAATAATTTTGATTATGTAATTATTGTGATGGGCCTATAAGACAGATGCTAGATCATTTGGGGTATTATATGAGACAGTAAGAAGGGTATTGAAGATCTGTATTTGGTTACATTTGAAAGTGAGGTGTTTGTTTGTGAGTTAGATACTTGGAGACTGTTTACATGTGTTTGGCAGTATTAGGTCTATTAAGAGATTATAGTTCATCTGTTGCACTGCATACTTGTTTGCCACCTTTCACCCTGTTGTTTAAATGGTCAGGACCGCTAAAAAGCATGATTCAGGTGAAGGATGATTCTGCAGTGATACTGATGTTAGTGTTACTGGTGGATCAGACATAGCAGCGCCGCTGGCGTTTTTAAAGCCCTCATTGTCAGTGCTGGCCTGAGAATTGTCGACCAACCCAAAATATCCAGCCAACAGCGTCCTGTGTTCACTGATGAAGGACTAGAGGACGTCCACCCAAACAGATGAGTTAGTCTCTCTGATTTCTAAATTTTAAAATATGGACTAAGTAGGTAGATAGTTGTAAATGGACGTGGTGTTTAAAAAAACGAGCAGCACTGCTGTGCCTGATCCACTTGTACCAGGGCTGAGAATGATCCACCAGCCAAATCATACAAGGAGTTGGTCAAAACATTCTGATACGACTATGTATCTGACAGTGACTTGCAGTGACTTACACTGTCTGTAGTCATGTGTGTGTATGAGGTCCAGGCGATGTCATATTCGTATTTGATGGTGGTAAAACTGGAACAGTGTGTTCGCTTATGAGTATGAGACTGTGTATTAGGTCTTGTTTGACAGTAGTTTAGATGTGCTGTGTATTAAAGGGCAGTGTGTTAGATATTGCAGTTGCATATGTTAGGAAATATGTGTTAGGTCAGTGGTTGCCAGCCCTGTCCTGCATAGTTTGGGTTTCCCTGCTCCCACTTCAACTGATGAAGGCATAAATGAGCTGATTAACTGGATCAGGAACGTTAAAGCAGAGAAGATGCCAAAACATATCAGGCAGCACTATTTAGCAAAAAGGAGCAGAAAAAGAAATAACACGTAAATATGCATTAGGTATTTAAAAAAGGTATATCAATAACTTAATTACATTTTTTGTAATTACCGTCTATCATCATTGAACATGCTTATTATATTTAATAGCAGATATTTTTTGCAGTCTAAATTTTAAATTATTTTAATAAACGGATGTCTGTTTTGTGTAGTGTGTTACTTGTGAAGTATGATGTATTTACCCTGATGGGGTTAGAGTCCTTAGGCAAGACTCCCAACATTACAATCCCTCTGTAACATGATTAGAATGGTGTTATAATGGAGTTAAAGCATCTGCTAAATGGTTTAATTATAAGTGTATGTTTTGTTCATTGTATTTCACTGTGTGTGTGTGTACAGAACGACAGTGCTGGGTTTATGACAAGTTGAAATAGTTATGCCTACAATCAATATATTAGTGAGAAACAAATCTTCTCTCCATTTCTTTTCTCCATCCTCCAAAACACACACACTCCCTCCATGAAAACACATACATAAGGTTTAAGAGACACAGACAAATTTGTACTCTAGTCTTAAATGATGTGATAAACATCTGGATAAGGACTGTTCTGACTCCTCAGCCTGTAATCCCTCAGGTCATCTTGGGTTTCCATGATCTGGGCCTCAGACAAACACACACTCACACACACACTGGCCTAATGCCTGTTGACACGTTTGCTCACAGCCCATAGCTGAGGGATGCTTGGCCTTGAGTTTGATGTCCTTAGTGTCATGTACAGCTACTCCAGAGCACCCCATATTGGCAGTGATTTTCATGTTGTTTGTGCACAGTTGAATGATCGTATCTGTGTTCACAATGGGTGTGATTTAAAGTAACTAAATTTATTAATAAAAAAAAAATTGTCTACAGACTTAAATATACAACTATTCTGTACTATGCTCAAAAACAAGTGTGTATCCATTAACATCCAGCCCGACTTGTCCTCACTTAGAAATCTAACACCATCTACAGCCAGAGCCAAAGTGCAGTGTGTAACAAAGCTGATATTGGCATTCCAAAGTTTCCATGTTTTAAGATGTGCTAAGCAGTGCATGTTTTAAGGTGGAACAGAAAATGTCAAAGGCATATATCAGATTAATAAAAAAAGAGTAATACATTGACTTACTGTGCAAGAGTTCTGTTTATTCCAATATTAGAATTAAATATATTACAGTAATAGTGATATTCTGTTTGTGAATGTGTTGATTTAACCCTTTCCTAATCTCTTTGTTGCAGAGGTTATTACCCAATACCCAATTTTACTGATTAACAGATCCTTCATTATGTTAAATCAAGTGTGCTATTAAGCCTCTATGATGGAGAATATATGGAAACAAACTTTGTTCTTCACGTTCGCTCACAACACTTCTACTTTTTTTGGGGGGAGGGGGGGTCCTTTTTACATGTACTGTACTTATGATACTGTATTTGTTGTAATTTTAAATAATTGTATACAAGCACCACACTAATTGAGAAGACAAATTGTTTTTAAAAATAATAATCTTAGGGGCACATTACTTTATATGGCTGTTTTTTTGGATGTTTGAAATCAAATTCCATGACAAGCACTATTATCATCTTATTTTTTTGTGCATTTTATTTCTTTGTTTTTAATCACTACTCACAGTCTGTCTGCATGGGTCTCTCTCTCTCTCTCTTTCTCGGATGGTAGTTCTATAAGCAGTCAGGACACAGAGGCATGTGTGGAATGTTTTGGTTTCTGTAGAGAGGCAAGACCCTCCAGTGATGCTCTAAAATACTCCGCTAAGCACAGGGCCAGACACAGACTGTATGTGTGTCTGTGTGTGTGTTTGTTTAGCCACCTCTTTGGGGATGTGTGTGCATCTAACAGCCTTTGTCTCACAGCCTCTTTAATCATGCTAGTTTGGGACATTATGCCTTGTGGACCCACGTAGTGATGCGCTATCCACACACACACACACAAATTCCTTTAAAGAAGGAGGATATCTCTGGTGAATACAGAATAAAAGCAAACTGGAGTTGTGGCCACTAGTTCAGTTTTCCATTTACACACCCTGAGGTCTGCCTCATCATAACTCCATTATAGAGCTTGAGTTATATCCCTGAATCCCTGACCACTCTGACCACTCCGTGTCTCTAGAGAGAATGGGAGTTAAGTGTTTCATTGATGTTTTACAGTTTTTAAACCAAAAGTTTGGGACAAAAAAAAAAATATTATATATTTCTTAAATATTATTTTTATCTGAATTCTACTTGCCTTGTATGTCTGGTTTCATGCATCAGACACATCCATAATTCACTTGTACATGACCATTATTCCTCTGAATGTGAAGAGGCTGTTACACTCCCTTTAAGACATGTATAAGTGCCCTCTTTTCTTATTGGCTTCCCTGTATAGAGCAGTCTGGACCAAACTTTGGAACACCGGGACAGTCCAGGAACATGAACAGCACATTTCAGATATCTTGCAGTGCTGTTTATTCTTTAGAAAGCTGCATCTGTTTTCCCGCTGCCAGGAGCTGCACAACATTTAAACATTCCTCCAACAACTACTACAGAAACTGTGTTACACACCGTGTGCAGCACCAACACTCATAACTTTAATGGGAATGGGCTGCCTAAACTGCTGTAGGCTGAATGGGAATAAGTAAATGAGAAAATGCCTTATGGTTTGAATCATGGAGCTGGCTTGTAACTTCAGTCAGGATCCATTAGTTCACAAAACGCTCCATAAGGAATTATTCACATTAATGAGTAATTAATTAATTAAATCATATGTACTTGTTGAGCTTGAAATTATAAGGGGTTTTTTAAATAATTTTTGGGGTTGTTTTCCAGACAGGGATTAAGCCTAGTTCTGTACTTCACTGTCAGAAAAACCGTCACTGTGACGGTTACCCTCAGGGGTACATTTTACCTTGAGCTAAGGAATATGTTTTTTAACGTGTTTGTTTTAAGAAAATGGCGAATAGCAAGCGGTATTAAATGAGAAATTTTCGTGGTGTATACGGGGATAGCGAGAAATAACAATGGCACTGAAGGAATAGTCAGCGTTTTGTTTGTTCAAAAAAAAAAAAAGAAATTGAGTAACGAGATTTTCAAAAGCTAACGTCAGCCTTGTTTAACCGCCGTTTTAAGGTGGAACAGAACATTCAAATAAGGGGCTGGTGTTAGTCTCGTAAACGGAATCGTTTAAGTTAGAAATAAACATTTAAATAAGAAAACTGGGAAAGCCAATATCTGCCTCCGTTTAAGGTGTATGGGGAAAATCATTAAGATAGTTTAGCATCGAATTGTGACAGGTTTAAGGCTAGAAGCGCAGAGAGTGTGGTGTTTATTTGAGTGCTGTGACTGGCTGACTTTACTCTGAATACCGTGTTACTTTGGTGTGGGAGGGAAGCCAGCGCGGCGCTCGGAGTCAGTCACAGCGGTCAAACCAGCGGCTCTCTGTGCTCTCAGCGGGACAAATAAACTGCCTCCAATGTTAAGGTGGAATGAAAATTCGAATATGAATCTGGTAGTTAAGCTAATTTTCCGTTACCTCAAGCGGCAAAGACAGCGGTGGCTCGTTCGCTTTTCGCCTCACAGTCTCCTCTTCTCCTGAGATTTCACTCCATTTGAAGCGGATAAATTTATCTAATCCGCCAACGACGTTTACTGCAGCACTCTGTCAACTTTAACACTCACTGAATTTAGAGTTCAGTGTTTGAGTGTTGTGTTTGTAGTCGATATTAAGGGGTCCACTGCCTCACCGGAAGTTCTAACTGAAAATGAACAAAATGAAAATCAGGTGGATGTTATTTGACCGTTAAGTGTTGATTTCGTACGCCCCATTTCGTCTCCAGGACTTATGTTCTTTTAATTCACACAGTTCTACAATAAAATTAAAGCTACTGTTAACGATAAGTTACTTTTACACGGTTTGTACCTTTAGGAGCAATAATGTACCTGTACCTTACCTTTATTTCTGAGAGTGTATATCCCACTTTCAATGGCAAAACACTGTTAAAAATGTTGTGTTAATCCCTTTCGGGGAAACCGACCTGTTTTGTGTTAAACTCCAAACTTTAACGACACTGACGTTTTTAGGTGAAAATATACCTTTTTTAAAGTGCTTTTAAATGTTTTTATGATTGACATCACTACTACTTCAGTTCAGGTAGTGAACAATGAATTAGTCACTATAGTCAAGAAGCGAATACATAAAGGTAAAAGAATATGTATAAGACACACACACACACACAGACACACTTATGTTTAGACAGATCTAGAGGCAGACCTGTCTGATCCCACACACACCAAAGAGTAAAGATTAGCCACACATGACCATCACACTGGAACAATTGTTTGTGTGTGTGTATGTTTCCTTTGCTTTTCTCCATCTCCTTATGGGTCAGATCCCCCAAGTGTGAACTGTGTCTTTTTACAACAGCACACACAGCCATGCTTCGGTACAGTGCAACACCTGTGTGTGTGTGTGCACGTAATTTTGCTGGTTTCTTATGAATAATGATAATAAGGAAAGCCCCTTTATATTCTGTTGAGGCTGTAGAATGACAGCTTTACAGAAGTAGACATTGGCCTTGAGAAGTGTCTGGACGAAGGGCAGATGGGAAGATGTTGCTGAAGCTGACAGAAAACGGGTGTGTGGAGCTGTCATTCAAATTTTAAAGGCTCCCATCGTGAATGGGGTTTGTTGTTGGTGGGCACCCAGTTGCCAGATTGTTGATTTGTTTATGAGGTTTGAAAAACCCACAGTGCTGAATGGGTTCTAACGTGGGTGGAAAACTGCTGAGTTTTATAGGCTCTGAAATAACTTACATGCAGACTGTGCTGATTTAGGAATTTGAATAACAGGCACAAGTGAATATACTTCATATTTTCAATACCCTGCATGTCCAGAAGTTTATAGAAACCCTTTATGAATGGTGAACTCTGTTTTAAGGTACACCCATTGTGGACAGACTAGAATTATCCTCGTAGAGAAGCATAAAAGTAAAAGAGACACTGTCAGGCTGCTGCTCTTAAGTTTAAGGTCACTATGCCTGATGCATAGCATCTGCTCCACAGCTATGGAACATTGAAACTGTGCTCTATGAAATGATGGAACATTAGCCAGTAACTGTAAAAGGATGTGCTAGTCTCCACCCTCTCAGCCTGGTTGCAGAAACAGGGCCTAATTCAAAAAACCTTATCTAGTGCTGGGCGATGTGACCCCAAATCAATACCATGATTAACTTAACATTTTACCTCAGTTACAATAAATGAACAATTATTATTATTATTTTTTGCCCTCATAGTTCACTAATGGGGTTTGTACTGTACATGCTCATGCTCATGATACAGACCATGGCAGCACGGTGGTGCAGCAGGTAGTGTCGCAGTCACACAGTTCCAGGGGTCTGGAGTTTGTGGGTTCGATTCCTGCTCCGGGTGACTGTCTGTAAGGAGTTGGTGTGTTCTCCCTGTGTCCGCGTGGGTTTTCTCCGGGTGCTCTGGTTTCCTCCCACAGTCCAAAAACACATGTTGGTAGGTGGATTGGCAACTCAAAATTTTGTGTGTGTTGCGTTGTGAAGGACTGGCGCCCCCTCCAGGGTGTATCCCCCGCCTTGCGCCCAATGATTCCAGGTAGGCTCTGGACCCACCGCGACCCTGAACAGGATAAGGGCTTACAGATAATGAATGAATGAATGAAACAGACGAGTGGGATTAACTTTGGTCACAAAAATCTTTTTTTTTTTCTTTGGGTCAGTGTTTACATTTGACTCGTTTATGTTCAGTGTCATCATCACTAAGTCAAAACATGCCCAAACAACAGACATAGCATTTTTCTTAGGTACAAGCTGCTCAAATTGTTGTGTTTAGGTTCTCCTCCATGTTGCTTCCATGTGGCCGGTTGGATGGGGCAGGATCACATGACTACTTGTGGGTTTAAAGGGACAGTACATAAACACCCAGTGGGGGGTGTATTGACAGAATTAACAAAAAAACAAAATGATGTACAGAATTAAAAGAAATCAATATAATTTATATATAAATTGAAAATGATGTCGATTAGAGCTTCTGAATGTAAATCTTGATTAATTTTCGATTAATTGCTCAGCCCTACACTAACCCAAATGTTGAATGGAGTAGAATACCCTGAAACATACACTTCTGATATAACCTGACAAAAAATAATTGGCTATTTATATAGCATCCATTTTATACTGAACCTTAAAGTGAGTAATAAAAATTGTGCCTAGATTAAAATTAGATATCATAACTCTTGGCTGCTAAACTTGTTGCATGAACTTAAAGTGAAACTTCTTGTTAAGATACGAGTCCTGCATATGCATTAACAACATATTGCATTCACTCCTTACTTACTCCCCGTTACATTAACACACACGCACACACACATACTCACATTTACACAAGCCAAACACGTTTTGAGAAGCAAACGTCCTGGGTGTTATGTTTACTGCTTATTTAAGCTTTTGCTTCCTTGCATCCCTCGCCTCATCAAACCTGTGGAAGTGCAATAAACACAAATGGGTCTCACATGAGTGGGCTTAAAAACAATGGCAAGCAACCAGGTGTGAAAACGTGTGTGTGTGTGTGTGTGTGTATTCACACAGACAGCCTGAGGACTAGATAATTTTCCCATTTGTTTTGTAGTGTTGTTACAATGATTGACAGCTTCTCACTTAGTATGAACTACACCTGTGCCCAGTACGTATTCATTTATTGATTTCCAATCATATTAAGACACCAGTCTTTCCACACATTGACATAACAGATCTTTTAACGTTGGTGAATTAAAGGAACACTACATAATATTTTCACGTTAAAATTACAGTTTCAGATTCATTGTGAAGCTTCACTGATCTGTAAAAGGGTGAGTGGAGCCTCTCTTGTTTCTTTTCCGGGCTTAGCACTGCAGAATCTGCACTGTGTAACTTAGGGAGGAGGGTTGGAAAAGAACCCACGCCCTGTCCCCCCACATTTCAGTACAGTGTTGTAAAAGTGACTAACACTAGGGGGAGACACAAGAGCTCTTAAAAAAAAAACCAAATTAAAGGTACACTAGGTAAGGATTTTTTTTAACTCCTGGGATCTCCGTACAAAAATAGAGCGTATTTCACAATACACTTTTACAGCACTATCCTGAAATCAAGGGGAGGTGGTAGGTGGGAGTGGTTTCCTACCCTTCTCCAAAAGTTACATTGTATAGTTTCTATAGTGCTGAGCCTGGAGAAGCAACAACAGAGACACTGTTCTCTCTATTACAGGTCACTGAAGCATCAGAATTAATGTATACTACATAGTGTTCCTTTAATAGCACATTTATCATGCTTTGCAAAGATGATATTACCGTAAAAAACACTGCTCTTGAACTGCACTTGTTGAACAGTGTGTGTATAAATGCTGACTACATGGCCATCCTCAGATCACAGTGTCAGGCATCAGAAAAATCTTCTTCATACCTTGGTGGAAACACAAGTAAAAATATGTCTTAGCTGTTGTATGTGAAGGGCGGCACGGTGGCGCAGCAGGTAGCGTCGCAGTCACACAGCTCCAGGGGCCTGGAGGTTGTGGGTTCGATTCCCGCTCTGGGTGACTGTCTGTGAGGAGTTGGTGTGTTCCCCCCGTGTCCGCGTGGGTTTCCTCCCACAGTCCAAAAACACACGTTGCAGGTGGATTGGCGACTCAAGATTGGATTGGCGTCCGTAGGTGTGAGTGAATGTGTGTGTGTCTGTGTTGCCCTGTGAAGGACTGGCGCCCCCTCCAGGGTGTGTTCCTGCCTTGCGCCCAATGATTCCAGGTAGGCTCTGGACCCCCCGCGACCCTAAATTGGATAAGCGGTTACAGATAATGAATGAATGTTGTATGTGAGTGAGGCTTTAGAAAACTGCTTAATGTCACTACAATTACATTGCTTAATGTAACAAATGATCTGCTTTGACCTGTTAAACCAATTTGTTAGCTAAAAGCCACAATCTTGCCCCACCCTGCCTATTTATAGAAGTGTTCTCACAGTATGTTGAGCGGTCCACTGAAATTGTATTATCTGCAGAATAAAAAATAATCCGTGTCTGTTTTCTGACATTTTTTTTAGACCTCAGCTTCATAGCTTAAAGGCTAGCTAACAGATGGCATTAGCAATGACTGTTTTGGGGAGGGGGGAACAAAAATAGGGTGACCAGACGTCCTCTTTTACCCGGACATATCCTCTTTTTTAGACTAAAAAAAATGTCCGGCCAGAATTTCACAAACGTCCGGGATTTTGTTTTTCTAGAGCTTACATAGAACTTCGAGAAGCGTTTCGTTCACAAACTAGTCCCGCCCTCCCCTACTCCGATTGGTTCGATTGAGTGAGAAGGGGGCGTGGTGTAGTAGCCTAAAATCTTCTGATTGGACGGTCTGACTGTAGAGCTACCGTTATTGGTCGATAACCTTCTCTGTAAACATTTAATTGGTCAGTCTGCACGTCAGTAGTCCTTGTTTACGTCAGGCAAAGCTCATGTACCTACCCTCATCTCGAGCAGCTATGCCGAAACGTAAATGTAAGTTCTCGGATGAATTAAAAAAGAAATTCCCATGTTTTCCCATGTGTAGCAAATAAAGGTGTAAAGGACCTAAAAGCACACAAAGCACTATTGTCCCACAATTCAATGAGAAACAGTATTTTCACGTCTGAAAAAAATGCTGTCCCAAATAGTGTCCTACTCCCTACATAGTGCACTTCACAGATTATAAAACTAGTAGTGCTGCACAGACAAAGTGCATTAAATGTTACACAGATGGATTGTTGAATAAAAAGTTAAAAAAAAAATATAAAGACGTAAAATGCAGTTTTTAATGCACCAAACTTTTATTTTATGATCTACACTGTGCACTATGCAGTGTGGAGTTTTTTTTTAATTCAGACTTTGAAAAAATGTCAGATAGCATTGCAGCTGCTGCTTGGTATTATTTAAACTGACTTGGTATAAAAAAAAAGTCAAATTTTTCACATGTTCACCTGAATAAAATGATTTCACCATCCAGCACAGGCCTAACATGACCCTTGTGACCCATGTTACGTTATTTGAACGGTTACTTTTTCTGTGGACTGTGAACATGGACAATGCATTAAGCACTGAATTCTTATTTTTGGCAAATGCAAATCTAACCATTCACATTGTGTTTTTCTTTTCCAAAACCTCGGAATTACAAAATTGGGCCAATTACCTCACTTAATTAATGATAAAATGCCAGAGACATTAAGGCATTAATCCTCAAGGAAAACCAGGAAATGGACCATTTAGGAGCTCATGAGCAGGAGCTCATTTCAAGTAATTTTCTCAGGTTACAAGGTGTTTTGCTTTCCTCTGAATGAATGAAGTTGTTTTGCAAAGTCAGTTGGAATCACTTTGAAAAGGTTCTCAAGTGTCTTGTAAGACTAAAAAACAGCTGCAGCAGTTGATAGACACACTACTTGTCCAAAGGATTGTAGACATTATTGTGGAAATCCACCCAGCACTGAACTGGGCAGCTGACTGCATTCTGGAGTGCTGGATCTCCATTCAATCCCTTTGGGATGAGTTGAGTGGCTGTTGCAATCCAGAACCAATAATCCCAAATTTACAGAATGTCTACAGCAAAAATAAGTCAATAATACCCACCTATGCAGCAGGAGTATAGCAAAATACTGTTTTCCCTGTAGTGAGAGAGAAACCCTGGCACACTGAGACAGTTACATCTGTGATTCGTAAAAACATTACAGAGATTTTGATCACACAAATGGACTGGAGTGCCAGCAAACTTTGAGAAAACATCCTCAGAATTTTTTTATTCTGAATGTCGCTGGCTTTATTTTCAAAAAGTCCTCTGCCACATACCACAGTGTTATTCTTCTCCAATATCTTCCACTCACCACAGTGATGGACCCCAACACATTTTTGGCAGAGGTGTGTCAGTGAAGTTTTCTTTCAGGTGATGGAGTTATGGGAGGTGTGGTATTTCGCAGCTGCCTCACCTCTGACTTGAAGACAAACTTCTCGCAAAAACTGTTAAAAACAAGTATGAAACTACCACAGTCTCATTCACGTCGACCACTGGCAGACTGTGACAGAGTGAAGATGCAGCACAATCATAACCAAGCTAATAAGCTCATAAATAAAGCTTTGTATAAACAGACGTCTGCTGTAAAAGTGGAAGTAGGACAGTGTTCCTGTTGATGTAGGTTGTAGCCAGCTGGCAGAAGTTCAGAAATGTGTGTGGCGCTGTCAGCTGGTCTCTGGGTGGGTCATATTTGGGCAGATCCAAAAGCTTTAAGCTCCAGGAACAACTATTAGACCATTAAGGAAGCCATAATTCTATGTTTTTCTTGCCTTTTTTGTCATCTTGTCTGCTTATACACTGTAACCTTGCTACTTTAAGGTGTACCCACTGTGGATTCAGATGTTCAGTTGGACACACACACAGCTTGTATAATCCAGGAAGGTATGAAATGAAATAGAACACTGTACATGTGCTTAAGGTCACCATGCCCAATACCAGGTGTCAGCTGTAGGGATATAAAGGACCCTAACATTGAGTTTTGGAGTAATGGAAATGTTTTCTCTGGACTGAGCTCCAGTTAATACATTCTGAGTCATGTGACGGGCGGTACAGTTGCGCAGCAGGTAATGTCGCCGTCTCACAGCTCCAGGGATCTGGGTTTGGAAGTTCAAGTCCTGCTCCGGGTGACTGTGAGGAGTTTGATGTGTTCTCCCTGTTTCCTCAGGGTGCTCCGGTTTCCTCCCAGGATCCAAAATCACACTAGGATTGGGTACTCAAAAGTGTCCGTAGCTGTGAGTGTGTGTGTCACCCTGTGAAGGAATGGCGCCCCCTCCAGTTTGTGATCTCGCCTTGCGCAGAAGTGATTCCGGGTAGGCTCGCAACCCTGAACTGGATAAGCGATTACAGATAATGAATGAATGATTAATTGAATGAGTGATCATTATCTGATGTCACTAATGTTTATGTGGTCAAGAGCAATCAAATCCTCATTGAAATGTTTCAACATTTAATAAAGTCTTCCCAAAAGAGTAAAAAATGGAACAAACACCCAGTTGATATCTTATTCAGAAGAACACATTGGGTGACAGACTTTAGCTTTTACGATGTCCATTAAAAGCGCATTAGGTTGCAATAATCTAGCATTAAGGAGAATGTAGACAGATAGCTGCTGTTCTCAAAGCAAAACAACATTCAGCATGTTTCCAGTCACATAATTTGGTTTGTGAACCAGAAAAGTTAGTGCCCAAAGCGAACCGTGATGTCTGTGGACGAGACAAGCTTAAGAAAGAGCCAGAAAGATCACAGAGCCTCAAAAAAAAGTGTTATTGTGCAGTGGAGCTGGACAGACTGATTTAGAATTGGTTATATATACATATATATATATTAGGAAATATAACAAGAGCATTCTCTGTTTGTATGTGTTTCTGGGGCTGTGGAGTTTAGCATGACACAAGGCGCATAGGCTATTTTTCTCCACTGTTCACAAGCTCTTTAGGATAGCTCAGAACTCTGCAAGATTTACACGTGTATTATATCGCACTCTGATATGAACCCTCTGTAAAAAAGTGACCCTGTCACTTTATCTCTGGCAGTGGCACTGAATTAAGCCAGACCAACACTGGAGCCGAGCCTTTTGGTGGAAAAGAGCTAGTAGTTTTTTTTCCCATGTCTCCAGCACACAAACAGACCAAAGAGCTAGTAAATGATGAGGAAACATCCTCTGAACTTTATAACACGTGTATTGGATTAAAATCACATACATTGCCTTTCAAAGAGCTGCTTTTAACTTCCACATCTTGTGGCATGCCTTTATTGTTGTAATGGGGGTCTCCTGCTGGAGCAGCATGATACAGGCCTGCTGCTGAAGGTCTGCAGCTAAAACATATTGGAGTCATTCAGCAGCTGCAGAACTGGAAGTATCTCAAGAAAAACCTGTAATTTGGATCCGGAGGTGGCACCAGGATTACTTTGCTTTCTGCACTTCTGGACCAAATGATGAGATTATGATTTCCAACGTCTTTATTGTTTTTTGTTTCTTGTTTTGGAGTAACAAAATGTCCAGTGGAATGGCAAACAAACCGAAAACATCATATTCTTGGAAGTTAGTGGCAGGAGAAGGCCTTGTCCTTGTTCTGGGATACTTCTTTGACGGTGTAATCATTCATTAAAATGCCTTGTTAAAGAGGGGGGAAAGGGGTGGGGGAGGTCAGTGCCGGTGGCCAAGAGTGTACCTTGTTGTGGTTGGTCTGCTTTCGTTACAGCCATGTGAACCACAACCCGTTTCGGCTACTCTCTTTTACTACTTATGAAAGAACAGAAATATTCGCTTCAGAATAGCAACCTTCAATATACACCACTCTGATAGGGCAGCCATGCCCTTTGGTGTGTAACCACTACATGCTGGTCTTCAGAAGTGTGTGTATGTGTGTGCTTGGCACAACACTTTCATGTTTTATATAGGCCACGCTCTGTGAGTTGTGCCCGCTAGCTGCTGTTTTCCTCAGCGTCTCGGTGCCAGCTCACATTAGCAATCATTTAATCCAGTCCCAGCAGTGAGCTCTGCTCTAAGAGTGAGCCTAGGTCAGTAGCTTATGCTAAAACCCACAAAGATATAAACATCTGGAGACTAGGTCCAACTTTTTAGCTTCCCTTGCACTTGAAACACCTGTGAGAATAACAATGTAACAAAACCACAGTCTGGAAGTTAATCTTGTGGGGTTTTTTTTGTTTTGTTTTTATTCTTTTTTGGGGGGGGGCCTGTGGACGTGAGAAATTACTTTTTCCCAGGTACTGACTGTTAGCATGTCTTAGCATTTGGTAAACAGACACACACATACACACACACACCCACACACAAACCTGGAGCAGGTGTAAGCATTTGGCATACTAGGTACAAAATGCATGCATTTTTACTTTTCCCAAAGACCTTTACATGCCTTGCAGTTAGCTGAATTTTAATGTCACAACAACCAGTAAAAGGTCTTCCAAATCTTGGAGTGGGATGGCAAAATAGCTCATCAAAGCAATCAGCCATTTCCTATCAGAGATTCTGAAAAAAATATAATTTAAACATAGGCACCCCATTTGGGGACAAACTGTTTCATTTAGGGACTACAAAGCAATTTGATTCTTCACCTCATGTCAGTATCATTTTATTTAAACATTTATGCTTCTTTTTATGGTAAAAATTACAGATTTTATACAATTAAATTTTATTTTGAACGTAAATAACATGTAATGTCATTACTTCTAAAGAGGACATCTGTTTTTCATTGCATTTTCACTTTAATTTAGGTATCTGGCGCTGTTGCCAACCCACAAATTGTGAAATAAAACAACCCAATCAGCTTTTGTGATCTTTTTTCTGAAGTCTGAGTCTCTCCAATTGACCCCACATTTATGTAAGGGTGCCATGATGAGGTTACACAGAACAAAACCTACACAACAAGCACTGAGAAATACATGTATTGAGTTAATTTGGCAAAAACGAGAATGGAAAACAAAAGGAGCCAAGCAAAAATGACTGCTACTAGCTCCATATTTGCTGCTAGCTTCACACTCCGGGGCAATTCACATTTCTTATCCGCAGGTGCTTAAACCTTTCATTCAGTGAAGCTAATATTATCGACAATGAATACAGAAATGGGAAAATTTAAAAAATGAGCATAGTTATTTTTATCACAGTTTTTGTTTTGCTCCAGTGTTGAACTAAGGAGGATGGAGTTAAATATTATTTTAAATATTCTCTGTTTTTTTCTGGAATTCTGTAAAGCTGTTTTGTATCAACAACAGATTTGTAAGAACTATATAAATAAAGTTAAAAACATCATCATCATCTTTTCCGCTTTTCCACTTCAGGGTCGCTGTGAAGTTAAAAACATTTTATTTCAAAATAAGTTTTTGTTTGTTTTTTGGGGGGCGTTTTTATTTAATGTATCTTTTGATGTTATTTTATTTTATTTTATTTTTATTTATTTATTTATAAGGTTAACAGAGAACACACTTCTACATGTTTTCGTTTCTCTTTGCTATAATTTCCAGTATGGTAAACTTAGCAAATAGATAGAAACTCTGTAGAGAATGTGTTTTCTACTTTTACAACAGCAGGCTAATTGTGTTTTCTACTTTTAGAACTAATAGGCTAACTTTCTTGGGAACTATTTATTCAGGAATTTTTTCATTTTGACTGTAGTGTGCTGATTATTGTTTTAGGCCAGAAGCAGTTGTACAATGAATCACAATGAAAAGCAATAAAAAAGATGAATATCTTGCATTATATTTCAAAACCTGGTGCGTATGAAGCAAGAATAACGGAATCTTGACATATTTGGTGTCTTTCTGTGAAACGTTCACTGGATCAGTCGTATTGAGTTTTTTTCTCACAGTAAAAGCGGGTTAAACAGAGGAATTTTATAAAACAATTCATAATCTGTTCCACTTTAGAAGGAACTCTGAGTCATGGCTCAAGCACCTCGGGTTTTATCTTACAGAACTAAGCTTACAAGCACTGCAATTTTCCTTCATCTCATTTCTGCTCCTTTTTGTGGTTAATGGCTCTTAAAACAGTATGAGTGACAGCATCAGATATTTTTAACCTACGTTTATCAGTCTTTTTCTTCTGTTTAAACATCTACTTTTCTAGCAAGGCTTAAGGATAGATAGACAGATATTTATTGACCCCAGAGAGAAATTCAAGAAGGTCTTGAATGCTGAAATGCTCCCAAATTGGTTGCATTTGGTTTCACAACTAGGTTTGCTGCTATTTCGATTTTATAAGACTGACACTTAGCCATTCAGATGGCAACAGTTGAAAAAAAATTACACTCAAACCTTTTGCAATTTTTTTTAAAAACAAATTTAACATTCATTAAACATGTACTAAAGTGTGCAATACAAAAAAAAGCCTTGCCAAAACAAAGCATGTATACTTCGTGGTTGGGAGGGTTTCTTGTCATTCCCATTGGCTGGTCAATATTGCGGTATTACAATATTGCGGTTATTGCTACAACCCTAATCTGGGGAGGGTAATGAATGTTAATGACATTGTTCCAGTGAAATCTTTCCTTGTGTATTTGAGTAATTTGCATACAATATGCATGTATACTATGTTCTGATAATAAAAATGTAAATATTTAATAGAAATGAACATTTGGTGTATTATGTCTGCATTTTTAGAGGGATGTCGTTTAAGAACCTGGAGTGCTACAAAATTTTATATCATGATAAGTAACAAGATCAGTATATAAAAATGTATCAGATAACATTTTTGACCGTATGCCCCAGCTCGACCCCAGAGGGTTAGCTGTTTCATTCTAAATGGGCCTAAATGTGTAACAGACACATGACTGAAACTTGGCTCAGGCTTTCAAATGTCCAGGTTTGCTATGTCCAGCAATATCACAGGCACACAAGTCAAAAGCCTTGGCAGCAGGTCATTACCACTGAGTGCTATTTTGGAGACGGACCAATTCAGACCTGCAATATAGTGCTACACCTCTCTGATTCTGCTTAGAGTGGAGGAGTGAGTTTTTCGAATGAGGAAGTAGCACAAGGTGCTGGGTTTGTACAGCAGGTCTGCTGTGGTCTGTAGTGGATGTTATCTGGTTGATATGGAGGTTAGTGTTGAATCTGAGGTGATAGGAGTGAAACCAAGTGTTGTGCAATGTGGTGAAGGACAGTAAACCCAGCACTCTGACAGACTCGATGTTTCACACTGGAACTGGAATCCTTGAAAGCATAAAACAAAAACGTTTATGCATTTAGTTTCACCTTTCTTTCTTGCTGTTTTCTAATGAAAGAATGTTTCATCACCCTTTCTTATATAGAGTTTCATTTTGTTCAAATGTTTTTTACTTGCAGCATCCCCACACGTACAAAGATAATTCATAAAAGCAAAGCTTGTGTTTTTGGCTTTTTTTCCACATGTAAACTGCATTTTAGGTTATTCAGTGTTGTCATATCATCCACATATCATAACTTGGAATTATAAAATTATGTCTGCGTTCTGAGCAGCTTTGAGATATCGTGCTTTTAATTCCAGCAAAACTGACAGGTTGAACATGTCTCTTTCATAATCCTATTGGTTTCTCTGTCTGTCTGTAAGCACGTATCCAGTTGAGGGTCATGGTGGGTTCAGAGCCTACCCATAATCATTGGGTGCATAGCAGGAACACACCGTGGAGGGGGCGCCGGTCCTTCACAGGGACACACACACACCTGGGCATTCCACCTACCAACGTGTATTTTCGACCGTGGGAGGAAGAAACAGGAGCACCCGGTGGAAACCCGTGCAGACACGGGGAGAACACACCAAATGCCTCTCAGACAGTCACCCGGAGCAGGACTTGAACCCAAAACCTGCAGGTCCTTGGAGCTGTGTCACTGCGACACTACCTGCTGCGCCACCGTGCCATCTCTAGCCCTTTGTAAAGTTCTTTTGCAACAGAATAAATGTTTAAGAACTTTCTTCTTGGAATTTTATCTGGCAAAACATGAGAAAAGCAATGATTTTCAAGGAACATACTTTAGTCATAATTTGTTTTAAAACATGAAATTAGTGTTGTAAGAGATTGTCTACATGTATCAGAACATTTAATTTGTTTTGAATTTATGGCATTATTTGATATTTATGACTTTAATTTTTATGACATTTCTTGTTTTGTTTCTTGATCAAACAATATACATATGGGTTAGGTATAAAATTAATGTCTAAACATTTTGACAAGTGCAGAGGTCAATTTTACATAGGAACTATTTGTTTAAGTTTCCTTCAAGTTGGACAACAACCATCGACTGTAATACAATGTCCCAGCAAGTCAGTGTTGCAGCGCTGTGTTAGGTTCAGTTTTATATCGGAAATGTTAACTCTAATACACCAAAATATATTTTGTCTTTTGGGAGAAACCATGAAAAAAATGTTGATATTTAAAACAACATCTACAAGAAACACAACTAAATTCTAACAAACTTCTGATGCTGCCTTCCATCTCATCCTGAAAATAACATTTTCTTTAGTACAAGCAGCTTAAGTTGGTTGGCCTCCATGTTGCTTCCATGGGGCAGAATCATGTGACACCATGATTAGTAGTATGGTTTTAAAAGGGACAGTACATGAACACATAGTCACCAAAATGCCAAAGTTATAAAAATTATATAACTTTCTTAGTTTTAGTCCATTTCTATTGGAACATACATTATGAAAGACTGTGGTACAAAATAAAAAAGATTAATGAGATTTTAAAAAAGCAGCAACACAATAGACACTCAGAAATATGTGCATGCTTTAGTCAAGGTTTTCCAATCAAAGGAAGATGTGAGCTGCAGGTTTTTATTCCAGCCAAGGAGGAGCACATTTAAAATCCCTTATGTTCACAGTTTTAATCAAAAAACACTTTGGATGTTTCCTCACCATTTGCTACCTCTCCAGTCTGTTTGCATTCTGAAATAAGGTCTGGTGTGTTTATGAAGCTCAAGTGTCAATAAACAGCTTAAAAAAAAAACAAAGGGCCTCAGTCCGGGATGCTGGGCTTACTCTCTCTCTGCTCACGGCAGCAAAACAGCATCTGGAGAGGTTTAGACGCCTGAGAGAAATCCAAATGTGGAAAAGCATGAAAATAGATTAGGATATTGCTCTATTCCTATTCCATAGGTGGGTAATATTTACTTATTTTTGCTTTCTCAGATTACGTAAGGTGGATCTGACACTAAATTTGGGAGTGCACTAACTACATAAAAGAAAGCATGAAATTGCTATAAAACTAAACAACTAAAGTTATATAAAAAAAGAGTTTCTGTGGTAATTTAAACAGTGAATAAAAACTTACAGGCAAGTTAAACTTTAGCCACGTACAAGCATACCATTCCAGCCATTGTGCAGTGTAGGGAGTCCAGAATCCAATTTTCACTCCTCTGATATTCTCCAATTGCAGTCAGGGCCACCCAGATTGTGAATCATAAATATGAAGCATGTTCAATAATTATGACCCTGAATCCTGTAGTGTGGAGCGAAAGCTGGCTCTCAGGTGTGAAACATTAAGGAATGAATTGAATGAACGTCTTTATTGTCATTGTATCATATTCAATGAAACTTTGGTGCAATTCTCCACAGTGCAAATGAGCTATAAAAATGTAAGGAATAATAAAGATTATAAATATGTAAGAAATAATAAAAAACAACAAAAAGAGTATAATGTTATAAAAAGTACATTTTATAAAAAGACAAGACAAACAAAGACAAAGTTACATTCTAAAAGTAAAATTGTACAGGTCTGTAAAATAGCACAGATTCCAGCTTGTTAAGAGGCATTTTGGGGCTCATATACACAACTGTGGGCCGAAAACTGTTTTTGAAGCAGTGATGTTAAAGTCACGCCCGAAAGACAGTAAACCGAAGAGAGCTGAGCTAGGGCTTTGGTTTCAGTGCCATCTGCAGTGTTTGTTTACAGCTAGTTTGAGAGAAACTTCTGCATATTCTTGGGATGTAGCAGTTCATGAGGATCTCACCAGGCTTTTAATACCACAGCTGTCTGTCATGCATGAGAAATATTTCTTATTATTTTTTTAAGTGCCTCTCATTTATGTGAACAGAACAGGTTCCTTCACAACTGGTCAAACCAGAGCTAAATATCAGTAGGTGACATACGTTTATCAGAAGAATCTTTTCTTGCTTTGGGACTCAGGCGAGGTACTGGCTCGCTTGACTGAACACCAGTTGATTTGATTAGAGTCAGAAGTTGTGTGTGTGTGTGTAAGTCATGAGATTCAAAAGTCACATTCCACCATATGTGGACCCCCAAGAGGTTTAAATAGCAGCTTAAATCCATATTCAAGTAAAAATCTATAGTTACATCATTAAAACAACAACTGCCATGAAAGTAAAAATACTATTTCCAAGACAAAACTTGAGTAAATGTACAAAAGCAGCAGATGAGTCTGAGATCTCTGGTTGGTTCATTTGGTTCAATTGGTTCATTTCTTATTTATTACTTAGGTGTGTCTGTCATGGAAGATGAATCTAGCAGTGTCCTTGTAATAATCAAGCCCTCGAGCTTTGAGTTTTGACAGACATGGTTATACAACCTCCAGTAACCTCACAATTAAGCAAAAGTCCATGCTTCCTAGTGTGGTGGGCTGAGATGAAAGAACCAGCAAAGAACACGACCCATCCTGAGAGAAGAGACTGTCCACATTCACACCAGACACTGTTTAGACTTATCATCAGGGGGTTGTGGTGTTATTTTACTTTAAAAATGCCAAGAAAGACATGTAACTTATCAGGGCTTCATATCAGTGGCAGTTCCAAGTTAAATAATATTAAAGTCAATGCCTCTGCCCAGCATTGCTGCAGGACGCTCTTGTATAAAGCCCTGCCCATCTGCTCCTCTGTGGGAAGCAGTATGGACACTTTCAGATTAGGTTTTGAGCAGGATATAGTGACTGTATACATATAGTGAGATATTTGCTATGAGGTTTTTGTTCTTCTAACACACCTGACTGAATTTATTAGCACTTTGTGAAGACTTAACAGTTAAGAAACTTAAATTGAAGAAATATATATATATATATATATATATATATATATATATATATATGAATCTCTGAGCCACGTTTGTTAACAGAGCTCTGTTGATCTGCGTCAGCCAGTTGAGGAGTCTGGGATAACAGACTATATTATTATCACAGATAATAAAACTAAGAATACTGCACACAGTGTGCACAAATGAGCAATTGAAATGTGAATACATATAGCTGATAAATGGTTTCCCAACATACATGGCACTACATGTAAAAAACAGAAGCCGTTATTTTATGACCAACCCTACCCTGCAGAAGGTGTAGGGAGACATTTGGGATTCAGCTTTAGACAACAGAGAAACATTTAAACTTTGAAAAGCATGAACCTAGTTGGGGATACAGCTCTATTCCTGCTCCGTATGTGGGTAATATTGACTTAAATTTTAAGATACCTTAATTACTTAAGACACTAAATTCATAAGAGCGCTAACTGTCTGAAAGTTAATCTAGGGTGACCAGACGTCCCCTTTTTTAGACTTAAAAAAATGTCCGGGCGGAATTTCACAAACATCCGGGATGTTGTTTTTCTAGAGCTTACATAGAACGTCGAGAAGCGCTTTGTTCACAAACTAGTCCCGCCCTCCCCTACTCCGATTGGTTCGCTTGAGTGAGAAGGGGGAGTGGTGAAGTAACCTAAAATCGTGTGATTGGACGGTCTGACTGTAGAGCTACCGTTATTGGTCGATAACCTTCTCTGTAAATATTTAATTGGTCAGTCTGCACGTCAGTAGTCCTTGTTTACGTCAGGCAAAGCTCATACACCTACCCTCATCTCGAGCAGCTATGCCGAAACGTAAATGTAAGTTCTCGGATGAATTAAAAAAGAAATTCCCATGTTTTGTGTAGCAAATAAAGGTGTAAAGGACCTAAAAGCACACGTAGGTTCAGCTAAGCATACAACGGCAGCGAGGGGCGAGAGCTCATCATCCCCCCCCAAACCCCACCCCTCACCCCCCACCATGTGTTACATTGAGTATAACACATGTACATGGTTTGTATACTTTTTCCACCACTGGTATTCTATGTCCAGCAGGATGGCGATGTCACTGCTGCAGTGTCAGAGGCCTGGGCATCCAGGTTTTGTCCTTGCTTTAGGTCACTGTGTGCAGTTGGTGTGTTCTCCCTGTGTCTGCCACCCAGTGACTGGGGTTGCTTTGGTGGAATGTGAGGATTGTGTCAGGAAGTGAGTCTGGCATGAAACCTGTGCCAAGTGGACTGTGCAGATCGGTTCATCTGCTGTGACGACTCCTCATGGGAGCAGCTGAATGGGCAACAGCAATATGGCCTTAAAGTCATCCAACATTCCTTTGTAACCCAGAGTACTAACTGGTGCTGTGTTTTGTTTTTCATGCAACAACAATGTGCACTGTTCCAGAAAGGCTTTAGACTGGATGTTGTAACATTGCTGTAAGGATTTCTTGGAATTTAGCCATGTCAGGTACTAATGTGGGATGATTCATTTCTGGACACTGCATCACATTTCCATGCAGTGGGGATTACACAATTTCAGTCTCTGACACCGCAACGGGCGCACCACAGATTTCCTGAATTTATTAATCATGAGTTTCTACAGAAGTTTTAAACGCGTAGTGTATATTGGCCTCTGTCACACCTCTGCATGGCCTGGTGGCTTCCCGGGGAGCTTCATTTAATGGCTTTTGAAAGTAAAGGACTTATAAAACTGACAATATTAACAAACTTTTTATTGGGGCTGCAAACCCAGAAAGCCCATCAAAGATAAGAAAAATGACACCAAGAAAAAAGAAGCATCATTCTGTCACAAAGATGATGACAGCCACATAAAATATGGATTTATCGCCACTGGGGATGCTAATGCCCCAAATTCATTGTGTTTGGTATGCAGGGAGATGATACAGACATCCAGTTTGCCCTTTGGAGACAAAACAGCACAACATAGAATAATTGAACACGCTATGCTCCTGCAAAGGCTCCTTCAAAGGCCATCAATACATTGTTGGCTTGTGTTCATTTTGGAAATATGAAACAATAGAACTGAACCCCAAATTTGTCCTACAGTCATAAATTCAGGATCTGACCAGGCAAAAGCGATACTATTAAACTTCCATTGATGGACACATGAATATGAAGCTAGAATAACTCTGTGTCCTGTTTAAAAACCTATTACACTGTGCTGTGATTTCTTTAATACAAAAAAAAGCACAGCTAATGCAGAAAACTGAAATAATAATATAAAAATGTTTTTAGGACAATCATCACACTACAGAAAAACATCATTCTACTCTTTTAAGTAAAGGAATATTGTGTTTATTTTATTTTTCTCCACAGTTTATGGCACGCTTTATGTAAATGGTATGCTAATGAGGCTTTGGTGGACCAGCACTTTACTTCAAGCACTGAATGTAATGCATTAATTACATTTAAATCTCTGCTTGTGTGGGTGGCATTGTGGTGCAGCAGGTAGTGTTGCAGTCACACAGTTCCAGGGACCTGGAGGTTGTGGCTTCGTGTCCTGCTCCGGGTGACTGTCTGTGAGGAGTTGGTGTGTTCTCCCCGTGTCCGCGTGGGTTTCCTCCGGGTGCTCCGGTTTCCTCCCACAGTCCAAAAACATTGGTAGGTGAATTGGCGACTCAAAAGTGTCCTTAGATGTGAGGGAGTATGTGTGTTGCCCTGTGAAGGACTGGCGCCCCCTCCAGGGTGTATTCCCGCCTTGCGCCCAATGATTCCAGGTAGGCTCTGGACCCACCGTAACCCTGAACTGAATAAGCAGTTACAGATAATGGATGGATGGATCTCTGCTTGTTACAACCTTGTTTCACATAGTGCTGGGCGATAGGAGCGCAAATTGATATAATCAACGATTAATGAATGATTATTTTGTTTTTGTACTTTTGACCCCCATAGTTCAATGACTCCAGTATTAAAGCTGGGATATTTGATACGAGCTGCTCGAGTCACTCAGTCAGCCTCAGCGTTTAGGTTCTCCTCTGTGTTGCTTCCATGTGGCAGATAGGTGCAGAATAACTTGACTACAGTGTGGTAGTGTGGTTTTAAAGGTACAGTACATGAACACACATTGGGGACATAACAAAATATGTTAGCTCTCATTTTTTATGCACATTTCATAAACGAAGTCATTGCCTTAACTGAGGGTTTGACTCCACAACTTCATAAATCTTGTGAACTTCACAAAAAACTTGTAAAAGTAATAACTCATACATTTTGGCTATAACATTTATGAATGCTTAGTCTTTGTGGACTACTGCATAAGATGTAAATTTGCTCAAGGGGTACACGTCACAAACCTGGGCCCCTAGAGTGGAATGTAGCCCTTAACTGTGGAAAGCAAACGAAATGTTATCTCCCACATTGGTCATACCTCTTATGTATGAACCATTGTGTCAGTCATCATGATCCCTATCAGATTTGCTATTCCAAACTTTATTATTCTGACCTAATTACATATTGTTAGTAGATCAGCCAAATATAAATATAGGCCTAATAGAGAGGTGTTGCTGAATAACCTGGACAATTAACTCCTGCAATAGGCCACGATCCATAACTGTATAATTCTGCATTTATATCCAGTACAGATGTGCTTCATCCAGAAAAAGAGAGGTTAGGTTCTGAGGATGTTCTCTACCCCAGGAGCTGTCTACTGCTTTCACAGCAGGAATTCCAACTGATCTCATCTCCGATCAGCTGACTCAGGATTAGTAGGATGTTATTAGGAAGGTCAGAGGTGGCTCAGGGGGGCTTGCTGAACTCTTGTTAAGGTGAAGGAACCTTTACTGTTGGACGCCACTAGTCTGGTGTAACTGTTGTCTGTTAAAGCTGTTGCTGATTAATGGAACTTGGCTGGTGTCAGGATGATGAGCTGTTTCTGTTCAGTTCTTCCATGGCAAAAGCAGTGTAAAAGTGATGGATTGAATATAATCGCCCAATTATTTTCATGCTGTGCTGTAGGGGAGGGCGATATGGCCCTAAAATAATATCACAATATTCCAGGGTATTTTGGGGATAACGATATCCTTGGCAATAAGAAAAAAACACTGAACAATATTTTATTAATTTCAAGAACACACTATTGAAACAAAATCAATGTTATACTAATAATAATTATAGTATATTAAATATATATATATCATTCATTCATTATCTGTAACCCTTATCCAATTCAGGGTCGCGGTGGGTCCAGAGCCTACCTGGAATCATTGGGCGCAAGGCGGGAATACACCCGGGAGGGGGCGCCAGTCCTTCACAGGGCAACACTGACACACACATACACATTCACTCACACCTACGGACACTTTTGAGTTGCCATTCCACCTACCAACGTGTGTTTTAGGACTGTGGGAGGAAACTGGAGCACCTGGAGGAAACCTACGCAGACACGGGGAGAACACACCAAACTCCTCACAGACAGTCACCCGGAGCGGGAATCAAACCCACAACCTCCAGGTCCCTGGAGCTGTGTGACTGCGACACTACCTGCTGCGCCACCGTGCCGCCCTAAATATATTTAATATATATCAATAGTATTACATGGTTAAATTTATAAAAGTTTTATTTTACTAAAAATGTAACAAACATTTAAGAAAGAAACTGTAAAAATGTGATTATTTTGTAAACTGTAACTTACCAAGATTCTGATTTTGTATAATACAATAATGTAGCCTATAAATCTATCAGGGCGGGCAGGTTAGTGTCGCAGTCTCACAGCTCCAGGGGCCTGGAGGTTGTGGGTTCGATTCCCACTCCATGTGAACTGGATAAGCGCTTACAGATAATGGATGAATGAATGAATAAATCTATTACACAACCAATGTGCAGTAAATTGTGCGTGTGCATATAAACAGAAAATGTAAACAATTATACAAGAAGTAACTTAAAACTTCACAGTAAATAACAAAACAACAGATTAATTGCTCATTAATAAGTCATTACATAAACAAGTCAGAATATCATGATTTTTTATATCGTTCTAAAAGATTATGACGATATTATCGCAAACGATACACTATGGCACATAGCTATTGGTAAGGTGCCACATAGTATTAATTTGGGTGCATTATTTCATCCATTCATCTCATATAAAGTGATATTGTAACCCAGGCTTTAGAAGCGTTAGAAGGAAATGCTGGTCATGGTTATTTTTGGTGAGTTATTTTTAAGTCATAGTTCCTAAATTCTTAACACTATTGAGCAATAATGGTACAACAACAAGACACAAGATCCCATTTCTCTTTTATCAAAATGTATATTATCCTTTCCCAGGGATATTAATATGTAACTTCCCTGCGTTAATAATTCATTAAACTTGGGTCATTAAACCAAATAACTATGCCATTTCATTGGATTTCAGGATGATTTTAAGTGGAAAATGTCCCTTAAGATTGCCCTTAAACCTGCCTTAAAATTAAGTGGGTTGAAGAAAAAATTACTTAAGTAATACCTAAGGGTTTTTTATAAATTGTCATAAACTCTGAAATGTTCCTTTAAAGGAGACATTCACGATTTTTAATGGTTAAGAGAAAAAATGTATGCTAGGTATTTCTCTCTCTGCTCACAGCAGAAATATGGCATTTTCACAATGAAGAACCTTCCAAAAAAGCAGTCCTGCTCCATAGGTGGGTAATATTAACTTATTTTTGCTGTAGATGGAACTGACAACATAAAAACAATGCTTTTTCCCCCCTGAAACATTTCATTCCAACTTAAAAGACACAGTGCTTCTGAACATAACCAAACCAGAATACAGTGTTTCCCCACAATCACAGATGTTGCCTTCAAGTCCCTTAAGTTTTCCCTTAATACTTGTCAATTCCCTTTGACACAGAAACAATAGTGCTGCTGGAGTTTTTAAACACATTGTCCACTCACTGTCCACTCTCCCTCCAATTAGACACACCTATCTCATTGGTCCACATTGTAGATTAAAAATCAGTGACAGTAGCTTATCTTTTACTTCAAAGGTTGTTTTGGTCATCCTCTAATCCTTCATGGGGGGGACACAGGATGCTGTTGGCTGGATATTTTTGGTTGGTGGACTTTCAAAACTCTAACAGCACTGCTGTGTCTGATCCTCTCATACCAGCACAACACACAATAACACACCACCACGTCAGTGTCACTGCAACACTGAGAATAATCTACCCAAATCATACCTGCTCTGAGATGGTCCTGTGGGGTCCTGACCATTGAAGAGCAGGGTGAAATGGGGATCAGGAATTATGCAGAGAAAGAGGTGGACTACAGTCTGTGATTGTAGAACTACCAAGTGCTTCGGTATGGTCAGTGGAACTGATAAAATGGACAATGAGTGTAGATATAAGGCATATGTTCCTAATCCAGTTATTGTTCAGTGTATATACGGATAGTCCAATATTGAATGTGTGTATCCATTAAGGGAGATGTAGTGTACAGTAGCATGGTTGTGGAAAAGACCAATAAATACATTGTTCAAAGTGGATACATTGTAAGTGTAGTCACATCTTCATAGGAATGATTAAAGAAAACAGGCATTTTGTGCCAGGACGGACTTTTAGCTGAGAGACTGAAAGATTTTGAATGCTTGAAATGTCATTAGAAGTTACTGTTTCTGCTATTTACATTTCTTTCTATTTTTTTTTTATCCAGTTACACCTTAATCAAAGGTCACATAAAAAAACAGACACACAGATGAATGGAATGCTTTGGATGAAGAATAGTTCTTGCATGAAAAAGCACTTTTGACTTCTTCTTATTCCAGCACTTTAATTGTCTGAGGAACTGGAATGTTATTATCATCAGTATCATTAATTTTTACTATTAAAGGACAGTGTCAAATCATAATACTTTGTCCTTTCTGTTACAGTCTTGATCATCACTCATTTTATGATGAAATATCAGCTGAAATTAATTGCACAAACATTCAGTTGTAGAGTTGTCCACAGGGAGAACGATTATCAGCTGAACTGGAAAGTACCAGATATTTTTGGCGTGAAGATGGTGTTTTATTGTTCTAAGCAATCATAAGTAAAGAACGTATTTTTCGGCTGTGGGAGCTAAGTTGAGAATGAGTGATGTTATTAGGAGAAGGATAGGAGAAACCATTTTCAGAAATTAGGATAGGAGAAATCAGCCATTTTCTCTAGTGAACCTTTTTCTTGTGTAAAATAAATGCTCTTGTAGCAAGCAGTGTCTGCAGTTCTGTACAAAACCTGTTTTAATCATAGCTGTCCTTGCATGAAGGACTCATTCTGTGGAGTTAAATCTGTCCATTCAGATGCTACAAATCCATATTAAGAAGGGGGTTTAGTTTGGCATGATGATTGCTTTGATGGCCTGCATGGGTCATCCATGTGGTCTCATAACCGCCTACATCCACCCTTTAAAGCTGCTGAAAGGTTCAACTTGGTAAACCCTGATTTAAAGGCACATGTTCTACCTCTTTTGCTAAGTTAGCATAGTTTCCTGGGATTCTATGGTGTTTTTCCACTGCATGGTACCTACTCGACTCTACTAGTTTTTTTGTTTTTCTATTAGGCAAGAGGGCCGGCACGGTGGCGCAGCAGGTAGTTTCGCAGTCACACAGCTCCAGGGACCTGGAGGTTGTGGGTTCAAGTCCACCTGAATGTGTTCTCCACCTGTCTGAGTGGGTTTCCTCAGGGTGGCTAGTTGGTAGGTGGACTGGTGACTCAAAAGTGTCCATAGGTGTGAGTCTGTGAGTGAATGTGTGAAGGACTGGCACACCTTCCAGGGTGTGTTCCTGCCTCACGCCCAGTTATTCTGGGTAGGCTCCGGACCCACCGCAACCCGGTACTGGATAAGCGGTTACAAACAATGAATGAATTACGCAAGTTTGGTTCCTGGACCCTGTAAACCTGTAAAAAGACTTTGTGTGACACAATGCAGACATCCAGCACAAAATAGCAATTTGTAAGATCTTCAGGCTACAGTAGCAATCACGTTTGTTTTTACCCAACTCATAATGGCAGCTTATAAAATTACGCCCTGGTCTTTGAAAGAGGTTCAAATGTTCCTTGGATTGGTGGCCGACAAAAAAAATAAAATAAATAAAAATCCACTGTGAGCTGAATGGTGCCACAGGGAATGAAACAAATTTAACTGATGGCTAAGCCATGTCCAGTCTCGAAGTACCATAACAACACGCAAAAACATGATGAGTAAACAATGTTTAACACTATGCCCACTGTTGTTGTGGTTTCCAAAGCTTGCTGTATCTGTTAGAGACTGAGTTTTGTGACTTTACCAGCTACATTTTGAGGGGGAGTTGTAGTATTGGAAACAATCAAGGTGCCAGGGACAAAGATGCGAGTAGAACCAAGTAGAGTTGAGAAGTGCAGGTACCGTGCAGTGAAAAACAGCCATTAATGCATTGTCTGTGACATGCGTTGATCAAAATACCACAAGGATCCATCACCACAGCACTTCCCCTGTCTAAAGAGCCCTGTTCAGAACAGGCACTGCTCACAGATGCTCTGACGTGGTTGTATTCTTTCACAGTTCATGGGTTGGTGGTTGCTCCAGATCCTCAAAATAATGAGCAAATGCACAGAAAAGTGCATTTTAAAGCATCTTCATTCATTCATTCATTATCTGTAAGCGTTTATCCAGTTCAGGGTCGCGGTGGGTCCAGAGCCTACCTGGAATCATTGGGCGCAAGGCGGGAATACACCCTGGAGGGGGCGCCAGTCCTTCACAGGGCAACACACAGACACACTCACACATTCACTCACACACTCACACCTACAAACACATTTGAGTCGCCAATCCACCTATCAACGTGTTTTTTTCTCATCTTAATTCTCTATTGTAATACATTAAGCTCCAGTTTAACTGGGCTTTGGAGTAACATTTTCTACATATGCTCTTTCAGTATGTAACGGCCTTCAATTCTAATGTAAGACAAGCAATGACAAGCAAAGAGCTAATTTTGGGATACTGTCTGATCTTGTAAATGCGAACATTGGTTTCTATGAAAACATTAATGACGTGCTATAATCAGTCAGAAGCCTCAGTTTCTGGAATTTGCTCTGAATCACTCTTTCCTCTTTAGCGAGACTGAACTGAAATTCTGAGAAAGTGAAAGTGTGTATCAAGTCCAAGCCTGATCTCTGCTTATAATCAATCACATTCAGTTTTTTAACCATCTTTCCAAAGCCTCAGAGGTTTAATTAGTTAGATTTGTGTTATCAGAAATAAAAATGACATGGACAGGATATGAAACATTGCCATTGCACTGGCTCTGTGGCTATCGGAGCTTGTGTGTCTTTTGTGTGTCAGTAGTGTCACTGCTAGGTTAAGAGTTGTCACCAATCCAAAAATATCAAGCCGATAGTGCTCAAAGATGGTTGACATGTAGTGGATTAAAGGGGTGATTGGACCAATGCAGAGGTGGAGTTATCAGAATGCTATTTTACATTGCACTGTGCTATACAATAAGAATCCTTGGGCAAGACCGTCTGCAATCTCCATAAATGTAAATGTATGCTGGCTCACACTTTATACGGGAACAGAGAAGCGAGACAGAGAGCGATTTCAGTGTATAATGTTCATCATCCTGGGATATTATTAGTCATCTGCTTTTGAACGTTGCTCAGGGTAAAAGGCATCTGTCTGAACCAGCTTTTTAAAGCAAGCCTGTAATTCACAATAATTCTTGCTTAAGGATTGTAGTGTAAAACATGGTGACTATGTTAGACAGATGACAGCCTTAAGCCTTAGACAGAATAACACAGTCAGCAGTGAAAGTGTTTGAAAATAGAGCAGGACACAGGTGGGAACAGAGGAAGAGAGGAGAAAAGGAAAGTGCAAAAATAGAGTGACCAATATAATTTCTGTAAAATGAACACTATAAGCCCCTTTTTCAAACAGTCGAGGTGGAGTTAAAAAAAATCAGTTATATGTAAGTCATTTAAACCTGTGATTAATTAATTAAAATAATATAAGGACAAATTTCCTATGTTTGAACCCTTTTATCATTACTGAAATATATTTGCCCTTGTGAATTTAATGCCAGCAAAATAAAAACTTATAATACTTATATACTTATATAACATATAATAACTTTCTTTTAACATTTGGGAACTGAGGAGACCAAGTACAATAGCTTTTTCATTCTTGCTTCATATAATATTTCAGTTGTCAACAGGTCTTCTTTGTTGTATTTGTCATTCCGTAACATGCTAAATCTTTTGAATGCCTGTTTGGTCAGGATCAGTGGCTGATGCTGGTCTTTCAAGGAGGGGAAGCTCAATTTCGGTCTACATCATAAAATGTGTCAGTTTATTTATACGTAAATTCTAACCTCCGTTCCTTTTCAACAAAATGATCTGTGACCCTGTCGTACAAACAAGGCGTCTTTTCCAGGGACTTGACTAGTGTCCTCTCAATGGCCAGCAGAGCTAGGCTGCTTCAACGGCCTTGGCCCATGTAAAGTGTGTCCGCCTGTGAGTGCTTTGTGACAGTGGAGGGGCTCAGCAGCACCCGCTGGACAGAAACTGAGATAGAAGTCAGAAAGAGTGATAGAAGTCAGTCTCCAAACACAAGCAGCTACAAAAAAACCACCAGAAATAGAAGCTCAATTTGTTGCTAGTCGTTTTTAACAAAGAAAATGCCGCTAAGAGGATTAAGATAGTCTGGCTCAACGCAGAACCCTCGGATCTTTACACCAAAGCGTCGCTGATTCGTTCATTTCGCTGTCAATCAAAAAGGGATTCAGCCTCAGACAGATCATCCAATCATCATGCAGAAGCTGAGCGTCCGGGCCAGCCGAGGCCAGCCCACTTCCCCACAGACCCCCAGAGACGCTGAGCGTCCGATGGGCGGGACAAAGCCCAGCATTTATCCAATCACTCGTCTCGTTTCGCTGCACTTCGCTGCTTCGCTATTGAACTCTGTGGACGCTTAGCCACTGTTCAATCGCCACTGGTCAGGATGGTATATAAGCCGGTTTAACACACAGAAACCTAATACTGAGCCATGCTGTTGGAATTTATGAAGTATGTTGATGGCATTGTCTTACTGAAATGAGAATTGTCTTCCCTGAAAAAGATGTAATCTAAATGGCAGCATGTGTTGCTCCAAAACCTGTAAATATCATTCAGCGTTAACAGTACCATCACAGATGTGCAAGTCACCCATGCCATTTGCTTTGAATTTTAATTAGCTGGATCACAGGACACTTTTCTTACTCACATCAGTCCATCTTAAAATTAGCTTGGGTCCAGAGAAGGTGGTGGCACTTACATGTGGTTCCTTCTTTGCATTTCTACTACAGCATTGAGTCTGATTTATTGCACTGCTGTCAGAGGACTGGAAGATTCATCCAGTATATGTTTTACGGATTGTCCATTGCATTAGGATTTCTTATAATTCTCAATATCTTTTAATGTATTTTGTACCATACACTGTCGGAAAAACTTGGTGGTGGTACCGTCAAGTGTAAATATTTTGTACCTTTAATTAGGGAGCATAATTATAACATATATTACATTTGTTGTAAATTTAAAACAATGTGTTGTTTTTATACATCCCAAATTTTATACAACCTTTAGGGAATATATCTGGACTTTAAAACCACTTTTGTCCCTTTAAAAGTAAATTTACACCCTCCCCATCTTTACTGCTGAAAGACTCTGGCAAGGATCTCTGAGATGCTCTTTTAAACCCAGCCATAGACCACCCAGAGACATAAATGTCAAATTCAAAATGGGCAAACTTAAAAAAAAAAAAAATAATAATAATATATATATACATTTTAAATATACAATTTTAAAAATAAAAAAATGTTCAATGTTTGGTAAGCCTTCTTTGTAAAAAAATCAGTTAAATATAGAGATTAATGAGTACAGATTAGAAAGGAAGGATAAAAAATAAGGAAGAGATAGATACAAAGGAAATAAGACAAAGGGAGGAGGTAAGGAACGCAACAAGGACAAAAAGAGGCAGAGCAAGACGGGATGAATGAGAGAGGGAGAGGGGAAGTAAGAACATGGAAGAGAAAGCTGGGGGGTATTAGGAACAGAATAAAGGTAGAGAAAGAAAGGAGAGAGTGAGGGAAGGAGAAAGAACTGGAATCAGAGAGAGAGAAAGAGAGAGAGAGGGGAGTGAAAGATGTGAGTATTTAAAGGTTTGGTTGGGTGGAGCAGTTCTGTGGCCTTCTGCCCCACGCTGAAACGGCACTCCACTATTTATACCCCTCACCACCCGACCCAAATGAGGGGGTTAGAGAACATGCTGTGTATGCGTGTGTGTGTGTGTGTGAGACACAGAGAGAGAGAGCATATGTTCTTATGTGTACCCCAGACAGAATGTTATTGCATGTCTATGTGTGTGTATCCGTATTGTGCCGAAAGTATGTTTCCTAAAAACCATTCCAGGAATTGCTGGCAGCAGAGTCCAGCCTGTTCAAGGATGAACACTCCCACAGAGTGGATCCGGACATGCGGTCAGACATTTCCACTTTACATAAATTAGCCGTAGTCGTTACAAGGAAAAATGTAATGATATGTATCATTTCATTTGACTCTCGGATCATAAATTAGATACTGGGGTATTGTCTACTCAGTGGGGAAACAAATGCTCTCCTGGTCAAATCAATTTACATACAGTGTTCAGGTTTCTTTTTAAAATACTTTCCTCTATTTGCAGAAAGCATGAATATACCATACTTTCTTATTCTCATTTCACTTCAATGTTCAGGACCTCCACAGGACCACCACAGAGCAGGTATGATTTGGGTGGTGGATCATTCTCAGTGCTGCAGTGACACTGTTGTGGTGGTGTGTTAGTGTGTATTGCACTGATACGTGTGGATCAGACACAGCAGTGCTGCTAGAATTTTGTAAAGCCCTCAGTGTCACTGCTGGACTGAGAATAGTCTACCAACCAAAAATATCCAGCCAACAGCGTCCTGTGGACAGCACCGAGCACGACCAACACAAACTGAGCAGCAGCAGATGCGCTACCCTGTGTCTGAAATGGCTCCCCATTCATTATTTCATCTTTTACTTACTATACAATACAGGGAACTGAAAGCAGGGGATTATGGGTAATCTGCTAGAGTACAAGGGATGTACACTACTTTTTGCGGTGCATTGCATGATTGTTTGAGCACACTGAAAATTGTCCTCTGTGTTTTTGGATATTACTACAAAATGGCGGAACCCAAAGATAGTGCACTATATAGTGAGTAGAGCACAGTTTTGGACACAGCACCACTGTCCCTGGCTTTACATTTACAAGGTGGACCAATGTGTGTCTAACAGAGTGGACAATGGGTGGACAAAGTGTTTAAAAATACACTAACACATCATCACCATGTCAGTGTCACTTCAGTGCCAGCGATCGTTTTGATAATACTTTGATAATATTTTCTCAATATCTATGCAGCTCTAGCACTGAATACATTAGATTTGCTATCACACAGAGGCCACTGAGTCAACATATAGATTCATTACAGATTCAGTGGAGCCAGCAGATGACCTCAGCTGGCAGAATCGGGGCTGGCCACAGCAGCCTTGCGAGGGATTATGTGTTGGAGGGGCAGTCTGGGCACCGGGGTTTTTTCAGCTCAGACACATACAGATGAATGCAGAGTGTTTTTTAGCAGAGCAGGTAAACACCTCTGGCTCCAGTGCCACATTATGCACAGAGTGATAGACGGGCATGTGTTTATAAAGCGAGGGGAATTAAAATGTTTCAGTGACATCATAAGGCTAAAGCTAACAGCTCAATTTAAATGCTGAACTGTGTGTAGTCTCTCTCTCTCTCCCTCTCTCTCTCTCTCTCTCCCTTGCTTTTCACATATAAAATTTAGGACACTATCAGGTTATATTTTGGTAATGTTTAGGATTTTTGTATCACGTGTAGCCCCAGCTATTCCCAGCAATTCTGGAGAACTACTGCTCTCACAGCATAACAAACTCCCTGCCGTTTGTGTTCATAGAGAAGCTTTGCTTATTTTTTTTAACGTGGAATGGAGTGTTTAAGTAAGACACTGAAACTCCCAAAAGCGAAGTAGTACAGCTGTACAGAAATGTTAGCAAGTCACAAAAAAACGTTTTTCAGCTAGAATCAGAGTCAAGTCACAAGTTTTTGGCCTGGTGCTCCTACCAAAGCCACACTGCTGTGTTTACACTTAACACCACTCACCAACATCGTACAAAAGCTAAACACATCACAAAAGAATGGGCTATGTCCCATATTGATGAAATAAAGTGGAGAATGAGAGAAAGAGATATCGAATGCGGCCTGAATGATGATGATGAAAAGGTTGAAACAGGAGTCATTAGGGATGAGTCTAGTGATATGACTTAAGTGCAACTCAGACTCAAGTCACTATCTCGAGTGGCCATCTCTGCATCTAAAATGGGACATATTAGTCAGGTCTGCCTACCTATGGAGCAGGAATAGAGCATTATCCTCATTTCTTTTTGTGCTTTTCATAGTTCAGAGGTCTCTCCACTGTCTGAACGCCTCCAGATGCTGTTTTCCCGGCTGTGGCTCAGCCAGTGGGGCACAAATAGAAAGCCTGAGCCATTTTGAACAGAGATGGTTAGTTTATTTCACATTTACAGAGCTAGGGCTGCATTCTAACACTGGACCTTTTTCCAGCTCCAGTTTCCTTTTTCCAGAGAGCTAGCAAATGGTGAGGACATATTTTCTGAATTTTACAAGAGGGTATTGGGTTTAAATCATAAACCTTTTACTGCATTCACATTTATTTGATGATATGCAAAAGTGTGATTTAATTGAAGCATTAATAAGATTCCTAATAATAACAATAAGTATATTTCTTTATCTGTCTATATGAATGAATAACAGAAAGCTAAACGTACAGCTGATGGAGGCTGAGGTCTGTTGCATGTCAATAATGAAAGACGGTAGTGATCAGGTGCACAATGTGTGTGTGTGTGTGTATGATGATGATAATGATGAAATTCATGATTCAACACACTGTTGAGTCAACCCCTATTTTCTACTATGCTGTCTGTGCTCTACAAGGTGACAGATGGCAGAGGATTCAGCACATTTTTTGTCTCAGTGGGCTTCCATACTGCTGATTAAGCACAAAAAGAAAGGCATTGTGGTGTGCGGAGTTCAGTAAGAATTTAATGTAGGACCTTTAAGAAAATGTCAAATCCGAGGAAGGAAGTGAACACTGTAACAAATTCATTAACCCCGAGTAAATGTGTTATTGGGCTCTAAAACAGCTATTAATGAGTAAACATACTGGAAACAATAGGTGATTTACCATTTATTAAACCGTTCTAGAAAACCAGCTAAACCTAGAAAAGAAAACACACATTCCTCACACATTTTGATGTTCTTTCACTGGACACCAAAAAAAAAAAAATTTTGGCACATTTTACTTGGCACAGGTCTTCGCAGCACTGTCACCACTTTGCACCAAAGTCTGATACTCTACTCTTTGTGTGTGTGTGTGTGTGTGTGTGTGTACATATATATTTTTATTTTAAATATGTTTATTTTGATTATTTATTTTGGTTTAAATTAATTCTGCACCTACCTCACACAGAATCACTGACCACCTCCTCAGACTATAACCCATTCATCTGTTATCAGTTCACTTGTACTTCTGTTCTGTTCCCTGTTTTGCCCTCCGGTGTCGACCCGAGGAGGATGGGTTCCCTGTATTAGTCTTGGTTTCTTCCAAGGTTTGTTCCTTGCCACTGTTGCCCCTGAGGCTTGGACCCGGATCTCTGTGAAGCTGCTTTGTGACGACTTTCTGTTGTGAAAAGCACTATATAAATAAAATGTGATTGATTGATTGAATCAATGGGAGAAATTTAATGTAAATTTCATGATGAAAGAACCAATAGAATGGCGGCACGGAGGTGCAGCAGGTAGTGTCGCAGTCACACAGCTCCAGGGACCTCAACACACTGTTGAGTCAACCCCTATTTTCTACTATGCTGTCTGTGCTCTACAAGGTGACAGATGGCAGAGGATTCAGCACATTTTTTGTCTCAGTGGGCTTCCATACTGCTGATTAAGCTTAATGTTTATTTTGATTATTTATTTTGGTTTAAATTAATTCTGCACCTACCTCACACAGAATCACTGACCACCTCCTCAGACTATAACCCATTCATCTGTTATCAGTTCACTTGTACTTCTGTTCTGTTCCCTGTTTTGCCCTCCGGTGTCGACCCGAGGAGGATGGGTTCCCTGTATTAGTCTTGGTTTCTTCCAAGGTTTGTTCCTTGCCACTGTTGCCCCTGAGGCTTGGACCCGGATCTCTGTGAAGCTGCTTTGTGACGACTTTCTGTTGTGAAAAGCACTATATAAATAAAATGTGATTGATTGATTGAATCAATGGGAGAAATTTAATGTAAATTTCATGATGAAAGAACCAATAGAATGGCGGCACGGAGGTGCAGCAGGTAGTGTCGCAGTCACACAGCTCCAGGGACCTGGAGGTTGTGTGTTTGAGCCCCGCTCCGGGTGACTGTCTGTGAGGAGTTTGATGTGTTCTCTCAGTGTCCGCGTGGGTTTCCTGGGTAGGTGGATTGGCGACTCAAAAGTGTCCGTAGATGTGAGTGTGTGGGTGTGTGTTGCCCTGTGAAGGACTGGCGCCCCCTCCAGGGTGTGTTCCCACCTTGCGCCCAATATTTCTGGGTAGACTCCAGACCCACCACGATCCTGAACTGGATAAGTGGTTGCAGGCAATGAATGAATGAACCTGCTGCCTGAGATGATCTTACAGTATCTGTGTGGCCTAAAAACATTAAAACAATTCAATTAAGAAAAAAAAACACATACACTTAAAAAAAAAAGACCAATTAGATTTTAAGAATGTTCTCCTGTAAAGCTGAAATTTGAGGGACATGAGGTTTTGTAATAGCAGTGGCAGTGTATTGTGTGTGTGTGTTTTATATAGTGTTATGTGGTGAGCAAGACTTGAGGGCAGTGAGTTTACAGCACTGCTGACACTCACACACTCCTAATGACCTCAGCCAAATGTGCCATTGACTTTTACAAGAATTTCTATTCACACATACACACACACACACACACACACACACACACACACACACACACACACACACACACACACACACATCTCCATCCCCTGTGTGTGCTGTTGTAGTCAACTCTGTACTAAATATGTTTCTCTGTTAACTGAAGGATTACTGTTAATAACAGTGCAATGTTTATTACAGGGCTCTGTGTTTGAATGTGTTCAAACTTTGTTTCTTCAGGACTTCCTCCACTCAGCTGTAAATATCAGACCTGGAATTAGACACAAATTAGTAACTAATTAGTCTCTCTCTCTCTTTCTCTCTCTCTCTCTCTCTCTCTCTCTCTCTCACACACACACACACACACTTTCTTTTTTTATTTCTTCCTTTTTATTTCTCTATCTGCATCCCTCTCTACTGCTCTCTCTCTCTGCCTCAATTGTGTATTGTGTTTTTAATGCGTGTTGACTCCAGATTATGGTGCTACTGTGAAAGTTAACTCTAGACTATGGCGTCGCTAAGAGAGTTGATTCTAGATTTTGTTGTTGCTGTGAGGCCTAACTCTAGATTCTTGCGTTGCTACGAGAGATCACTTTAGATTATGCTGTTGCTGTGAGAGCTGACTCTAGATTATGTTGTTGCTAGGGAACCTATGGGAACTGACTCTAGGTTATTGTGTTGCTATGAGGGTAGACTTTGGATTATTCTGTTGCTTTGTGAATTGACTATAAATTGTAGCGCTGCTGTGAGAACCACCTTGGTTGTGTTGTTTTGAGAGTTGACTCTACATTATAGTGGTGCTATAAAATTGTTGTGCTGTTGTTATTGCACTCGAGTGAATTGCTGTTTCATTCATGGCAGTATCTTTTTAAATGAAGTTATTTCTGTAGATTTAAAGAAAGAATCATTACATTAACTGATTCACCCCCCCCCCCCTCCATATTTATTACGCATACTTGGTTCAGGCTAAAGGAGCATGCCTTTCCTAGAAAGTGAGAAATCGATTGTCAGCACTTGGAAAAACACTTGCTTCTGGAACTGAGGGCAGCCCTTTTTTCTGGACACCAGACATGATTCAGATACACTGCAGCCAATCAACTGTTTCAACAAATGAGGAAGGTGATGTAATACTGCCTGCTGGTAATTTTTGGACAAAAATTTTACCGTAAGTAATGGTGAATCAAGACTGGTGACTGTCCTTGAGGGTTTTGGTCGGTTCTGCCTGTGTGAATGTGGGTTTACTCCGGGTGCTACAGTTTCCTCCCACAGTCCAAAAACATACGTTGGTAGGTGAATTGGCAACTCAAATGTGGGTGTTTGAGTGAATATGTGAGTGTGTGTCACTCTGTGACTGGACTGCTGCCCCAACCCTGTACCCAGTGACCCCAGGTAGGATCCAGACCCAACCATGACCCTGAACTGGATAAGCGGGTAAAGACAACGAATATATATCTGGGTGGGATTTACTTTCATTTGTAGGTACATATTTTGTTATTGAAAAAAATTATTATTTTGTTATTATTTCGTTGTATGAAACATTTTGAAAACACGTGCATGGCCTAAAGTAATTTTACATCAGTTTTTTTTTTTAATTCTCCACCATCGCTGTTCTTCTTAGACTAAAGGCAGTCAGATATATGGCTAATGCATTAGGTAAGTCATGTATCAGCAACAGACATGTAGCCTAGCATTGTGTCCAAAACTGTGCTCTATTCACTACATTGTGCACCATTTTGGGGTTCCACCATTTTGTAGTAGTGTCCAGACAATCCCACAATGCACTACAAAAATAGTGTACAAATCATGTACACTAGCAGATAGCAGATTAACCATAACCCACTACGTTGTTTGGTAAAAAACCTGCATGGGGTTATGTCCAAAATCATTACCCTATAGTAGTACACTATATAGTAATTAATATTGGAAATAGTGAATAGGGAGCCATTTTGGACACAGAGTAAAGCCCTATTTGGACTGTATTAGTTTAGCCTGTGGACGTGGAGTAAAGGGATTACTACTGGAGTATCTCAGTGGTTTTAATCCTGTTTGAATATACAATATCAGTCTCTTTTACAGAGCCCACTCCCAGTTCAGGAAAGCTTCCTGAGCCTTTTACCTACTGTAAAACGAGCAGTAAAAATAACCCCAATTAATATTAATCACATCCCAATTGACATGTAGGTGAATATTCCATCATATCCAGTGGTAAAGGGGTTTTCTGAGGTTTTCCTGAAAATTGATGCCCCGGAGGAGGCTTTTAGTGATTAAACATATGGTTCGAGTATGAGGATAAGCTCAGCTGCTTAACGACGCACCACACTCAAATACACAAAATGACCTAAAAGATCACCCAGTGGAGAAATTTTTCAGAAAGCTGTAGGTAGGTTTTGTGCTCAGCAGTGCCTACATCCATGGTATGTGTAAGCCCTACTTGTTATATTACCGTTATATGGTATATAATATGAATTATAATTGTGTGTTTTTGCCACCTCCTTGCCCATTTTTGCTCATATTATTTGGAAGGACTAAAAATTAAGGTCAAATATGGCTGGATATTTTTGATGGGAGGGCTGATCTTAAAACAATAATGACAGTATAAATGCTCTAGTAGCTCTGCTGTGTCTGATCCACATTGTATGATTACTATGTATTGCGAATCCACTATAAACCTTACAGACGTCCTGTGGTAAAATGACATTACCCCATCTCCCCGTGTAAAACTAGTGCTGTCCAAATAGGGCTTAAAAATGTAACTCCTCAGTAACACTTCCACACCTGTTCGGTGGGCTTTCTCCAGTGGTTTGTGCAGCCATATGAGGTCTTTTTTTCCAGTGGGGTGGTCAAAGAATTTGAGTGTGTCATGGAAGACTCAGATGGGAACACTTTTGTTGAAGTGGGTCAGGTCTGGTGCCTGAAACCTGATTCAGTTTTCCTCATTACAATTGAACCAGAGCACTTTCCATCTTAACACACAGGACTACAATGTGTGTATGTGTGTGTGTGGATGTGCAAATTTGTGCCAGTGTGTACATGTGGCCTAGTTTCCTATGTTGTGTATGTTTCCTTTGTAGGATCCAAGTGCTTATGTCACATGGAAAAGCTCATATCTCTGAAATGCTTACTTTACAGAAGAAGTATAAAGGATGTTACATAATTTTCTCGATGGCTAAACCATATTCACTCTGACTAGGGTCAAATTAATCATAATTATCAATTTCATAGCATAAGCGAAGTTTACATCTGCAAATGTGCTAACACTACCTCCTTGCTTTAAGCCTGTTTTATCTACCCAGGTGGGTTGAGTTTCCATCATTCTTCCCTATCACTCAGCACAATGCTGGGTAGACTGGGTAGTTAGGGTTCTCCTCCAAACAAACTGTGTTAGTGGTTGTCTAGAAAGATTTGGAACATTATATTTCATTAAAGAAGGAACACACATTGGAGGGAATGTTTTACTCATTGTGAATGCTAGGCCTAAGATTCCAATAATCAAAAAATCTTATCTTGTTGTTTGTCACAAGGTTTTACTATAAATAATTCCATTCCATCTTTTTGTTTTTTTTTGCTCCTGGGGCTGCCCCTAGTGTAATTCATGCATATATTTATTAGGGGGTTGAAGTAGCATTTCTGTAAACCTGCTAAGAGAGAGTGCCTTTAGCAAATGTTATGTGCAGTAAGGACTGTTCTTAAATCAATTTACCTTATTATTTAAAAACAATCCTTGTAAAAAAATTTTTAATAGCTACTTTCATTGATTCATCCATTCATTGTCTGTGACTGCAAGTAGCAAGCCAGTCCATCGCAGGACACCACTCACACACTCTAGACAGGGTTATGGACAAGCCCTGTCATGGGTCACTGTCTTTGTGGACTGTGGTGTGTCCTCCCTGTGTCTGTGTGGGTTTCCTTCCATAGTACAAAAACACATCTTGGTAGGCGGAAAAAATGTGTGAGTGACTGGGTGAGTGTGTGATGCCCCGTGAACGACTGACACCCCATCAAGTGTGTGTTCCTGTCTTCTCTCCCATTTAAATTCTCAGCATAAAAAGGAATTTACAGCTATTTATTTTATTTCTCTCATTATAAAGCAGTTATAAATTTACACTATGAGCAATGTCCTTTCAAGTAAAATGTATGTGGAGATGACTACACAAGACTTGATTCTTTGACTTTTCCATGCCTGGAAGTCAGGTGGATTCTAGGGTTCATGTGGGTTCTGAGCCTACCTGGAGTCATTGGGCGCAAGTCAGGAACACACCCTGTGATGGACTGGCGCCCCCTCCAGTGTGTGTTTCTGCCTTGCCCCCAATGATTCCAGGAAGGCTATGGACCCACTGCGACCCTGAACTGGATAAGCGCTTACAGATAATATATATATATATGAGCTACACCAAAAGCAAATCATCCAGCAGCAGTACCAGACCTCACTAAGTCTCTTATTGCTAAATATCATCAAAACCACACAAAAGTGTATGTGGCAATTAATACAAACTACCTATGATACCCTTCATTTGTAGGTGTCCACACAATTCTGGACATACAGTGTGTATTTAGTTGTTGTAGTTCACTTCCAAAACAGGCAGACATTGCATTTAATGGTTTGCTGGAAAAAAAAATTTATACATATTTTATTGTTTGAAGCTTTTGCTCTGAACTGACTCGATTTGTCTAAATGCAGCTTTAGCAAGCAGGCCTCCTTATTTTGTCCCAGTAAACAGGAGGTCCATGGAGCTGGCTGCCTTTTCCCCAGTGGAATATTCCATAGGCTTTCGGTCTCTTTTTATCCACTCAGTAACAGTCATCCAATACGATGGGATGAGGAGGAAATACATGCCACATGTGCAGCACATATGTAGCGAGTGCTCTGTTTGGAACATAGGGAGTGCTGTTTTGTTTTGTTGGGGGTGGTGGATTTGGGGTATGTGAAGTGTGGGGGTGTGTATTTCATGCTCAGATTGGGTGTGTAAAGCACTTGATATTGTTCATTGTTTTTTCTTTTTCCATGAATATTGTTTTCCTGTAAACTTTTTTTTTTGTATGAAATGGAACTAAAAAGACGGAAAATCCCTGAATTTTCCAATTTATGTTCCATAGAGTGGGTCCCCCATATGAGGACAGCCATTAAAGAGTCTCTAACAATAACAGGATACTTAGTACCAGACAGCAATGATTGTGTGGCCCAAATGTGGCCTTAAGGACCACATTTGTCCTTGAATGATGACGTTGACTGAGGTGGACCTGTAAACTGACCTATTTAAGGTGGAACTAGATGTCTGACAAACATTTGCCTCCCAAAATGCAATTTATGGTTGAAGGGAAAAATAACTATGGAAGATAATATTCACCTCTTCTAGAACCTTTAATAATGGCGAGTAAATACTCCTTAAGTTTTAGTTAAATGATGTACACTTTTCTGTGTAAATAAGTTGATTATGGAACATTCTTTTTCACTAGAAGAGCCAAGCTGGGTCGAGTAGAGTCGTGTAGGTCCATTTAACTCGTTCTTAAACTCAGACAGCTCTCTTCACTTTTTTGACTCTGTATTGCAGTTCCCACTTTAAACGCTTGCTGTCAGCATTAAAGATTGCTCCTTTAAGGTCCAAATGAATATTGTCTTTGTTAACATTATTAACACTTTACTCTGTTTTACAATTGTGATTCTGTGTTGAACGGCTAGTGAGCAATGAATGGGGTGAGGGCAGGCTATATGTCAGTAGACATCCAAAAGTAGGCGTCCTTTAGCGGGACCTTTCCACACAGAATTGCAACACAGGGGTCAATTATGGGCAATCCTGGCAAGGAGAGGGCTTCCTAAAGCAGAGCTCCCAGCTGGGGCGTCCATTAAAGGAGTATTTACGTTGGAGACAGGAGAACGTGTGCCAAGACTTCACGTCAGCCATCACACACCATATAATTACAAACCCCCCTCTGTTTTTATTTCGTCCACGTTCCATGCGCACTCACACATTTGCCGAGCATGTTTGAGACATGCTTACATAAGCGCAGAGCTTTACGGATGTTAACGGAATATGCCTTTTTTTCCCCCCTTAGCACTTCTGACCACAGCTGGTTCATCTGTTTTAACAAGTGGCCAATTTTTATGATAACCCACTGAAAGAGGGCCCACTTTGTGTAGTCTGCTCTTATAGAAGCTTGACAAACTTACATGGGTCCCCACAAGCTGAAAAGGACAACATACATGAACTCTAGCAGAGCTTCCCAATCTCATTCTCAGGGCAACCCCTCAATGATTTTCTCTATCTCAGCTCTGTTTAACGTAGCCATAGTTTTAACCTTTAGGTGACATTTTCATTAGTTTGTAATTTATTTGGACTTAAAGGTGATGTTCAGTACACTTTTTATATTAAATCCAGAGAAGGTTTCTTTACCATTTCCTAGCTTTACACTCTGTTTTCACACTGGTAGAATATCCAGTGTTGGTACGAAGCCCTGGCTCAGTAAATGTAAATGTAATCAGAAAATGTCTTGGCTCAAACTGGTCAATCATTGTCTCTGTCCGTCTCTGGCTAAAGCATGGCCCAGAAAATGCAACGTTTAGACTTGGAAGAGGCCTCCAAACTCTGAAAAGCATGAAAAGAGATGAAGATATTGGTTTATTACTGCTCCATAGGTGGGTAATGTTAACTTATTTTTGTTGTTCCGGATGCAATCCTTAAAGGCGATATTCATGATTTTAATAAAAAACACCTTTTTTTATATAAATCTCAGAAGATGCTTGCTGCTCTCCAGTCTGATTGCACACTCAAAGCAGGTCTGATGTGTTTACAAAGCCCCACTGTCTGTAAATGGGTAAAAAACAAAATGTCTCATTCTGGTATGCTAAGGTTTCTCTCTCAGCTCATGGCAGAAAAACTGTATTTTGGAGGTTTTTAGGCAACAAAGGGACTTCCAAATGTTGAATAGCCCTATGAGGAAACTGCCACTATTTTTACTGTATGTAATGGAACTGATTCAGAATTCTTCATGAATACATAAATAACTGTATAAAAGTAAACAGACCGAAAGTGATTCACATTAAACACCTCGAGTTACAAATGAGTTTCTGTGGTAATTCAAATAGTGAATAAGAACTTACAACTCATAATAGTGTAGAACTAATAGTTCAAATTCCACTTCTGAACATAAACAAACCAGAGAGAACAGCATGCCACTTTAATGTGGAGATTATTTGAAATTCAGCATACTGTAGATGACTTTGCATGAAAGGAAACCTTACATGAGGTGGAGTTTGTTTTTTTTCTGTGATAATTCTCTACATTGCCTTTAAATGTTGTAAACACATAGTAACTGATGTTCTCATGGTTGAGTTCAATGAACTCTTCATTTAGAGGCTGTAACTGCAGAAATTACACCTAGACATGGTCGTAGTTAAGACCCTTGATTTTGTGTGAAATGCTGAATGGGCAGATTCAAGGATTTTTATTGTCAATTCCACTATATGTCTAGGACACTTAGAAGAATCGAAATGCTGTTTCTGTCCTGTTTTGGCCATACACTCTATATATTGTCCTGTGACTTTGTCCTACAAGACATCAGCTGATTCCTGTCCAGCAGTAACCAGTCCAAGATGTGATTGTGTTCACCCTTTCACAGCTGAACTCCCATTTGTAAAGCTGCTCTGCAGCACAATACACAACAATAAACGTTTATAGTAGTGATAATAGGTGTAGACACATTATTTTTACTTTAAAATTGCAGTTTTAAAATCATCTTAATGTTTCATTGACCTGTAAAAGGGAGCACAGAGCCTCTGTCTTTGCTACTCTGTGCTCAGCACTGCAGAAACTGCAAAATGTAACTTTTGTAGAAGGGTTATAAAATGACCCCCACACTCCCCATTGATTTCAGTACAGTGCTGTAAATGTGAACTACACTAGAGAAAGCCCCAGGAGCCATTTTAAAGTATTAACACATATAATCTGGACTTAATTTTACCATTTTAATCATTTTACCAAATTTGGCCACAACTTTCTCCAATAATTCAGTCATTTGACGCCACTAGTTTAAAGCCTTAAAAAGTATCATTATTAACAGAGTGCTTGGCATTGGGCATACGCTCACATACAGCCACTACTGAGCAAGCCATAAGGAACATCAATCAGAGATCATATTCTATGGGAGATGAAATCCAAGATGCCTGTCACAAAGTATAGTTTAAGACTTTAGAGTTTAGCAGTGTCCAAAAAATATATAAAAAAAATTCAGTTCATGCAGGTAGAAGATTGAATTATGTGCCTATACACACATCATTTCATGCTGTGTGTGAGATTTGTTCCAATACACAACACAGTTCTCATATTAAGAGGCAGATTTGTTCCAGACTTGGCTGAGAGAGAGTGTCTGTTGTTGTGGCTGAGGACGAGAGTCCAGAGGAGAGTAAATAGCCTGTAGATGTTTGGGGTCAAAGGAGCAGGGTGTTTTAATACAGCACATAAATCTCTGGATTTATAAGTAAACTGTATGTACTGATAGATACACAGTGCACAATGCTTCTTCTGTATTGGTGCTGTCAAATAAAACCTGACATGTAAATAGAAGGCGAATGAAAAAACATCCTTAACTTTTAGTGGAAAGTAATGTGGCCGTTTTACATCTGCAGTGACAGCCATTCTTAACCTGTTCATCCAGTTGTAAATTCTGTCATGAGTTCTTCATGGGTCATGCAGTTTGATTCTTTTGATCTCCTGTGTGTTGCATGAGCATGTTGATATACTCTCTTCTCTTGATAGAGTTAGCTAATTGTTGGTGGTTAAAAGTGACTTATTACTTCTTTATGGCTAATGTTGCATGTGTGTTTTTTTAATGGTGTATCTCCATGCATGTGAGGCCAGCCATGGCCAGGGGGCAGCCATGGACTAAAGGATTTAGAGGATGGGCTTGGTTCTAGAAAGTCACTAGTTCAAACCCAATGACCGGCAGAAACATCCCACAAATTTGTTATGCCAATAAAGAACCTAATCGCCAAAATGCTATCGAGGTTGTCTGCCCGCTGTTCTCGATGTGTATTTCCACTGCCACTAATCACTAGTGTAAGTGTTCACTGCCACAGATGGGTTAAATGCAGAGGTCATGTTTTATTGTAGAAAGATCACTGTCACATGTCGTGTCATTTACTTACACTCAAGTATGTGTTGGCATGTGGTGCCCTTATGTATTATCCTTTGTTATTATTCTGTTTGACCCTCATTGAAAACGTGTTACATGAAAACAGACTCACGAAGGCTGAACAATCTTGTAACATTAGTGTGAGGTTTATTAGCTGCGCAGAAGGAAGCTGAAGTGCATCTGAGAGACAGAGACCAAGCAGCACACCCTCGTTTATTGTCAACAGACTACGTGAACTGAAAATACCACAGCATTAATGAAACCATCTGTGTTACTGTTTGATGCTAGTTGCTTAGACAAAAAGAGCATAGAGAGAGAGAGAGAGAGAGAGAGAGAATGAAATCAATAAGTGTTCCCTCTCTAGTGTTTGTGTAGCCTCTCTCCATCTGTCTGGGAGTGAGTCCTCAGGGGGTGGGGTAGGGGGTGGGTTTCAGCTGTCTATCCTCTACTCTGATGCGTAGGTTCGCTTATGCTTTTTCTTCCATCATGTGGTTTGTCCATGTCTGAGACATGCCTACTGTGTGTGTGTGTGTGTGTGTGTGTGTGTTGTAAGTAATGATGATAACAGAGGCATCAGAGGCAGTAACAAAAAAGTTCTGTCCACTGGGATGGAAATGTTCCTGAAAATCTAAAAAACATTACAACCATTTGGCATAGTCAGTATACTATTCTACAGCTTATTATAGGCTAGAACATTTTCAGGTTCTGCCTTTATTCATTCTCTCTCTCTCATTCATTCATTCATTCATTCATATATCCAGTTCACGCAGACACAGGGAGAACACACCACACTCCTCACAGACAGTCACCGGAGGAAATCCACGCAGACACAGGGAGAACACACCACACTCCTCACAGACAGTCACCCGGAGGAAATCCACGCAGACACAGGAAGAACACACCACACTCCTCACAGATAGTCACCCGGAGGAAACCCATGCAGACACAGGGAGAACACACCACACTCCTCACAGACAGTCACCCGGAGGAAACCCACACAGACACTGGGAGAACAAACCACACTCCTCACCGACAGTCACCCGGAGGAAATCCACGCAGACACAAGGAGAACACACCACACTCCTCACAGACAGTCACCCGGAGGAAACCCACGCAGACACAGGGAGAACACACCACACTCCTCACAGACAGTCACCCGGAGGAAACCCACGCAGACACAGGGAGAACACACCACACTCCTCACAGACAAGGAGTGGGGCTTCTCTCAATTCAGTTCATTTCAATTCAAGGTTCTTTTATTGGCAAATCAAAGACAAATTTGTTAAATTTGTGTTGCCAAAGCCTGTGTTAAGAAGAAAATAAACTTTCCAATATACATATTAATGTTGGAAAAAATTTTATCTGGAAGAACCAACATTAAATTGGAACTAATGGTGCTTTTCCACCGCATGAGTCCGTTCTGTTCGACTTGACATGTCTCGGCTCGGCACGCTTAAAGCTTGTCGCTTTTCCACTAGCACAGCTTCCCCGAGAAATGTAGCCTGTGACATTGCAAAACACTGTCTTTAATGGGCTTTGAAAATCACAACAATGACAAAGGTAAAGTTAGCCGCTGTTTACTCATCGTGTATTCACGTGCAGTTTTTGTTTTTTTGGACTAAACACAGCTCTGCGCCCCGGTTCTCACAGACATGTTTTACTTGTTGTACGTTCGGCTTTCACAGTTTTCATCAGCCATCAGCCCAAAGAGCATATAAACCTCTTCAGAACAGTAAAGTTACAAGCTGCTGTGCTGAGTCCGATAAAAAAATAAATGTCTGTGAAAGCTGCTGTAACTTTTACAAGCGATGACTTTGTGTTGAATTTGAATTAGCTCAGCATTTCGTGGTGATTGACATGTCTCTCAGGCCAGTCAGGGCTCTGTATGGTTTACAGGTCATGATTTACTACCTGCATGGCAGGAGGGCGCCAGTGTGAGCAGGGACTGAAAAACATACCTGATTCCAGGGACCAGGTACCAGATTTGGCCAGTGGAACAGCAAAAGAGCTGAGCTGAGTCGAGTAGAGTCGTGTAGGTTCAGTGCAGTGGAAAAGTGCTATTGGTTTTCCTTTAATAAATAAATCAAAACTTGTGGGTACGGAGGTTGTGAGTGTGGGGCTGTGGTTGTGTTTGAGTGTTTGACAGGGTCACACATTGTTCCTCTTGCGATAGTAGGCGAGAACATACTGGGCTGCTCTCTGTGTTCTGCCAGCAGATACAGGAGTCTGTCTGTGTGAGGGCTGGGAAGGAGGGTTGTTTATTGCTGAATTTAGTGTAGAACAGTTTGCAGATCTCAGTGTATTTGGGCACTGTGTTATGAAACTGCTGCTCTGTTTCAGGTTGATTGAACCCACACTGCTGACAGAGTCTCTTCTCCTGAGTCAGCCAGGACTGTCTGTGTCTGCCTCTCTCTGTGGCCAGACAGTGCTGACTGTGTCTCTACTGGTCATGGTGATTCTCAGTTCTAGGTCAGTCAATGTGCTGAGGGACTGCGCGACAGTGTAGTGCTATCTCTCTCTCTCTCTCTCTCTCTCTCTCTCTCTCTCTCACTGTGTGTGTGTGTGAATTTGTATTAAAACCAAAGCATCTACTGTCATAGTGATATGTTTTGATGTGCACTGTATGTCCACATCATTTATACATACGTTTAATACATCATGTGAACACAGCAGCTCTCCTTCAAACTGTTTGAAAAAATCATGAGGAATGGACCAATAGAAATGCCCCAAAATGACCTGGAATTAAATGTTTTTTGCACACACGTCTATTGATAGTTAAGGTTTTTTCCCTAATTGGACAGTGAAAGGGTGGCACGTGGCAGGTAGTGTCGCAGTCACACAGCTCCAGGGACCTGGAGGTTGTGGGTTCGAGTCCCTCTCCGGGTGACTGTCTGTGAGGAGTGTGGTGTGTTCTCCCTGTGTCAGCGTGGGTTTCCTCCGGGTGAATGTCTGTGAGGAGTAAGGTGTGTTCTCCCTGTGTCTGCGTGGGTTTCCTCCGGGTGACTGTCTGTGAGGAGTGTGGTGTGTTCTCCCTGTGTCTGCGTGGGTTTCCTCCGGGTGACTGTCTGTGAGGAGTGTGGTGTGTTCTCCCTGTGTCAGCGTGGGTTTCCTCCGGGTGACTGTCTGTGAGGAGTGTGGTGTGTTCTCCCTGTGTCAGCGTGGGTTTCCTCCGGGTGACTGTCTGTGAGGAGTGTGTTGCGTTCTCCCTGTGTCTGCGTGGGTTTCCTCCGGGTGACTGTCTGTGAGGAGTTTGGTGTGTTCTCCCTGTGTCAGCGTGGGTTTCCTCCGGGTGCTCTGGTTTGGATTGGCAACTCAAAAGTGTCCATAGGTGTGAGTGTGTGTGTGTGTTGCCCTGTGAAGGACTGGCACCCCCTCCAGGGTGTATTCCTGACTTGTGCCCAATGATTCCAGGTAGGCTCTGGACCCACCGCGACCCTGAACTGGATAAAGGTTACAGATAATGAATGAATGGACAGTGACCAAATATAGCTAGTATATATTATGTTGCAATAATGCAACCAAATCCTTATAGCATTTTTTAGAAGTAAGTATGGTTGATTCTGCACAAGAAGAGAAACTACATATTACTTCCACTATTTTCTGATACAATGATGGAAGAGCAAGTGTCTGCAAACATTCAGAGAGTTCCCAAGGCCCTGACTGATCCTAACACTGGATAAAATCAGTTTTGTGATGCAAAAACACCACTGATGATCTGAAGGCCTAATGCCGATCCAAAAAAAAACAAACCCACAGTGTATACATTACCCAACTTTGTGTCATATTCATGTCATCAATGCTCATATATGCTTTTCTATGTGTTTGAGAGAGCTGTTTCTCACAGTTACCCCTTCCTGGTTGATCCCAGGTGCTTCCACCGGCAGCCATAACCCCAGGAGTGCTTTTCCTTCCCTTTCTCTAAGCGAATGTGGGAGGCAGTGATGAGGAAAGCAGACTATAACATTTGGAAACCTGCAATGCAGATGCATAATGCTGTCCTGCGAAAAAAAGAGAGAGACAGAGACTGGTAGGAGGAAACCACTAAGGTTAATTCAGGGTAATTTGCCTGTTTTAGTTTAAAGTGATAAATTCTAAACTCGTGTATCAAGTCCGTGGGCAACCTAACCGTACCCTACAACTGTAACTTGAGTATAATGGTGAGCTGCACTGATGCATAAAAGCGTTATTTGCATGTGATGTAATGAGATGACCTGTGTGAGCTGTATTTAGCCTGGCTAGCTCTGAACTTGAATGTGAGTGTAGTGTTGGCTGGAATCACGTCTCTTTCAGTCCTAGGCCAAAGAGAGGAGCCTAAACATAGCAAACATAGCATTCCACCTTAAAAGCTCCATGTCTTTTAAGGTGGAATGCTATGTTTACTTTCATGCATTTCATTTCCTTCTAGCAAAAATAAGTCAATATTACCCACCTGTGGGGCAGGAATAAAGCAATATCCTCATCTACGTCCATGCTGTGAGCAGAGACAGAGCCTAAGCATAAGGAATTGAGACTGATATTTTTTTTTTACCCTTTTACAGACATTGGGGCATTTTAAACCAATTACACTGATTTTATGCATGCAAACAGAATGGAGATGTAGCAAATGGTGAGGAAACATCCTCCGAATTTTATAAAAAGTGTTTATTTGATTAAAATCGTGAAGATGACATTTATTGACATTCAGGTCTTAAACAATGTTACAATGTTGATAGCTACTAGCCTAATTAAATATTCAGGGCATGACAATGATCATAATTCAAGTTTGACATTATGATATTCCAGAATTTGGCTTGAGGATATTTTCTCTAACTTTACCTTAATTAAGTTAAATGAAATATCCCTGTCCTAGACACTTGTTTATCCACCTTTTTTCTGAAATTACAGGCATTCTACTATTCTAGGAAGGTTTTGCATTAGAATGAGGAACATTTCTATGAGGATTTGTTTACCTTCAGCTAGGGCTGGACAATTATTTAATATCAATAAAATATATCGCATGTTTATGTTTGATGGTGATGTCACGTTTCTTGTTTGTTCTGGGAAGTTTTCAGTGGATTTTATACTATATGTCAATATTAGAATTATATTGTATCAACCAAAAATAAGAAATGTTGTAATGTAATTTGTGGCCATAATGTAAAGCTCTACCTTCAGCTTATTTATAAATGTGCCGGTGCTCTTCTCCAGAAAACACTGTTCTACTGCTACACTGCCCTGTACGGACTTACCCTCTACTTGCTAATCTTGTTTTATTGGTTATTTTATATATGCAGTTTATTTTTGTCTTTTTTGTTGTAACAGTATGCTATACTGTGTTAGAATGTACATAAACAACACTATTTGTCTGACTTACCAACCCAATGTGGTTTGAATGTATTATGTTATTAAATAGGCACACTGTTAGCGCTGTTAACTGCTACCAAGCAAATTAGCCTTGTAGCTACAAAACTAAATTAAATTACATACAAATATTGTCCATTGAAGAACAGGGTGAAAGGGGGCCAACAAAACAGTTGTAGTAAGAACAGATGACCTACAGCAATAGCAGAACTACAAAATGTTCCCCTGTGAACAGTGAGGTTTGACACAATTGAGGTAGTTAATGATATGGCTGATAATGTGGCGAGGAGAATTTTTTTTTTCTTTCCTTTTAACCAATAGCTTCAGGCTATTATGAGCAAGTTTAACAGTACGGAAGCTCAACAAGCAGAAGTCTCCAGACACTTTAAATGGCTTGTTTACATTTAGCTCCATTAACTGAGCCCAGTACATTCATTTCTGTCTTATCTCTTACTTCCTCTAATCTGACAAGAAACATACTTCTAAAACCTGACCAATCAGCTTGTAACTTAAGAACTTTAGCTGTGTGTGGTGTGTGTTTGAGGAAGTGATCTGATCAGCCTGTTTGTTGCTAGCGCCAAGCAGAAGTTCCTTTCTGGCTTTGTGTGGTCAGTACAGGAATGAAAAAGCACTGGACAAACAGCTGATTTCAGATCAGCCACAGGGAATTCATGCATTCTTTTACTTGTTTTATTTCTTTGCTTTTTCTTGCTTTGCTATCTAAATTCAATTGCCTACGTTAAAAGAGGGCAAACAGTCAAAAATAGAATGGAGGGGATAGGGCTACTTTAGATTGAAGATCACAGTATATATTGGAATTGATATTTATGTTTTTATTGATATTTATGTTTTTGAGAGGGTTTTTTTTAACTGAACCTTAAGATGCCAGCCTTAAGAGCCTTAAGATAAGGACACCCATAAAGGTAGAATGCTGTGGCTATAAACTGGTGACAGATTTAAAACAAGATCTTCAAGAAACACTTAAAAAGTACAAACAAGAAGATTCTGAATCGAAGTCTGCATTTAGCCTAATTCTGAGAACAAGAGGTGGCTTGTAAGGCATTTTTGCAACTGCTTTTAGTCAGATTCTTGCATTTTTCTCCCTTGTGAACAAGAGCTTATGGTACCTTATACATCTCTTCTTGGTTTATCAGTTGAAGCAATTTTGAGCAACCGCAAAATTACATAAGCTACATGCTTTGTGAGAGCGTCTCATAGTTGTGGCCCTCCATCTGCATCTCATGACATAATTTGCAAACAAGCTGTTCTGATATGATATAAAGCTTTAATAATTCCTTAGACCGCAGTATTTTTTTCAGCATAGCACAAATTTGATCTCACCATCTCCTGCCAGTAGTTCAAAGTTTTGAAATGGTGTTCTTCTGAAGAGTCTTAAACTATATTCTCAATATATACAAGAAGTCAGGTGGGAAAAACTATTAAATGTCAAATAATTCTGTCTCCATTACAGTTCTGGTCTTGATTTTTAAAAAATGTGACAGTGAAAGCTAACCATTCATTTCATGATTCTCATTTGGAAAGTGACATTTATATAAATATCAGTCGAACAGTATCACTGTATTAGTCAAACTAAATGTAAAATTAAAGGTAAGTTCAAAAACAATATTACTGACATATGTTGGATTTTGTTTCCTGATAAAATTAGTAGTATTTGCTACAAATTTTCATATTAGGTCATGTTTTAGTTTGTCTATTTTTGTTAGATCTGCTAATAATGACATGTCCAATACCAGGTGCCAGTAGTGCTAGACTGGGTGTCAGAGTGAAGGAAAAGAATGAACCCAGGCCAAAACTATAACAAACTTAACTTGAAATAGCATCCACACTCTGAAAGAGTATGAAGTAGTGTTGTTATCTGTGTATATTCCTGTGAGGTATTAAAGTGTTTTGTGTTTTTACTGGTATCTTAAAGAAAGAAGTGGTGTGCCCATTTTAAGTACTATTGTATTCCACCTGTTCTCTCTCTGTGTGTGTGTGTGTGTGTGTGTAGTTTGGCCTGTATTATTGCTGGAGGGAACCACTCAAGCAAAGTTGACCTCATGTTTTTTCATGGAGTGCATTTTTTCCAGCTAGGATAATATCAGGATAGCAGCTTGAGTGCATTACCTTGCAAAACAATTTATCCAGCAAACTTTAAGCATTAATTTGTGTATTTCATGTTGTTGATAGGTTGTTAATCAATTCAACTGGTATTTCCAATGTGTATACATTTAAATGAAACATTTTTCAGACTCATGGTGCAACAAAAGCTGCATATTATAGAGGACAGCATAAACCCCAGATACACAATGAATGTATTTCATGTAAATTGTAATGAATGCAGAATATACAATAACTATACCACACATTAAACACACAGGATCTGATTAGACATGGTATTTAGAGTTATGGCTCTTATTTAGATTTTTGTGGGACATATTATGTATAAAAAAAAGCATATTAATTAGCACTTTAATTTAGATCTGGAGTGCCTGTCAATCCCACAAACTGGGAAATAAAACAGCCGTATGACCCCGTTTTCTGAGGTCTGCCTAGGTCTAGAAACATGGCATAAAATGATTTTTTTGCTGCTATTTTATGCTTCATCTTACGTAGAGTGCCGACGCTTACTGTATGTATTGTCTCACCAATTCATCTGAGTCTCTCCAATCACGGGGCTGGACCAGTGTTTGTGTAAGAGATTTACCAGAGATGTCCATTATTGTAATATTTCGGCTAGCTCTCTGACCTGTTTGCACGCTCAAAACTGGTTTAATGTTTTTACAAAGGCTTGGTGTCAGTAAGTTATGAGGAAAACAAAGAAACAAAAGTTTCTGTGTTAATTCAGTGAATAAAAACATACACGTACACGTACAAGTTAACCTTCAGCTATGTACAAACAAATACGTTTCTCAAATACGTGGAGCTTCTGAATGTAAAAAAAACACAGAGTACAGCGTTACCTAATAATCTTAAACATCCCTTTATATGGAGCAAAACACACAATTTTTAAATTTCAGTTCATCTTACACAGGTAACTTAATGCAGTATTGAGTCTTTCACACGGCTTGGTACAGCACGTAGTTCCAGCAAAAACAAGACATAGAACATTACTGTGTTGTGTGCATGGCAGCAGCTTTATCCATGACATAATTCCAGGACAAGAAGACAATGTACAGATGGGCATCAATTAAAGCTGATGTGAAATATTAGGGCTTTCCCTACAATTGCAGAGTGTAATTAAATTTTTTAGCACTGTCCTTAAAACAAAGAAGAAGGGGGTGTAGGGCTGGGTGCTTTCCTACCCTCCTCCATAGTGCAGTTTCTGCAGTGCTGAGCCTGAAGTAGCAATTGGTCTGTTCTCCCAATTACAGGTCAGTGAAGCATTAAAATGATATTTTGAAGCTCTACTTTTAATTTTAAAATACTACCTAGTGTTATTTTAACTGACTATTACAGGATCACCAACCTCATTCATTTGGATAGAAATTGTAAATGGATTGGCCTCAATCTGATAACTCTATTCCAATTAAGGTTTTACTTGGATTATTAACAGATTATCACACTGCATGTAAATACTGTCTTAGAATAGTCCCTGGCTTCTGTTGTGTTTGTATAACCGCAATATTTTTATAGCATTTAATTATCTAATGAAATGGAATTGATTAAATCACCTTTTTGACTAGGAAGCTTTCCCAGGTTTGCATTGCATTAGTTTTAATCCGATGCTTAAGGGATTTATCAGGGTTTTTTTTGTATATAGTAAATAGTGATGGATGAAGTGTTTTGCAATGTGTTGTTTACATAGGAAATGATGGGAAAGTGGTTGGCACCCTTACCTCTATTAATACAAATAATTGGCTATGATTCATCAGTAGAACATACTCCTACAGCTCAGGGTTTTGGCAGAAATAGAATGAAAAGTTTCCTGGAATTCAAGGCTTTCTTTCATGGTCATTCTTTGATGCAGCTTGCCTTTCTTACAGTATTTTCATTTTTTGAGGAGCCCAAAAGCTGAGAGTCATCACCTCAGGGTGTTTCCAAAAATGACTCAGAGATCCTTCATTCAACCACTAGTGTTTAGACACACAAAATAGACAGGGAACGGTCTTCAGTTTTCACTGGAACAAATTACCCTCATTATACAATATGCATGTTCAATCATGGTGCAAGGCTTCTGGTAATTCAAGCCCTCAGGAATATTATTTTACTCTTTTAGGTATCTTCTCTTTGACTGGTGCTACAAAGTGCTTCATAACCCCCTACATGTGTACTGCTCTCCCTGTCAAAGGATGTCATTGAATTTGAAGATTTTTTTTGTGAAAAAAATGCTACATTACTAACGCTAATGCTAGCCGTACTAAACGCCAGAAAAAAAGTTAGTAATCTTGCTATCAGTTTTTTTATGGTGGCTAATTTTTACATTGTTTCAGGAATTTAACACCACAAACTACCACTAGCAAACACTGAAATTGCCAAGGAGTTTATAATTTAATACTTAAAACTGTGACTTTGTTAATCCTACTGCAAATTGTGAATCTCTAATCATAAAACAGCAGCAGACACTAGGTTATTAGACTAGGTTATGCCACATTGAACCCCACTCAGCACAAAGTGGAATGTTTTCACAGTGCTTTTGTTTAAAACAATGGCTTTTTTTTTACATTTTTCTAGGGGAGTATCATTCACAGGAAATGGCAAAACATTGTCTTGATGCTTGAAATTGAATAGCATGGCGGCTACTGCTGCTTTATATGCAAGATTTGTGCTGAATAACTTCTTTAATGTAGTTTAAAATATCCTTAATGTATTTAGTTGTATAAGCAAAACAAGTAAAAATGTGAATTTTAATTTTACATTTGTTTTAATTTGTTGTGAAATACTTTAATAAAATATGATTACTGATGCCATACAGGGCGGCACGTTGGTGCAGCAGGTAGTGTCGCAGACACACAGCTCCAGGGACCTGGTGGTTGTGGGTTCGAGGAGTTTGTGGGTTATGAGGAGTTTGGTGTGTTCTCTCGGTGTCTGTGTGGGTTTCCTCCAGGTGCTCTGGTTTCCTCCCACAGTCCGTTGGTAGGTGGATTGGCGACTCACAAGTGTCTATAGGTGTGAGTGAATGTGTGTGACCCTGAACTGAATAAGCGGTTATAGATAATATATGAAATAAATGAATGAATGATCCAGTACTGATCCCAAAGAAAATGCAAGTGTCACAGTACTGTACATAGTTCACAAAAAGACATAATGTAATCAAAATTCATCTCATACACAGCACCTCTCCCTGTGTGGCAACACCCGGAAGCATAGAAACCCACCTCCTTTTTGTGTCAAGGGCATAAATTTATCGCACTCTGTAGTATAATGTGGAGAAATGTCAGCTTAGCCATAATATCAATTTCATCATAGGATCTAAAGGAAAACTGTTAGCACATCAGTCTCGAATGCATTTCTCTGCTCTTCTGTCCGAATCTGAGTGAGTTACTCATACACAGGTCATTTACAAGCTTCAGTAATCCTCTTACTTCATTAGTGTTATGTATAATGTGTAAGAGACTACAGACACAAGCCACATGTTCCTTTGTCTCAGTCTTTCCCCCTCTGTTTAAAGTGTAAATTATCTGATCCCATTGTCCCGTCATCTGACAGTGGAATAGATTTTTGGAAGATAATGTTTTATGGAAAATAATCATGACGGTCTGGTTAAATTATTCCTCTGGTTGGGTTTAAAAGTTTAATAAAGTAGCTCCTTTTGTCTGAAGGTGTGAGTGATCAGTGAGAGATGTTTCCACGCTGCGAAGCCAGAATCCCAAATGTCTCCCTACAATCTCTTTAGGGTTCAGCCTGTCATAAAATAAGTGCACTCATGTTGTATGTCAAAAAATATTTTTAGTGAGCTATAAAGTTCAAGTTTCCTTGTCAAATGAGTGTCTAATTACTGTCTATATTGTTAGTTTTATTATCTGTGATGTGCACTATGTCAGGAGTATGGCGCTACAATAGGACGTGGCCCAATCTTCTCTGCTTACTCACACAGACGAACAGAGCATGACACAGTATGTTCAGAGCAGCTGAGAGGATGGACATGGGGTGTAGAAACAAGGAGGTGATCATAAACTCATGGCTGATCGGTGTATGTCTATGTACATAATGAGTATGTATGTACATGACATTACCAAGAGCATAAGCAGTTCTTGTACTAGGAGAGTTATGAGGTAAAAGACTCATTAATTTAGCTTACCCCCTCCAGGGTGTATTCCCACCTTGCACCCAATGATCCCAGGTAGGCTCTGGACCCACCTGGATAAGAGTTACAGATAATGAATGAATGAATGAATAATTTAGCTTTTTATTTCACTGAATTGTTATGTCTAGGTCTTGATTTTTATATAATTACCTTATGATATTAAAGTATGAAAGGTAGTCAAGTTCAATTTGAGTTTAGCTGCTTGACTAGCGGCTGCAGCTCCCAAACCCTGCCAGTGGGGGACTGTTTTAGCTTATAATGGCAAAGTGTTCCCATTAGTGTGGAAGATTCTATGGAACATATTTCATAATAAATATAGGCCTATGTGGGCAAAGTTTTTTGACCACCAACCACCCAAATTGTATCTCCCATGTAGAAAACCACTGCACGAAAAGCTTGTATTGGCCCCATGCTTACTTTGCTCCACCTGTGACAGTCTAACCTGCCCTGAACTTCACCATGGCTCAGCCTTCTGTGATGAAAAAAAATTTCCATTCCTCTTAAAAAGGAAAGCAGCTTCTGCCAGAGCTACCACATTTGGCTCAGATTGACAGCGGCAAACCCACAGAATAACAGTTATGGGTGGAGACCTCAAGAACCCCCCCCTTGTCATTACACTGATGGTTTAGACCAAGGGGGCTTAATCTTGGGCTGCTCCTACTTGTTAAATCAAAGGTTGTAGTGATGTTCGGCCACACGCTGCCAGAAACTGACTTATAGCCTGGCATACATAGGCTGGGCATATATACAACACACACGCCCAATGTAAATCTGCTCAAAGTTAATATAGTAGTCGCGGATTGTCGCTGATAATAAAATAGAAAGCCTCTGAAATTATTCAGCAGGGTGTGTTTAACCACATGGCCCAGGGATAGAGGGGTTAGTGATGTAATCAGAGAGGAGGCTCCCCACTATATGGCCAGACACTGTCCTCCGTCACCCCTGTTATAAGAATCATTGCTGCCAGTAAAAAATGGAATGCCCATTATTGTTTTTGTTTGGTAGTTCTTTACATGTTTTAGCAATATCATTTGACATTTTATTATATTTATATCAACATATGTTTATATTGAATTGTTATTGTGTTTATGATACATAAAATAACAAGAAAAAATGAAACAGTAAAACACAATATATTTTTTGGAGGTTGGGTTTGGTCCAACAACTTTTCATATTAATAATATATATCTGTTCTTACAAACTGTGTAGATTTGAAGACTTTCTTGATGGGGGTTTGTTGGGGAGTCGGATGACAGTGCAGAATTCTGAGAGGCAACATTTCTCTCCAACAAACACAGCATTTAAGCCATCAATGGTCATCATTAAGCCAATCTGCAGATTAATTCTTAATGGCCAATCAGAACTGTAGTAAGCTATGTTCACATTACAAGCCTCATTAATCAGTTCCAATGTTTTGCTCAGATAGGATTTGGTCTTGACGGTACACATTCATAAGTGTAAGTGGCCTGTATATGTCTGCGATGTGAACATATCTGTTCATAAGATGGCACACATGCACATTGATACAAAAACAACAAAAACATCATATTTGTGAGACATTTGATTGTATTAATACTGGGAAAAACTGACACATTTATTGCATTGCATTTGCTTGGGAGGACGGCAAACTGTTTGTAGGCTGTACATGAATAGGATGAGAAGGCAAACAAAAAAAAAGCCAGCCTTCTGCTCCAAGGGATTTGCTCAGATGTCTCCCTACACCCTACACTGTCGTAAAACTATGGTTTCTGCACATTGTGCATTGTATATTGATGTATAAAACTGTTTATTATCGGCTATAAGCTTTACATTTTGCTGTAGAACTAGTGCCCTGTCTGGGTGTAGTAAGTTTGTAATGTAATCTGTGAAGTGCACTATGTAGGGAGTATGATATTATTTGGGATGCAGCTAGAGCCTCTCCTCCTTTGTTGTTTTTATCACTCTGCTCATCCTGCTTGAGATGACAGCACTAAGCGCATGCATACAGTCAAAAACGCACATAAAATCCAATTTAACTGTTTACATTCACGTGGAACGAACCACATTTGAAAGTGACTCAAACCTTATTTGAAAAAAAATCTGATTTGAAATGTCCACAAAGCCCTGAAAATGTCATATCTGTGTCACATTAAAATCAAGTTTGAATCACTTCAGCCTGGCAATGTGAACGTAGCCATAGTGTCCCCAACACATGACTAGGGAGCCAGGTTTCCTGATCGGTGATTTTATTTCCATTGTTCTATTTCATTAACCAGTTTTATCCTCAGTTTTTAGTCATGGCCAATTCATCTTGTTTATGTTAGCGCACACACACCCAGGCTGGCTAGTATCACACTGAGAAGTAGGGGAAAACGAGGGACATCCTGTATACCCAGAGAGAGCAAGTCTCTCTATTTAAGTCTCAGAATGCACAAGAATTTCTTGTTAAAGTTACAAAGAATTCTCCTAGGAACACAGTCACCTAAATCTGTTTTCTAGCCTTCATCTGCTTCCTTCATGCTTCCATGTCTGATGCCATAGCAGGTGTGTGAAAATGGTAAAGCATGTAGAAGATAAAGAAGTGTAGCCTGTCTCACTTTTCTCTCTGTATCTACTGCAGTGCAATACATCTCAGAAGTTAAAGTTGATGAGATCAATGGGTGACTTGTGTTATGTGTCTTCAGTAGCTGCAGCAGTATACACTGACATTTGTCTTATAGAGAAGAAAAACATCTGTCACTCCCTGTGAGCCAAAGCAAACAGAACCTCTCCACTGGAAGCTGGGAATGTGTTGATGAACCAGTTGTTTCAGATAATATACATGTGGCTCTCTGGAGCTGAGGTCTAACCGAGTGGAGAAAATAGTGCAGAACATTCTGCTTGTTATGACAGCTCTCCCAAAAACATGAGGATTTTCTACTGACCTTCCTAGAACCTCGGTTTATACTTGTCACCCTAGTGATGTGCTGATGAAATGACTGAAGTCAAATTTTCAAGTAAATAATGTTAAAACAATGTATCACTGTTGCAATGCTGAAGTGTACTGCAACTCATTGGCAACCTAGTTAACACAACTGGATCAGAACTTTTGAGTAGCCAAAAATTAGGGAGGCCAGGAGTCCTATGGCGCTTTTACACTGCTACCCATTTCTACTCAGGTCCAATCTGCTTTTTTCATTTCTCCAATAGGCAAATTTGGTATCTGGCACCTGGAATCCGGTACTATTTAGGGCCTGCTCACTTGTGATTCTAAGAGGGCTGAGTAGGGACTAAATTTTGATGTGTAAACTTGTAGAGCTCTGAAATGGCCAGAGAGACTTGAAAATCACAATGCAAATCATTGAGCACATCGAGCACAGACATTTGTAAAATCTCCAAGCTGCAGTAGAGATCATGTGTTTTTATCTGACTCAGAACGGCAGCTCATAAAATTGTGCTGTGGACTTTTAAAGAGGTTCAAATGCTTCTTGGATTGGTGGCTGAAAAGGAATTCAGCAAGAGCTGGAGGGTGCAACAAGGAATGAAAAACTCTACTTATCTAATTGATCTCTTGCATGGATAAGCCCTGTTCTGTAAAAAATAAAAAATAAAATACCAATACACAATGAGTAAAGAGCGCTTGACGCTACATAGTTGTTGTGGCTTCCAAAGTCCAAGGTTCGCATTAGAGACCATGCTATTCATCAGCTACATTTCAGAGGGTGGGGAGCTGTGGCAGTGAAAACAGACCAGGCACCAAAAGCAAGTAGAGTCAAGTAGGTACCATGCAGTGGAATAGTGCCATTAGAGAGCTCAACTGGCTTCGCTCTCTGGGTAGAACACTCCTCTCTGCTCCAATCACTGCACACAGTGCTAATTAGCACAAATATCTGTCAGCTGAGACAGATCTTGACAGATTGTGTTCAACAACATGTAAACTCTTCAGTGGTGTTGCATCAGTAGACTTCCAAGGAAAAAATCAGTGAGTTAGCCTCTTTCCTTGGAAGAAGCACCTGTTCGCCTTCAATATTCAAACTGTTGTGACACTCTGTGTGTTTTGGGGGGATTCAGTGAAGCAGTGGAATTGGAGATGACTAATAATTGTGGAGAAAGTCTGGATTTAAAACAAGAAAAAACTAGAAGTGATCAGAATGTCAGCAGCATTCTCTCAAAATGCAAAAAATTGAGTGTCCTCAGAATGTGAACTGAGTCACTACCTGTTTACACTGAAGGTTTCCAATTCTTTTCTCTAAAACTCATAAAGGAGCTCTTTTTCCACTTGCTGGATGGATGTAAACAAACTACCGTTTGTTCCTGCAGGTGTCTGTCCTCGTCAGAATTCTATCTTCAGACTTCAGAGAACCAGAACCCTCCCACGCTGTCAGACTCCACATCTTTTGTAGGCTGCTGTCTTTGAGAGAACAATAAAGAAGCTGGTTTATTGTCACTCGGGTAGATTCAGGATCCTATCATTTTCCCTGAAATTTTGAGAATGCTTGAGGGCCTTGAGCCAGCCATTGTGAGAGTGTCCAAGCTTCTGTTTGATCTACTGTCCAGTAATTAGTTGAAGCGTTCCCTAAATTACACAGCCCCCAGGAATGCTCTCCTTACAGCCGAGGCGGAAAATGGAAGGTCATTGGAAAACGGTTGCTTTTGTTCTGTACCTAGCAGCCTGCGTGGTTTTCTGACCCCTCTCTGTCCGAATATTTTCAGCTCTCATCATCTCAAAGCCATACTTAACAAAGTCGGCAATTTCATAACGTTAATTAAACATTGTATCCTGAAAGTATATGTTTACGAAATTCCAACGCTAAGAGCAGCATTCCAAATGGCAGCGAATTATAGAACGGAAAATTCCATCACAACCGGAGAACTGTTAACTTTAGTCCATGTTTTACTTCTGCAGAAGCCAAGACAAGCTCTGGAGCTTTGATATCAGTTTTTCTTTTAGCGTGGCATGTTTGTGTTCATTGCTTGCTGCCTCACCATCCGAGAGCTTGGCTAAAGCTCCTTATGCTTTTGTGGATTAATCATGTGTTATTAATGATTCTCACAGAGCTAGCATGATTTAATTAGCCACGACAAAGAGGGGGAAATAGCGGGGGGAGCAAGATTTTCAAAAAAGCCATGAATCTCCCGCTGTTATCTTTCTGTCCTTTTCACCCACTACTTTTGTAAAAAAAAAAAAAAAAAAAAAAAACGCTAATCATTGCAGCTGGAACCTTACTGTTTATGTTTAGGGTCTGAGCCTGTTTTGGCTGGCTGCTTGTTTACGGTCCTGGCAGCCGGCGCAGAGTCTGGGAATCTGACCCAAGAGGGCTGACGTTTGCCGAACTAATTACTAAAGGTGTTAATTGGCCCTCAAGTGTTGCTGGACTTGAAATCAAGGGGTTATTAAGTTCAAAGCTGGGCAGGACTGAAGGTTCTTCTTGGGGCTAAAGGTTGGCAAGCTACTTCAGGGGATGTCTCAGTTGGATTCTTGATTAGATTATTGATCTTTGAAGCTGTGTGTAGGTTCAGGAGAGGACAGAGTGCATTTAAGGACCGGAGTCTTGTAGGATTTTGAAATGGAAGGGTTTGGACACTTCTAGTTAAAGGGCATGTTTTGTGATTTTTCTTCTCACTTCACAGATTGGTAATTTAATTTACAAATCAATGTAACCAATAATGTTATTATCCATGTACTCCAACACAATCTGTGCAGCAACAGCTGAGCTACTGTCTCTGACTTTACATCTACAAGGTGGACCAACGAGGTAGGAGTGTCTAACAGAGTGGACAGTGTTTAAAACCTCCAGCAGCGACTGCTGTGTCTGATCCACTCGTACCAACACGTTACACATTAACACATCACCACTACGTCAGTGTCACTTCAGCGCTTAGAATGATCCACCACTAAAATCATACCTGCTCTGTGGTGGTCCTCTGGGGGTCCTGGCTGCTGAAGAACAGGGTGGGGGGGTACACAAAGCAACAAATGGTCTATGGTCTGTAATTATAAAACTACAAATTGTTCCTGTATGGTCAGTGATGTGTGTGTTCTATTTAGTTAAACATATGTATATGCTTAACATATACAATAAAAAAAAATTTCTAGGCAAAGTATGTAGCAATTGTGCAGTTCTTGTTTATTAAAATTTGGAGAAGTGTGTTCTCTGTAGATGCCTTAACTTATTTTCACTTGTTAAAAGAATATTATTGGGGAACCAAAAGTTTGAATGTAACTGTATCATTAGGACTAGTGCCACTGAAGTAATATATTTTCCTTCTACAGTATCCAACTATTTAATTCCACAATGAATTTTTTATGAATCCAGACAGAAGACCACTGCGTAAATCAGGAGAGGATTTTAGTTGGATGTAGGGAGATAGTAAGAAGCAGTTATTGCTAAAATGATAACTATGCTGTTTATTGGACTTGTGTTAAATATTTGTCCCTTATAAAAAATGATGACCATAAAATCTTTTGTTTTTTTGAGCAGATTTATGATGAGCAGACTACAAAGGTACTTACACAGTAACTTTTCATTTTATATTAGCATTACAAATATCAGTACTCCTACCACATATCTAGTAGTGCACACCCGAAATAAAGACAAAATACTACTCAGAGTACTAATTTTGTGAGCTTGAAAGTGTCCAGCAACTACTATGCTGTTTTATTCTATGCCAACATAAACAGGCTGATGCTGGTCACCCAGTATACAAGTATCCAAACACAACATGTGCTGTTATTTGCTGGTTTAGCAGAACAATTTTCCCTGCTGCTGACCAGCATCCAAAACACAGCATATGTTTGCAGATTCTGCTGGTGTCCAGCTATCTTGAAAGCTATGCTTTATTTCCAGCAGGAAATAGAATAAAGCAGCAGAATCACAGTTCTGTAGTAGTGTAGTTTTGCAGTTTACTGCTGATTTAAGCTTAAATTTACTCATGAAAGACAATACTTTACAGCCTAGAACATTGTTTTGCAAGAATGACACTTTTTGCAATAAGGTTTTTTATTTCCCCGGAAAATATATACCAGAATGGACTGCATGGATGCCAAATACACTGCTAAAAACGTAAATAATTTCTATTAGTGCTGTCAATTGAAAAAATGTTGTGTTAATTACAAGAATATTCTGTTATTTCTCATTAATCACATGTTAAATGCAAGTACTTCCTTTTATTTTTGACTCGCCGATAAAAAAAATAAAGGTGTTCCGTGGTATGCACGATCTGTTGGCTTGAGAATTTTTTTTTTTTACTTTATTATAATATCTCTGGGGCGACACGGTGGTGCAGCAGGTAGTGTCACAGTCATACAGCTCCAGGGACCTGGAGGTTGTGGGTTCGATTCCTGCTCCGAGTGACTGTCTGTGAGGAGTTGGTGTGTTCTCCCCGTGTCCGCGTGGGTTTCCTCCAGGTGCTCCGGTTTCCTCCAGGTACTCCGGTTTCCTCCCACAGTCCAAAAACACACGTTGGTAGGTGGATTGGCGACTCAAAATTGTCCGTAGGTGTGAGTGTGTGAGTGAATGTGTGTGTGTCTGTGTTGTCCTGTGAAGGACTGGCGCCCCCTCCAGGGTGTATTCCCGTCTTGTGCCCAATGATGCCAGGTAGGCTCTGGACCCTCCGCGAACTGGATAAGGGTTACAGATAATGAATGAATGAATGAATAATATCTCTCTGTAGATTTGATGATTTTTCAATTAAAACCTTTTAATTTGCTGAGTAAAACTTTCAGGGAAAGTTTTAGAATTGAACGTGATTAAGCTCAATCACAGAAGCTTCAATGGAGAAAATAAAGGTTACTGCAGCACAGCTCCCTATTCCAGCTTCAGCAACTTAATAAGAGATAACTGAGTGGATTCAGCAAAGGCAGGAGAAAAAAGGTGTCAAACTTCTCGTAGCAGCTGTGTGAGAGAGAGAGTGAGAGAGAGAGATAGACAGAGGAGGACAAGAATGTTAATTATGAGATTTAATACATAGTCTATTTTAGCAAAAATACAATGTAATTAACCAAGCTCAGCAGAAATGGCTCTGTGGTTAGATCACTGAATAAAACTATCGCTAATATGTCACTAGGCTCTGTAAAAGTAAAAAAAAAAATTCATTCATTCATTATCTGTAACCCTTATCCAGTTCAGGGTTGCGGTGGGTCCAGAGCCTACCTGGAATGATTGTGCGCAAGGGGGGAATACACCCTGGAGGGGGCGCCAGTCCTTCACAGGGCAACACACACACTCACACCTACACTTTGGAGTCACCAAGCCACCTACCAACGTGTGTTTTTGGACCATGGGAGGAAACTGGAGCACCCGGAGGAAACCCACGCAGACACAGGGAGAACACACCAAACTCCTCACAGACAGTCACCCGGAGCGGGAATCGAACCCACAACCTCCAGGTCCCTAGAGCTGTGTGAATGCGACACTACCAGCTGTGCCACCTTGCCGCCCATTTAATTTAAAAAATATATATTTAAAAAATAATAATGATAATAAGAAAATTAATTAATTAATTGACGGTTTTTAAATTATTGGAGGAAATTGCAATTAAATTTGTTAAAATTATTCATTTACCTTAAAAACAAACAAACAAATAACCAAAAAACAATAGCATTTTAAAGTTTCCAGATTATTCGGATGCATTAATGTGTTAACATTGACAGCACTAATTTTAACAGTAACTGTTAGCAGTAGTAGTGGTAGCTTCAGCATAATCTGAGTTGTTACTTAGTAACCAGTGCTCAGTGGAATGCTACTGTGAAAATACAGATGCTAACATGCCCATGATCTGAACCTCAATTAATAGCTTACATTTTGTGCCTACTAGGGATGGGTGGTATACACTTTTTTCATACCATCATACCATTTCAAAATATGAACATTATACAGTATGAATGTATGGATGATAACAAGCATTAAACAGTTCTGTTCAGTGTAGCCACAATTTGGCTCAGTGTACACCAACATACAGTGTAACATTAAATAAATAAACAATTCATTGACAAAAAAAGCTCAGTGAAATCGAATGACTGGTCCTGGACTAAAAGAAAAGAAAATAAGAAAGGTAGCTAGCCTGTTAGGCTTATGTAAGTGTGCTAAGAAGCTAAACACTATAGCACAGACTGTGTTCTAGCTAACATTTAAAGGGTTAAGCCTCATATCTGTGAGCACACAGACTGAAGGTCTTCTGAGGGTTTTACTTTGCTTCAAATGGATATTACCCTAACTCAGCACTAAATTCATAACTTTGGTGGCCAACTGGGCTTTTTATCCCCCACCTGTGTTCAGAGCATGACACCAACAGTCAGTAAGCTCCCACAGTGCTCTTTTCTGTGAGCATGATTTTGCCATGCACTGACCAAACAGACACAGAGCAGAAATTATACACACTGTAATTTTTAAATAGCGCTCTCATTGTGACATATTGTCCACTAATGTAAATACTGTGGTATACGTTATTATTACAGTTACAGTTATTATTACAGTATACATTATACCGTCCAACCCTGGTGCACACTGTTTGTATTTCGCTCCTGTCATATTGGTTATGTCCCATTCATGTTTTGGCTGCTGCCTGACTGTGTGTGCTGCTGCATTTGCAAAGAACATGAGTGTCCGGGATGGATGATAGAGAATCTTAGATAGCTCTTTTTCTGGGCTGGTTAGATTTTCCAGGACACCAAATATCCTTACCCTTTTACACAGATCTAGGGCCAGGTCCTCCTGCCCACAAGCCTAACTTTGAAGAGGAATGGTGGGCTCTAGGACTAAAAAGACTAATCTGACACAGAAATTGAGGCCTAGAATGCTTAAAAAATTGCAAGAGGAAGCTGGCACATGTTAAAAGCTGCCACACATTAATATGCTTTACATATGAGTCTGGAAAGCTTTCCTGAGGAGATGTGCAATGATTTTTTGGAGCATGTCTTAATATTCATAGGACTGTTTCCCTCTTTGCACTGCCCCTGAGGCTTCATTTGAGTTCCAGTCAGTCATGCTGATCAAGCACGTAGCAACAAAAGTTCACAAAACAACAAAAAAAATGTATTTAAAATGACTCTGTCCACACTTGCCTGGAGTTGGCCCATGCTGCTTGATTGACACCTCCGTGTTTGCTCTGCTGAGATCAAGACCAGGAGTCAAACTGCAAGAATTTTTTTTTTCTGTTAAGATAAGATAGGACTCTACCAAAACATATTCTGTGAAGCTAACACGTTTCCTGCAAGACCTCTCAGTGAACACAAATATGTTTAGAGTATGTAATATTGATGACCTTTGGGATACCTACTAGACATATAAACTGGAGTAAAAGTTGGTAGAGTTTTAATGATGATTAATTACTATTACTATATTTTAATTACATTAATATTATTGGTAACACAAAAACACTGATTACAAATAAGTATCCAATCCATATAAAAAGATTTCCTGTAGAGGATGTGGTAACATGATTTAACTTACAAACAGGGCGCTCAGATTTCCTCTCACAGTCCAAAAACATTTTGGTAGGTGGATTTACTGTTCAAAGGTGTGAGTGATGGACTGTTGCCCTTTCCAGGGTGTGATCCTGCTTTGCACTCAATGATTCTGGGTGGGCTTCAGGGCCCGTCGCAGCACTGAAAAGAATGAAATTGTTGCAGAAAATGAATGTGTATGAAATTAGCACTAGCATACATTTGGAAATAAACATGATGCCAGGAGTAAGTTGAGGTGGTTTGGGCATCTGATACGGATACCTCTTGGATGCCTCCCACTGGAGGTATACCAGGCACGATCAACTGGAAGGAGGCCCCAGGATAGACCCAGGACACACTGGAGGGATTACATCTCCAGGCTGGCTTGTGAACCCTGTTGCCACCAATGACTCTGAAATGGATTAAGCAGAAAAGATGTACTGATGATACATTTGGAAATACTATTTTATATACATATTAAGTAAAGTAAATGCATCAGCATGTAGAATTTGAGATTGTTTGTGTACTACTGTTTTTTCTCTGTATAAATGACGACATTTGACCGAGACAGTTCAAAGAAACCCTAACCCCAACCCTTAATATAATTTCATCTATCACAAACCACAGCCCAATAAAGGCCACCATATACAAACCCAATTCCATCTAATAGAAAATCTAGTAGACCCATATTTTATTAACAATAGATCATAGAACACACATGAAAGTGAGACAATGTCAGAAATAGGTTCCTCAATATAAAAATGTGAGGACTTTGAATGTCATCCATCTACAGTACATATTATCATCAAGGAATTCAGAAAATCTGGAGAAATCCCTGCGTGCAAGGGCCAATAGTCAATACTGGATACTTGTTACCTTTGGGACCTCATGTGGCTCTGCATTCAAAATTCTAGTCTGATTTTGTACTGGAAGTCACTGCTTGGGCTCAGGAACACTTCCAGAAATAATTGTCTGTAAACATAGTTCGCTTTGCAATCCACAAACGCAGGTTAAAGCTGTTTCCAGAAACGTCACCATCTTCTGGGGACCAAAGCTCATTTAAAATGGACTGAGGTTAAAAGAAAACACTGTTCTGTGGTCAGATGAATTAAAGAGTAGAGGGACTAAGCAGCTTGTTATCAACAGACTTTAAAAGCCTGAATCTCTGATGGTATGGGGTTGCATTAGTGTCTATGGCGTGGGCAGCTTATACATCTGGAAAACCATTATCAATGTTGAACAGTATATGGAGGTTTTAGAGAAACATATACTAGGTCCCTTTTAAAGAAGGCCTTGCATATTTCAGTCAGACAATGCATCCATCACAACAGCATGGCTTCGCAGATAAAGAGTCCAGGTGCTGAACTGGCCGCCTGCAGTCCAGACCTTTCACTAATAGAAAACATTTGGCGCATCATGAAACAAAAAATCCAGCAAAAGACCCATGACTGTTGAGCAGGTACAATCCTACATCAGACAAGACTGGGACAACATTCTTCTCCTAAAACTCCAGCGATTGGCCTCCTCACTCCCCGTTTACAGACTGTTGTTAAAAGAAGAGGGGATGCTACACAGATGTGTTGCAGCCATCAGGTTCTAAATGAGATAATATTGTCCGATTTTAATTAAATATGGGTCTATGAGATTTGTAAATCATTGCATTCTGTATTCATTTACATCTATTTACATTTTACAGTATGCCAAATTGTGGGAACCTGGGTTGTAGATGGCATTAGTGAAAGTGTATGTAAACCAGTGCTGCAGTATGTGCATTAGCGTGTTAGTGAAAAAGAACACTGTAAGTATCAATTAGGTTAATACTCTGGAATGTTATACAGTGGAATGTGGATCATTCGGCAGATTTGAGGAATGTATTTGCCTTGTTATGTTCCCATGCCAATGGTTTTGTGATATATTCACATCTAAACTAACATGATGATGTGACACACACACGCACACACACACGCACACACACACTGGAATTCATAGCCCTCCACTCCTCAGTAAGTTATGTATCTGTCTATGGCACTCCAAGTCTCCCTTTCACTTTCTCTCTCTCTCTCTCAGAAAGTTCTAGATGTGCTGAGAACTATAGCAGCTCCGTGTCGCTGGATAGGTTATGGGTTCAGGAGAAGAAATGGTGTGCTGTCTCAGATAGCACCCCATGTTAGCCATTAGCATTAGCCATTAGTGCTGAAAGGAAGGCACTGATTCTAGTGTGCCATCTGCAGCAAAAAGGAGAAAGAGAGCTTTGTGTGTGAAGAAAAAGGGTCTTGCTCAGAGATACTGTAAAATAGGGGGAACACTGTGCACAGTTCCAAACACTTTTCTAGGGATTTATACTTGGGCACTCACTTTTGTAAATCCTTAGTTTTCCAGTGGAGTCTTAAGAAATAGTTTTGCATGAAGCAATTGTGGCACTGCTGGTTGTGTCATTTGAGTGTGTGGTGGCCTCTGATGGACTGTTGTCCTGATTAGTGTGTGTTCCTGCACTGCACCCAGTTATTTTGGGTAGGTTTTAGGATGCATCAAGACACTGATCAAAAGGAAGTTGTTCCAGAAGATGGATGAATGAATGAATGAATGATTGGACGAACAAGGGAATAGATGAACTAATGTATTACTACGATATATTTAGAGATGGCTTTATTTGTGCGCTACTGGGTTTCCAATCACTGAATAAAAGAAGCACATGGCTGTCTGTTGTTTCTTGAGATGTTTAAGGCCGATTTTGTGCTAACTCAACACAGATTTCTGGGGAGGTGCACATTAGGCTACTCATGGCATAGGTCCCGCGTCAACATGAAACCTATGCCATACCCTATGGAGTAGCCTGATATATAAGTCTACAGTTCTGTGTTTATTTTGGCAAAAGTCAAAGAAGAAGTTTTGTTTTTCCTGTTTGTCATTACTTTTTCCCTCTCTAAGGGAACTGGTGGTAGGAAGGTAAAAATTGAAGACATGTTTTCACGTATGAACTTAGGAAAATATCTGAAGAATTAGATCTGGACATTTTCCCAAGTTGACCTTTCGCATTTATAGCATGCATCTGGAGATTTTCCATGTCAGATTTTCCATGTACAATGCTCCATTTGGTTTACGCATGAGGCAGTGTAGCACATGCTGGAGGCACAGTATAAATGCTCCGGAACATTCCTGGCTCTATTCAGATTTGTGCTCATTCGGACTTTGTATTAGGGGGCTGGCAGAATAACATCCGACTAATATCCAGTACAAATGACTCTATGTTCACGCATGTGTTTTCTCCAGATAATATTCAGAAGTTCTCTTTCATGTCTGAAAAGGGCTAAACATTCTATTTCTTCCACATCCAACACATTCACAAATGAGAAATAAATCTACTGCGCTGCAATAATGTGGTCAGATGTGTTTTAAAACACTTATTTGTTTATTTTTTTTCTTTTCAGGAGAATCTACGTATATGGATGACCATGGGCCCCCTGTTCCGAAGGTGAGTGACATTATCATTAATAATTTTCCTGTGAAATTTGCAGTAAATAAGAAATGATTATTGGGCAAAAAAACTTGGCTTGAACTCACTTCCTCTGATTTTATAATTTTACAATGACTGGACAGTTAACAAAAGTCTAAGCACGTACACACACACACACACACACACACACATACACACACACTTCCAGTAAAAGAAGGACAGTGCTGACCACTACCATGATCTGAAGAGAGACAGAGAGAAAGTGAGGGATAGAAATGAGTAATATAAATATGATCTTCCTGAAAAGCAGACAAGTTAAAAAAAAAAAATTCAGTGCAGGCATTTCCAGCGTAGTGGGTACAGTACAGTGAGGATTAGCTCATTGTTAGCGGTGGAGGGTTGTGGTAATGTCTGTGGTGCTTTACATGGCTTACATGGAAAATGACTCATTAAAAGCTAATGTGATGAAAATACTGAGCCTCTTATTGGACGCAGATTTTTTTTTTGTTTGTTTGTTTTTACTATATCCATGTGGTTTTTTCGGAATCAGTCCAATCATTCATCCACCACTTTCTGGCTTCTGTCTGGCTTTTTGCATGCAGCCATGAGAAAGGTATAGAAGTAAAAACTGCAGGAATACACAGCAGGCTTTTAATATTATCCCAAACATGATGGGATTATTGCTCACGTTAAATTGCTGCTCAAATGCCTTTGGTTTTGAGTGTGATTCAAATATTGCTTGGGTTCTCACAGCCCAAATCCCACTATATACTTATTGACTTGTAATACTAGCCAACTACTAAGATGTCTTTTGGCTAATACAAAGAATGATTAATGGATTAGGAACACAAATTGTCCATTGTATCAGCTCCACTGGACATACCGAAGCACTTTGTTGTTCTGCAATTACAGCATGAAGTCCTCTGTTTCACTTCATAGTTCTTGTCCCCATTTCACCCTGACAGCTCATCTGTTTTTGCACAGATTGTGTTGGTCTTCTAGTCCTTCATCGGGGGACACAGGATGCCACCCACAGAACGCCACCCATTTCTGGACTGAGAATAGTCCACTAACCAAATATATTCACAGTCCAACTTGCTTTAAAAATTCCAGCAGCACTGCTGTGTCTGATCCACTTGCACCAGCACAACACAACAACACCACCTCAGTGTCACTACAGCGTTGAGTATGATCCACCACCCAAATCATACCGGCTCTGTGGTGGTCCAGGGAGTGTCCTGAACAAGATTTAAGTGGCAAACAATGAACGCAGAACAATAAGACTCACTACACTCTGTAACTGTAGGACTGCAAAGTGCTGTTGTATGGGCAGTGGAGCTGAGAGAATGAACAGTGAGCACAGAAATAAGGCAGAATGCAACTTAATGGGTGAAAATATTGCGTATATTCAAGAGTAAAAAGTACCCATCTACGCCCCCCACCCCGCCTCAACTCTCCCCCGCTCTTTCTGCGTTCAGTTCTACACTGCACTTTGTGTGCTCATTAAGCATACGACTATGATACGACTTCATTAAAAATTAAACTCATCTTGTTCTTTTCTTGTTTTAATCAACTCTCTCACTCCTCCCTCTACAACTATTTTATCTGTGACACTGAACAAAGTAATGCATTATATAATTGAATATACTTCATTCTAATGTGTATTGTGTTCACATTAATAAATTATTTTCATCAGTGTAAAATGTATCTGTCCACTCTGGGGTTATTTGAGTCTGTTATATAAATGTCTTCTTATAATTAGTTTGAGAGATATATTTATGAGAGATTTATTTATTTATTTATTTAATGTCTGTAACTGCTTATCCAGTTCAGGGTCACAGTAGGTGAAGAACACACCCTGGAGGGGGCACCAGTCCTTCACAGGGCGATACACACTCACACACTCATATCTAGGGACACTTTTGAGTCGCTAATCCACCTACCAGCGAGTGTTTCTGAACCACGGGAGGAAAACCGAGCACCCAGAGTAAATCCACACGGACACCAAAATCACAGACAGTCATCTGGAGCGAGGTTCGAACCTACAACCCCAGTTCCCTGGAGCTGCGTGAGATATATGTATACTAATATTAGTACTATCAAAATTAAGGAACACAGGAATTTAATGGATTTTTTTAAAGCTAATTAATTATTTTACAAAATTTGGACACAACTTTCTTCCATAATTTACTCTTTTACACACATTTATTTTCTAATCCTTTTCACTTACAGAGCCTAGTGACATGTTAGGGTTTATTATTTACAGATGTACGCATCACTACTGCTGAAGTTCTGAAGTTAAATGTGTTCTGCTGAATATAACTCTTACACTTCCTTCTCTCTCTCCATCTCTCTCTCTCTCTCTCTCTCACACACACACACACACACACACACACACACACACAATGGAGTGTTAATTTCCTCTAGCTTTTGTGCTTAAATTATGAGATTCTAATACAAAAATCATCAAAATTATATTGAGATATTATAATAATAAAAGTAAAAGAGTCACCTCTCCCCAGTTGTCAGGAATATCACACTACACATTTATCTCCCTAAAGAACCGACAAGAAAGTAAACATTTAAACTTTATTTTCGTAATCACATTTTTAATCAATAGACGCTACTATCATAAATGCAATTACATTGTGTTGATCTTACATTGCTTTGTTTATTTTGCATTTAAATACCCATTATTAAACGCTTCAGCCTTAAGAAGGAACAAAGAGATTAATCACAGCAAATCATGCAATTAGTCAATGGACAGCCCAAATACTTACATAGTCACATAATGCTAACAAACTGTACACCTGAAGGCTAATATATGTAGCCGTCTAAAAACCAGATACTGCTGCCTTTTAAACTACTGCTGACACAGTGCTACTGGTAAGATCAACACACTTGAGGAGAGCACTAACTGATCTGTTATGTTAGCTAACAGATGCCTGCGTTTACTAGCATTGCGCTGATAGATTGGGGAAAAGGATGGGCCTCCAAAACATCCAGGGGCCACTCAAATGTCCATGGACTCCTGGCTGGGACAGCTGAGCCATCACTTAGGATTGAATTAGCAAACGTTTGAAATCCTGAAAACTGAGTACTGAAAAAATAGTGTGTCCATCAAAACCAATGTTCAGTACCCAAATATTATCCATGGATAATAATATCCATGAGCCAATAAGCCTGCTTGTTTCAAAATCTAGAGTCTAAATTCTGTTGTGTACAGTGTTGTTAAAGGAACACTAAGGTAAATTGTTCTTCAAAATCATTTTGATGCTTCACTGACCTGTAATATGGAGAAGAGAACCTTTGTCAATGCTACTCCAGGCTCAGCACTGCAGAACTATGCACTATGTAGCTTCTGGAGGAGGGTAGGAAACCAGTGTTTTTTTTTTTTTTGCTGAATTCTTTCTCCAACATTTATTCATTGCCAATTCCAGGCAGTTGCTAGGACCCCCCAGTCACACAATGCTCCCAATGACAGATTTTCAGACTGCTGCCAACACAACATGGCTGAAGCTCTACATGCTTGGATGAGAGTGCTGATTGCTACATTAGTTTACATATCCCCACATTGGCTAGTATCGAGTTGTGTGACAGGGGGGTTTACAATCTCGCAATGTTAGAGCCAGTGTGTAGAGAGTTGTGACACTCTGGAACCTTCACTTGAATCCATACTCGTATATTGAGTGACTTTTTGTAATAATTGAATACAACTCTAATAAAAATCATAACAAGATCTATCTGTCTGTCCCTGGTCTCTTGCCACTGTGTTTGTTTGGATCTCTTTTAAAACAACTGCATGGGTGCGGAGCTCTTAAGTGATGACTGCATTCCCCTCACCCTTCAGTTTGGAGGAAATCCATAGAGCTAATTAATCACACAAGGGCAGAACCTTTAAAAAAAAAAAAGACTTTCAATTCACGCAAAACTGTGAGCAAAATAAATAAAGCTTAATCTATTTAGTCACGCTTTGATTCCTGAAACGAGGCCTGAAAAGGCTTTTACCTCTGTGGGAACTTGAATGTGGAGGAAACAGAAACAGAGAAAGTGAAATGGAAAGAGAGAGGGAGAGAGAGCTTGAGTAAGTGTGATTGAGTTGTATTGGAGCATTTACAGCTAATGCAGGACTTTGATCGTGAGCCACAACGCTGGACAAAGAGGACACTGTTTGCACCGGCAACCACTTAATGTGAGGAGAGCATGGATAAACTGAAAGATGAAAAAGAGGAAGAGAGATGCATTACACATGCGCATGTTTGATTTGTATTTTGTGACATTTGACATGCATAGCATTACATCAAAGAATTTGTGTGTTTTCATAGTTTTTATCATGCAGTACATAACTGCAAACTAAGCTGGATAAAGCCTGTGTTTAATGCGTTGTGGTTGTGATGTCACAACTATGAATACATCTACAAGTGACTGAATCTTCAGCTTAACCCGTTTATGTTGAAATGAAAAGAAGCACCAATTGAAACAGCTGAAAAAACATCCTATCCATGGGTTGCAGGTGACTTCACTTTATATAAAAGCTGCCAAATTGAATACTTACTTATTACTCAAACATACAACTCAAATACAAATAATAAACTGTGATGTGTAAATATTTGTATTGTTTCTTTCCACTATTTACTTCTTATCTAGACGTTAAAAATAAAGAAATATGAGTTTGTATTCCTGACCCATTTATCCGGATCACGTAGAGGCAAAAATAGAGCTCTGTACGTTTGTGATAATCAAAAGAGCAGCCCAGGCTGCGTCCCCTAATGCACATCACAGATAATAAAACTAAAACTACTGCACCCCGACAGTGCACTAATTCAACAGGAAAACGTGAGCCGTGTAGTTGATTTTAGCTTATTTTTGACCTAAAATGCACTGCGTGAGAACAGGAGCCATTATTTTATAACCTAGACTGTGTACTACAGAGTGTGTAGGGAGGCATTTGAGATTCTGCCTCAGCTTTGCTCACATTTTCAGACCAGGAGAACTGCTTTATTAAAATTTGAAGCCAAATCAGAGAAATAATTTAGGCAGCTGGCAAAACATTATCCTCCAAAAATCTGTGAGAGCAGAATCAGCGTGGTAAGATTATTCTCCCTGTAAAAAAAAAAGTGGGGAAACAATTAAACAAATTAAATTAATATGTGGTTTGTGTCTGTAGTCTCGTACACACTTAAACAAAACTAAACTAAAACAAAAAACAAGCTTGTGTGTGATCTGTGTATAAATAACTCACTCAGATTCCGTCACAAGAACAGAGAAATGAACTGGAGTCTAACATGTAAACAGTTTTCCTTTAGATCCTAGAACTAAAATTGCTCCTCACTGTGAAATACAACGAGATAGATACTTTGACTCAAAGGGTGGGTGGGGTTCTGTGCTTCTGACTGATGTGAGACTCTCTCCAGCACAGGAAGAGGAGCTGTGTCATATCTGTCCCATCTGTTACATTAAATCCTAGGACAAAAATGCTAATATGGCTAACAGAGGATTACGGAGCATATCAGTCGCTCCCATCTGTTTACATTAGTGCTGTGATCGGAAATCAGACAATCGATGTCCTATATGTCACCCATGACAATAAAAAAAAAAAAAAAAAAAAAAAAAAAAAAAAAATCTGACTATCAGCTAATGTCAAAAAATTGTAACTATCTGATAGGATTGCAGTTGACAATCTAAATTTGAGACTCACATGGCAATAAAATAAGTCAAAAAAGCTCACTTAGCTTTTTGGCTGTTTACAATAATATACAGTGCCTTCTCTGGCTGCACAACAGCAACTTAATGAAGATGTGACCAATGATGGAAGTTAGAAAAGAGGAGAGCTTTGGTCCGCTTTAGCGTGTCTTTAATCATTCATAGGCATTCTATATGAGCCATATATTGTAATATTTATACATTTTTTGGGACACATTGCTATCATTAAGTTCTAAATGAGTTGATAACTTTCATGAAATGTTAAAATGTCACACTTTCAACATCTGATATGTGTTCTATGTTCTAATGTGAATGTTATATAGTTAAATCAGATTTACAGTTTGCATTGTTTTTATTTATATTGTATACATCGTCCCAATATCACTAGCCCACCTGAACTGTAAGAACTCATATGTGAGAATACTGTTCATCGATTTTAGTTCTGCATTCAACACAGTGATTCCATCTCTGCTGATATCCAAACTCAACCATCTGGGTATCAGCACATCACTCTGCCACTGGATTTTAGACTTCCTGTCTAACAGACTCCAATCTGTTCAATTAGGCAACCTTCATTCATCAACCATCACCTTGAACACTGGCATTCCACAAGGCTGTGTTTTGAGCCCAATTCTGTACTTTCTCTTCACCCATGACTGTGTAACTGCCTATGGTTCAAACACCACAGTCAAATTTGCAGATGACACCACGGTGATAGGCTTGATTACAGACAATAATGAAACGGCCTACCAGGATGAAGTACAGCATCTGTCTTTATGGTGCCACAACAATAACCTGGTACTAAACACCCTCAAAACAAAGGAGATCATCATGGACTTCAGACGGACTAGGAACCAAGCTCACGCCCCCATTTACATCAACGGAACTGCAGGTGTCCAGTTTCAAATTCCTTGGTCTCCATATTTCCAGTGATCTCACCTAGTCCTTGAACTCCTCCGTCCTCATCAAAAAGGCACAGCAGCGCCTCTATTTTTTTCGAAGTCTGAAGAAAGCTCACTTGTCTCCCAGGATACTGATGAACTTTTACCGCTGTATCATCGAGAGCATACTAACCAACTGCATCTCTGTATGGTACGGCAGTTGCTGTGCTGCAGACCGCAAAGCTCTCCAGCGGGTGGTAAAAACAGCACAGCGCATCATAGGCACCGAATTACCTACCATCGAGGACATCTACCATAAACGCTGCCTGGGCAGGGCAAGAAACATCGTCAAGGACGTCACCCACCCAAATCATGGACTTTTCAGCCTTTTACCATCTGGCAGACGTTACAGGAGCCTCCGGTCCCCCCACTAACAGGCTTCGTAAAAGTTTTTTTTTCCCTGAGGCTGTTATCCTGACGAACACTATTCAGGCACTTTAAACAAACATTGCACAATCATTTCACTGCACCTTCTGTAAAGCTGTATTTCATTCATTCTTCAGTACATAAGGCATCACCTACACAATATTACTTTGTTTACATGTTTTATATTTCAATATGTTTATATGGTTACAACTTCCTTAATCACAATGTTATATCACAACTGCACTTTATGTAAATAATCACAACTTCACTTTATGTAAATTATGTAAATAATGTTATATATTGCACTTCTGGTTAGATGCTATCTACTTGTACTCTGCACAATGACAATAAAGTTTAATCTAATCTAATCTAATATTTTTGGTTTTGGGGTTCTGTGTTTGTTTCAATCCCCCCATAACTGATGTTTTTATCACTTTTTTTTTTTTTTTAACTCCAACAGCCCCACCTCACTCATCTAACTTTTTTTAATGAAGTATATTACATTTGCTCTGCTTTGCCACAGTAAAAGCCTCTATACTCTACTGCTTTACAAGGTGGACCATTTATGTGAGGATTTAATGGTATTTAGTCATGAGAGCATTAGTAAAGTTAGGTTGTGATGTTGAATGATTAGTACGTGGTGCTTCAACTCATTACAAATGTACTAGCCCCTTCAATTCTATCAATATTTGGTTTCTTACATATTTTTATCCCAGACAGCACTTCAAACAAGGCAGAGTACAATATGGCTAATCAGACCTTAAAGGAACGGCAACAAGAATGGTCTCTTTTATTCTATAAGGGATAGAGTGTGATTAGAAAATGTTCATGATGAATAGCTTTGACATTGTACATTTTTTGGTCATTTTTAGAAAGTGTATCAAATATAGATTGTCAAAACTGAAGTAATTTACTATGATAGGGGTCCTTTAAAGCACTGGCATTCTACCCTCCCCACCATCTGAGCATTTGATGTGTAGCCCATTTTTCACTCCGTACATGAATCAAACCCAGACACCGCAGTGGTTTAACTGAAGGTGTCACTTAGCTTTAATGTGATTTAATCACAGATGCTGGGATTTTGCTGCATCACACTGAGGGTCCAGCCCTGTTCTCAGGGTGGGATAATGACAGAGCGCTCTGTCTTCAGCCTCAGCAGACGGGACGGCGACTGTTACTCCTACTCCAGTGGCTTCGGTCATGAGGTGAACAGACTGCTGCCATCCTGGACCCCCTTCTTGAGTTTCCTGGGCTGATAGGGGAATGTTAAAGTGCTGTGATTTTAGCGGAAGCTGTTTCGTTATGTTGTTCTTTTATATAAGCATCTGCTTCTGCTTTACCAGACCATCTACACATATGCCTTTCAGATTTGTACACCACATACATACACACACATGCACAAATCCAGATACACATGTACTAGACACTGGACTAGACAGTCAGTTAATGGCATGACTCAAGGGCGTTTTGCTCTTGACATTAGTGTGGAACCCCCAGGTACAGATGATTTTAGCCTGCTGTATGCTGTGCGCCAAAGCCTAGCATTGGCATTAACGTTATTATTATGGACTCATATAATTAGCAAACTTGACTTTAAGTGACTTACATGTTTCTTTGAAAAATAGCTCCTTGTGTCCTTCTTTTTTGCACTCACTTGTGTCACCCACGTTGCTCCTGAGTCTTGCACAGTAAGTCTCGCATATAACTGGAACAACCAATCACATTTTATTGTGATTGCCCTTTATTGTCCCATCAGCAACCAGCTACCATTAACCCTTAAGGTTACTCATTACTCATTCCCTTCATCCATACTCAATACCGCACTGCATTTCTAGCTCTCCACAGGATTCTTCAGGTAGCCCACAACACCTCTGAAAGTGGTAGCAGCCTTTAATTAACCAATGATTTGTAGAAGCATTCTAAGGTATGGCAGACAACAATAAAAATTAACAGAAAATCTATCTAACAGAAAATATGTCATTAAGAGGCCTTCGACTAGTTAATCGCATCATGCACGTTGGTCATTGAACCTTATGTAAATAATCCAAATATCGGTCCACACTCACTGATGAACACTTGGAAGCTCGCTTGGGAATCGATCCAACAAAACAAAACAAATAAGGCTGTTGTGGTCCAACGCGTCCCTTGTCTGCAATTTGACAGTCAATACACAACAAATCCACCATTCCAAGATAATCCTGAGATTTGTATTTTTTTATTTTCCTCACGAAGCAGGTCATTAACAACAAATTCTTATTAAAAGTAGATCTCAAGCTAAAAAGGCTTGCACACCCCTGACCTAAAAGAAAGGCAGCAAAGAGATTACAAAAAAATAAAACTGTGCACCTCCAGCTGACATGAAATGATGATGTTGCTTTAGTTTTGTGACGTAAAAGTCAAACACACTCATCCCAAAGAATTGAATGGTGCTTCCACTGCTCTACAGCTCATTATTGGGAGAATTTATATACCTCTAGCCCACGCATGGCACTGAAAACACAGAAAAGCATGTTCTTTCCGAGGAAACTGTTGTTGTGAACCATTTTATTGACCCACTGTTGCAGAAGAACCTGCCTTGTTGCCTCGTCGTATAAATACTGCAGCCAAGCAGCGTCCAGATGTTTACACACTCTGCAACATCCGCTCTTTGCGACAAGAAGCTCTCAGGTTACGAGCAGCATACTAACACTCTTTTTCTCTCTCTCTCTCACTCTCTCTCTCTCTCTCTCTCTCTCTCTCTCTCTCTCTCACACACACACACACACACACAAACAGATCTTCACACATCAAGAATTTACTGGCAAAGCACATAAATTCCACAGATTCACCACCCACACCCACACAAACACAGTTAGGCTGTCTGCCAGCACTCATATGGGACAAATAGAAAGGCCACAAAAATTTGTGTGTGTGTGTGTGTGTGTGTGTGTGTGTGTGTTAGTAAGAAAGAAAGAGGGAAAGACGGAAAGTGGGAGAGAGAAATCATTTCCAGCCAAACAAGCCTAAAAAAAATTGAATAAAAGTAAAGCATTCCACTAAAACAGTACAAGTGTATGAACACAGTAATAGATTATAAAGCATGTCAGCAGACAGGGAAATTGCGAGACTAAGGGTGAGAGAGATACAGACAGAGTGGGGGAAGAGGAATTTGGAATTTGTATTTTACTGAATCTAACACATGCTGTAAGGCACTCACTGCTTTACTTGAGGGTGAGGAATGAAAGAACAGATGAGAATGGACAGCGAACAAGACGTGACAGAAGGAGGAGAGAGAGGAGAAAGGGGAAATGAGAAGGGGATTAAAGGACAGAAATGGACAAGGAGATAGTAGACAAGGCAGCTGGCTTGAGACCAGGTCCCCTGTGTGTGTGTGGGGGGGGGGATAATGGGGGATAAATACTACGTCAAAACATGCTGATTTTGTGACAGAAGACTCGCCATTATTTCTCCCAATACCTCCATTATGACTTTATACAAACTAAGCTCAAATGGACCTGACTCTGCATGTCTGTACATTTATTTATTTAATTCACTCACTCACTCACTTATTCATTCAAACCCAGGACACCCTCCATTGGCGACTCCACCACCCCCTCTTCATGGGATCAGAATTTATTAATTTCTTATATACATATTAATGTACATGTACACATACATCTGTAAATATATATATATATACACATACATATACGTGTATACATACACAATCATACACAAATTTTCCCTTTCTATTCTTATCATCTTTCAGCTCGTATTCTGTAGCAGTGCGGGTGCCACATGACTTAGTGGTGAAGCTTCACCTTTAGATCTCCCTGCTGATTCCCTCCCACCGCCCATGTTCTCAGATCCCGCTGTTTTTTCTGTGTTTTGGGTTCCCATGCACACAAAAACGGCACTTATGGCCACTGAAAACAGATCTCCGAGTTCCAAACGCCATTGTCAGTGGTTTCATGTGTATGGGGTAAACACAGATTTTTGGAGCCAGAACGTGAAACATGATGAATGTTAGCAATTCATGATATCTTTCCAATTAAGTATATATATATATATATATATATATATATATATATATATATATATATATATATATATATATATATATTAGTTTTATTACTTACCTTTAATTAATTTTGTATTTTTTTCAAGTGGTGAAAGATATCAGTAGAAATGGTTCAATATGTTTGGGTGTTTTTAATAAAGAGATGTCTTGTATGCACACAATAAAAGCAAAGGTTGTGATGAATACATGCAGTGATGAATGAGTAGTGAGAAGTGCAGACATCTGAGTGAAAACTTGAGAAATTAATGAATTCACTACTAGTTTTCACGGGTAAAGGGACTTTCTGAATATGGATTAGAGCCCTGGGAATTCTATTTTTATCAAATATCAAATATCAAAGGGTTAAATATTATGTTATAAACATAAGAATTATGTATATTTGAACCTCTAATACAGAATAAAATCACTTATAAAATGTAACAACAAACTTTTAAAAATATATATTTTTTTATTTTTTACTATTACTTTTATTTATTCATTCATTTATTATCTGTAAGCGCTTATCCAGTTCAGGGTCACGGTCACCAGAGCCTACCTAGAATCAAGTGCAAGGGGGGAACACACCCTGAAGGGGGCACCAGTCCTTCAAAGGGCAACACACACACTCACACAGTCACTCACACACTCATACCTACGGACACTTTTGATTCGCCAATCCACCTACCAATGTGTGTTTTTGGACTGTGGGAGGAAACGGAGGAAACCCACACGGACACAGGGAGAGCACACCAACTCCTCACAGACAGTCACTCGGAGAAAACCCACACGGACACGGAGAACACACCAACTCCTCACAGACAGTCACCCGGAGGAAACCCACGCAGACACAGGGAGAACACACCAACTCCTCACAGACAGTCACCCGGAGCAGGAATCGAACCCACAACCTCCAGGTCCCTGGAGCTGTGTGACTGCGACACTACCTGCTGCGCCACCGTCACCGCCATCGCTAACATTGAAATCACCATCTTTAAATCATCTAAACTGAAAGTTACACATACCTTTGGATTAGGGGTGGGCGATATGGCCCTAAAATAATATTTTAGGGTATTTTCACAATAATGATATCATTGGCGATATGACGAATCAATGGAAAATACTTTTATTAATTTCAAAAGCAACAAAAATGTATATTAATATAATTATATGAAATATATGTAATATATATTAAACGTATTACATTATTTTATTTATGAAAAAGTTTTATTTTACTATAAATGTCATTTCAATCATTCAGAGCCACTTTCCACCTACTTCACTGTGCCTAAATGACTCATGTAAAGAACGTATATAAAGAACGTATGTCATATTATGGCTAATTGCATGATGACTTTAGGTAAACATGTTAGAATATCACCATATCACGATATTGACTTTTTAAAATCGTTTTATTACAAATGATACGACATGGCACAGCCCTACTTTGGATACAATACTATCCCCAACAACAGAACAATCAATGCACATGCTTTTCCAGCACTTTTACCTTGATGGAACTCATAATGAATGCAGTGATGAATATGACTTCCTTTCAAACTTACTAATTTTGGGGGTTTTATTTATAGGATTTAGGGACATATATATATTTAATACTACACAACTCACCAGAAATCGTATAACACCTAATACATAAAACCATGTTGCTAATGCTTCATGAATACATTATAAGGTGCAATATGAATGTCAGGTCTCAAAGGTATGGTATCTGACTCATTTGACCAGAATGTTTAGAACAGTAGACTTCACAATGAACCAGTCTCCAGCGACGCTTCTAAAATGGTGTGGGTTATATCAATTTGAACAGTTCTCTGTTTGATAGAGGGAGTCTGCACATGACTCCTTGGAAATGGAGGCACCATAACTCTATGCTCAAGGGGCACCAGAGGATTCAGTCTAATGTAAGAGTGTATTGAATGTAAGAGTGGATTAGCACCAACTAATGCTAGCAATACTGATACTGACGAATAAATAAATCATTCTAGACTTTAGGCAGAGTTTTGTCAACACAAAATATAAATTATAAATTAATTTGTATGGAACTCACTGTGCAACTCCAAATTACAAATGGTGGAAGTGATGTAAATCTCTGTGCTCTTTGATCTCGTGTGTGTGTGTGTGTGTGTGTGTGGAGATGTGTGGCTGGGTCAGACTGATCTTTGTGTTCAGCTGAAGTGTGTTCCCTGAGGTAGTTTGTAATGTTTATTGGTGAGCTCTGAAACAATGAGGATCATTTTCGAGCGTCTCCCTAGGCAACAGTGAGTCTGTGTCTGCGCTGTGGGAGTTCGTATGTGTGACATACCTTCGTATGCAAATGTTTGGGGACCACAGTCACATATAGTAAAAATAAAAATTCTCTCTATGCCCTACGAAAGACTGGCGCCCCCTCCAGGGTGTGTTCCCGCCTTGCGCTGAGTGATTCCGGGTAGGCTCTAGACCCTCTGTGACCCTGAACTGTACAGGTGGTTACAGACAATGAATGAATGATTGACTAAAAAGCCTCTGAGCTATTTTATTTCTTTGACATTTATACATTTAATGATGCAATATCATATTTGTGTACCTATAGGGGAGCACAAGGGAAGTGTGTATAATGTATAATGTTTTGGAAGAGTGTCCACAGACTTTCGACCCTAAGGTGTGGAGCAAACTTGTTGATCTGTAGCTTATTAGTGAGTGTGTTTCTGTGTTTGAGTTTTTAACAGCTTCCAGACAAAGTATTTGGCTTCAGGAGTCAAATGTGTGTCAAAGTATGGGTGTGTGTGTGGGTGCATGCGTGCTTCGCAAGTTAATTTTGATTTGACCTCAGCATGGCTTAGTGCAGGTGGGAGTTAACACTCTACAGTCGCACCACTAGACCCCCACACAGATACACACACACACACAACACCTGGAGAGCACAGATTTAATCCAGCTTGTCATATTGCTATGCCTCTGTGTGTGTGTGTGTGTGTGTGTGTGTGAGAGAAAGAGAGAGAGAGAGAGATAGGAGACAACAAGAGAAAGAAAATGAATCAAAGAGAATGAGAGAAAGTGAGACACAGGAGAATGAATTATAGAGAGAGAGAGATAGAGAAAGTGAAGAGAGAGAGAGAAAGTGGAGAGAGAGAGAAAGAGAGAGAGAGAGAGAAAAGAGAGAGAAAGAGAGAGAGAGAGAGTAAAATTCTTCCAGGTACCCCACTACCAAATTTCCTGCTCTTATTTCCCACTAGTTTTCCCAGCTGCATCCAGAGCTGAAAACAGCAGCAGTGTATGAGCAGCTCAGCTCTGTCCGAATATTTTATGTTGATTCCCCAGAACACTCTGTCTCGCTTTAAAGTCATATGCCATCTGTTTGGTTACCCCTGCTCAAATTACATGCTTTGTTGATTTTCTAAGTGAAAATAAGTACACATCCTGTACAGAAGTGTTTTACAACTTGTGGGACCTGGACCACAAATGGGTCTTGAAGTCCCCTTTGGTCGTTCTTGGGCCGGAACAAGTGGTCTGTAAATAAGCGTGGAAGGCACTTTGTAGCATAAAGTAATGACAGCACATCTGACTTAAGAAGCATAAAATATAAAACGGTTTCAGATGGTAAACAATGTTCGGCAAAAAAAAACAACCTGTTTTTCTGTTTCCCTTTAAAGGAACTTAAAGTAAGTTTTTTTGTTTGTTTATGTTTTTTTTTTTTTTTTTTTTTGCGGGGGGGTTTGGGCTCCTGTGTCTCCCTCCAGCAATGCATTTTTTACAGCACTGTACTGAAATCAATGTGGAGGGAGTAGGGTGTTTTTCTACCCTCCTCCAAAGTTTACATAGTACAGTTTCTGCAGTAATAAGCCCAGAATAGCAAAAACAGAGGTTCTGTTCTCCATATTACAGGTCAGTGAAGCACCACAATAATTTTGAAGCTGTAATTTTAAGGTAAAAATATAACATAGTGTTCCTTTAATGACTATTGTGATAAACAGGTGGACATGTTAGGCAAGTATGTGATATGGCAACCACCAATGCAGCTGACATCTAATATCTGCTTTAAATGTTTTCAAAACATTGCATGCTGTAATCTTCTAACATTACACTAGGAAAGGCTTCAGTGTTAACAGTCCCTTACACTGAGCACTTCTTAATTTAATGCAAACTCCTATTTACCACACCTGCTACTATCAGTCAGTCCTTCAGGGACATGAATATAAACATCAGGTGGATCCGATTAGATCTGCGGTGAAACTCAGCTGGGGAATTAGTTGCAAAACTAATTACAAATGTATTTGTTGCATTTATATTACAATTGTGGCATATAGCACACCGCCCTGTCCACAGTGAGTCTCAAAAGTGTTTTGTTGTGTTCCCAGAGAACGCATCCCTGCCAGTACTGACAGATTAGACTCCAAAATAGCTTAGAGCCAGAAACAAGTGTCAGAAGCATAAAAAGGACAAATTATGAAAAGAAATATCATATTCAGTGCTTTGGCACAACATTTGCAGATCTGGCATTTCTACAAACTCAGAAACTGGTGGTGGGGGGGGGGGGGGCAAGATAAATTTAGTCCTAATTTTGCACTGCAACTTACATACGCCACTTTTTCACAGCATGGTACCTACTTGACTTGGCTCGGGTCTTGGATCAGGCAAAGCTGGTGGCTGGTACCGGAACTGGAACTTTTTAGTACCTGCTTGCTTGTGGTTCTAAGCAGGCAGTGGTGGACAGTACTTGAGTATTTTTTTATTTTGGGGAACTTTTTACTTTAACTTCACTATAGTTCATAATCAAATATCTTACTTGTCACTCCACTACATTATGAAGAATCTGTTGTTTCTTTAGTCTCATGCAAGCATTAAAAAAATACATTTCAAGAGGAAAGAAGCGCGTAATCACACCAATCATGCTACAGCGCGCACTTTGTTAAAAGTGGGTCGGCCTAAACAGAGCTCTCCAGTTCAGTGTCAGTGCAGCAGCATCGAGTGCCAGCGAGAGAGCGTATGCCAAAAGGACGGATGAAAATCTAAACCTGCCGCAGCACCCCTGGCATTGTCATGCATCTTTTTCTGTGAATTTATACAAACACTTTCCATGTTTTAGTTTGTGTGTTTATGAAGTCCCACAATGCTTAATTCTTTTTATTTTTTTTATAACTACGTTGCCCATAAATGTTAAATCAAAAACGGCTTGTTTGCAAAACGTACTTTCGCAGCAATTCTGTTCTGTGCAAATAAACAAACTTTGCTTTCAGTGTTTTATGATATTTTTAATATATATATATATATATATATATATATATATATATATATATATATATATATATATATATATATATATATATATCAGTGTCTATGACTATTTATAACTATTATTAATAATAATAATACATTAAATTTATATAGCGGATTTCACAAAACCAAGGAACCTACAGAGTGTATAAAAAAGATCTGAATGACATTGTATTGAAATATTGGTGAACCAAGAGTGACTTTGGAGTACCCAAAGTTAGTTGATTAGTTAAGAATCTTGTTACAAAAATGGTAATATGGCATTAGAGCCATAATAAATCATGATACTTTTATTTTTGATACTTAATTACATTTAAAAGCAAATACTTTTGTACTTTTATTTGAGTGAAAATGTAAACGGAGGACTTTTATTTTTAGTGGAGTAATATTTTACCTACTTTAACTCAAGTATTTGATTTGTGGTGCTCCGGTTTCCTCCCACAGTCCAAAAACACACGTTGGTAGGTGGATTGGCGACTCAAAGGTGTCCGTAGGTGTGAGTGTTGCCCTGTGAAGGACTGGCGCCCCCTCCAGGGTGTGTTCCCGTCTTGCGCCCAATGATTCCAGGTAGGCTCTGGACCCACCATGACCCTGAACTGGATAAGGGTTTCAGATAATGAATGAATGGAATGAATGAATGAATGTAGACATCCAGCACAAACTAGTTATATGTAAAATCTCCATGCAACAGTAGAGTTCCCATTTGTTTTTATTTGACTGAAAATTATGCTGGGGTCTTTTGAAGAGGTTCAAATTCTTCTTGAATTGGTGGCCGATGAAAGTACCCAGCGAGAGTTAGAGGGTGCAACAAGAAAAAAAAATTACTGATGTGTATGAACAGATGCAAGGAGCTGTGTTCAGTCCCGATAAACAAAAACAACATGTGAATACACAATAAGTAAACAGAGCTTAACATTACTGCTGCCATTGTTGTGGTTTCCAAAGACCACAGCTCCCCATACCATGGGCCAAATAGGGTAGAGTAGGTACCATGCAGTGGAAAACGTGACAATGGAGATCAGTGACTTTAGAGCTGTCGTGTCTTCTCATCTAAGTATCACCAATCAGTGGTGTGCTCTGACTGCCAGAAATGTCTCTGGAAAAATAAATGTGCAATATAACTTTCTTTTGTTCCTGTACTCAGAATGTTATAATGCTCTGCTGCTTCTGAGGCAGATTCTGTAGAAGTACTTTCCTGCACACTTAGGTTATGTCTGGTGCCTCTGAAGGAGCTACAAAATGTTATACAGTAACTGCTGCCTCTGAGACACATACTAAGACAAAGTGGAATAGCACATGATCGCTGCCCTGAGGAAGCAGAGCATTATTGTATGTCACTGTGTAGCTTCTTCAGAGGCAGCAGTCAAAAATCCAGTGTGCAAAACGTACTTCAGAATCTACCTCATAGGCAGCTGAATTTTACTGTAAAGCATTCTGCAGCTTCCTCTGAGGCAGCAATCATAACTCAAATGGGCAGGAAAATATTTCTTCAGGATGTGCCTCAGAGGCAGCAGAGCATTATTCTGACATTTTTTGCAACACTTCTAACAAATGATGAAACAGTGTACGGTATATTGCACATTTATGTTTTCCAAAGTCATTTCTGGCAGTCAGAGTACCACAAAGTGTTACCAAAAATTGTATGAGTCTTCTTTACTCAATATTTAATGTGTTATGTGCTTTTATACACCTACAGCGACTGGGGATGAATACAAATAGGACTATAGTGTATGTCCCTGAGTGACCATCCTGTTGCTCTATTCTATATAATAAAAATGGTTTTGTGTGTTTATAGGTGCTGCCGTTCCCCAGTCAGGTGATCTATAATCGAGTGGGGAAGTGTGGCAGTCGGACGGTGGTACTGCTCCTTAGGATCCTGGCCGAGAAACACCAGTTTAACCTTGTGTCCTCGGATATACACAACAAAACAAGGCTCACCAAGCTTGAGCAGGTCAGTGTTGTGTGTGTGTATTCATTTCTGCCATCATAAAACACTCTTCCAAGAATTTAAGACATGTATAAATGTATAAATAATTAGATAAACAAATATCTGCATGCTGAGTTCTTTAATTTCTCCAACTTTACCATGTCCATGGTAACCACAAATCATTTGCTATCATCAGTTAAGAAAGTATCTGTATTGGGAAATAAAACATGCCATTGTTCCATCTTTATGGATGTGTGGATGGACACCAGTCAATCATAACATTATGTACGCCTCCTTGTTCCTACACTCACTCTCCGTTCTCTCAGCTTCACTGTCCACAGGAGCACTTTGTAGGTCCACAATTTCAGACTGTAGTCCATCTCTTGCTCTGCATACTTTTTCTTTTACCCTGTTCTTTAATGGTCAAGACCCAGAGCAGGTATGATTTGGGGAGTGGATCATTCTCAGCGCTGTGGCCACTCACTCTTCACTGTGTTAGAAACACCTACCCCATTGATCCACCTTGTAGATGTAAAGTCAGAGACATTAGCTCACCTATTGCTGCACAGCTTGTGCTGGTCCTCCATCAGTGGACACAGGACATATATTTAGAATAGTCCAACCAAGTTGGACTATTGTCAGTTCAGAAGTGACGCTGAAGTGTTTAAAAACTCAAGCAACATTGCTGTGTCTTATTCACTCATACCAGCATAACACACACTAACACCCATCCCCCCTACACACACACACACACACACCGAACCTGCTAGAATACAGCCATGGGCCAAGGAAAATGTCCCTAGCAATGAAACACATCCGAATTGTGCTTATTGTGTGGAAAAATACACAATTTTCTCCATGTTCTAGAGAAAAAGAAAACATTCTCTCATCCATTCTGGATCAAACCCAAGTCACCACACCTTCACTAACAAATAGCCACAGACCAACGACACAAATAAACTCAAATAAACTGCTCTAATGAGATTAAACTCATTCACTTCTGAGAGGAAGAGAGAGACTGAGTGAACGGTAGAGAGACAGAGGGGCAGAGAGAGAGAGAGAGAGAGAGAGAGAGTGAGTGTATTCATACTCTTGAGATTTGGTGCTTCTGACTGGTGCTAAACCCATAACTCCATGTCTGTAACTGCAGTGGCTGTTGGTGACTGAGCAGAAATGTTTTATGTGTTTATGCTGTGGAGTCTCTGAACCTGTTGTTTATCCTGAACTCAAGTTGTGAGTTTACATATATTTTTGTGTGTATTTTTCAGGATGACTTGAGTATTCAAATATTCACGAACGCTGTAAAACTTTAATGTTCTCCTGATTTTCATTCTGTTTATGTGTGTTTTGGGCTTCCTTTTTTCCACATCTTGCCATGATTGTCTTTGCTCCTCTGCATCTCTGCCTGTCAGTTATGGCACTGTTCCACTGTATGGTACCTACGCGATTCAGCTCGACTTGGCTCTACATGCTTTCACTTTGCTAAATTGCTACATTTTCATTTTCATTAGCACAACACAGCTGATGGTCTTTAACAGGAACCCCAAGCTTTGGAAAACACAACAACAGCAGTTAAAGGAGATGTTCACAATTTGAATCAAAAACACTTTTTTATTTTTTTTTATTTTTTTTGTAAATTTTAGAAAATGTTTCCTCACCATTTCTTAGCTCCTCAGTCTGTTTGTGTGCTTAATACCATTCAATCCTAATGTGTTTACAAAGCCTCAATGTAAACACATTACTCAATGGCTATAAACAGAGGGTCTCTGCCTGCTATGCTAGGCTTTCTAAATCGACTCACAGTAGAGAAAAGCCATCTGGAGTTGTTTAGACAACCGAGAGAACTCCAGTCATTGAAAAGCATAAATTGAGATGAGGATATTACTCTATTACTGTTTAATACATGGCTAATATTGACTTACTTTTGCTGCTTCAAATTACTTAAGGTGGAACTGACTCTAAGTTCAAGAAACTGCCTACATGAAAGAAAACGCAGACAGAAAGTGCTGAAAACTATGCAACTCGAGTTAGAAATGAGTTTCTGTGATAATTCAAACAATGGATAAAAACAGAAATAACAGTCATTTTTCTCCTCAAACATATCATTCCACCTTAAAAGACGCTGAGCTTCTGAACATAAACAAATCAGAGAGAGAACAACATTTCCCCAAAATCATTGATGTTGCTCTGAAGTGTTAAGGTTAAGTGTTGTTTACTCATCATGTATTCGCTTGTTGTTGTTGTTGTTTTGGATAGCTAAACACTCCTCCTCTCGAGATCAGACAGATCAGCAGAGTTTTTACTTTCCTTTTTGCACCGTTCAGCTCTCACTAGAGTCTTCTGTCAGCCACCAATCCAAGGAGCGTCTGAAGCTCTTCAAAAAACCATGGCATAATTTACGGCCGCCATTTTGAGGCAGATAAAACGAAAAGTGATCACTACTATAGTTTTGAGATTTTACAGATAGTGAGTAGAGCCTAGCTGAGTCAAGTAGGTACCAGGCAGTGGAAAATTGTCATTACTTGTGTTCTCTGTTGTTGCCCATGTGTACTACCTTATGAACACCCATTGCTCATCTGTGCCTTTTCTTCTTTTCTAAGGTGTTCGTTTGATTTTTCTGTCTCTTGCTGTATTTAGTTCTCTTGTTTTCCCTGTGTATTTGTCCAGCGTTGTCTCATTTCACTTTATGGTTTGTGGTGTTTTTACTCTCTGCGGATATCATTAATAACATTAACTTGCACTTGGATACCTCTTTGCATCACTTAAGTAGAGGTTTATTTTCACATCAACTGTCCATGCCATTTTATTCCAGGACTTCGGAAACTATAAAATGGACTCTGTATGATGTGTTAAACCACTGCGAGATTTCACCAGTCTGTTTTTGATCAGAACATCAGTGAAAATATAAATAAACATCATCTTGCCTTGGCTTTTGTAGTTGACATGGAGTGGATTAAATTGCTGCTTAGGTTTTATTAGGCCCAGGTGCTGGAGTTACCTCGTGTTGGTACGTGCTCCATTACTATCATTTCCATCTGGAACTAACATTCAGCATTCATTAGGTAATTTATTCTGTTATAAGAAAACCTTGTTTCTCTGAATTGGTACGTTTATAGGAAAGAAAAATATTAGAATAGGAAGATAAAAATATGAGATTTTAAAGGATGCATATAATATAAAAAATATATATTTTTTCATTATATTTTTCTGTGTATTTCCACAATTATAAAATTAATTTGAGGACCTGGAACTCTTTCTAACCATCAATTTTTATTTATTATTATGTTTTATGTGATCAAGAACCAAAAAGATCCATGCCTCAATGACCTATCATTTACTTCACAATATTCCTCCAACGTTTTAGACCAAGTACCAACATCCATTGTCAAACCAAAACTTCCAAGTACCACCTATGAGTCTATTGGATTTTTGCATGTTTTTGTTGCCTATTTACTTGACATTTGCATGCTTTACACAATATTCTAAAATAATTACTAAATATTCATTCATTCATTCATTCATTATCTGTAACCCTTATCCAGTTCAGGGTCGCGGTGGGTTCAGAGCCTACCTGGAATCATTGGGCGCAAGGCAGGAACACACCCTGGAGGGAGCGCCAGTCCTTCACAGGGCAACACACACACAAACACACACTCACACACATTCACTCACACACTCACATCTACGGACACTTTTGAGTCACCAATCCACCTACCAACGTGTGTTTTTGGACTGTGGGAGGAAACGGGAGCACCCGGAGGAAACCCACGCAGACACAGGGAGAACACACCACACTCCTCACAGACAGTCACCCAGAGGAAACCCACGCGGACACGGGGAGAACACACCAACTCCTCACAGACAGTCACCCGGAGGAAACCCACGCGGACACGGGGAGAACACACCACACTCCTCACAGACAGTCACCCGGAGGAAACCCATGGGGAGAACACCACACTCCTCACAGTCACCCGGAGCGGGAAATTACTAAACATTATAGAGAGAATTAAAATATCTAGACCAAAACTGATAGATTTAAATAAAATGTAATATCAGATATAGGCTATAGGTGAAAACAGTGTGGCACTTGGAGCAGCTGCTCACAGTGGCTCTCTGCGTTTGTAGCGGGATGTGAAGGATGTGTGGCAGTTGGAATGAGAAACAGTGATTTAAGATACTAATGATCTAAGATCAGCCATGTTGTTTTCCTTAAGCTGATTGTTTTCTTTTATTTTGTCATGTGTACAGAATTCTCACTTTGTTTCTCTCTATGTTTGCCTATGGATTTAGTCCCTCTGGGCTCTGGGATATTTCATGAGCTTGGATTCGGCAAAATAATTAATTTTTTAAAAAACACAACTGGACTTTTAAACACTGTTGTACCATTAAAGGTACATTTACATTGTTTGTACCTTTAGTGACCAATAATGAACCTCTACCTGAGAGTGTGCCTGCTCTTGCTGCTTCACGTACCACCCATAGTACACATACCACAGTTTGAGAACCACTGGCCTAGTCCTTCTTAAATGATCATTTCAGCAAAGAAAAAAGATTTACTAATCTAAAAACCTTTACTAATCTATGTATTTTAACTGTTCAATTAATAAATTGGACATTTTCATAACAGCTATGATTTGAATGTGGTGCATCATTCCATAATTGAGCTGAGCCTCAAATTTGAGAAAACCTGAAAAACCTCCTTTACCTCAGGATATAAAAGTGCAGGTAAAAGGCTCAGGAATCTTTCTTGAAACGTTCACTCCGGAAAAATGACTCAAATGGTCTTTTCGGACTGGATTAAACCACTAAGATACTCCAGTAATAATTATTTTACCCCACGTCCATGGGTAAAAACTAATCCCGTCCGAATAGGCTCAAGCAGAGTGTTCAGAATAAGAACATGAACAATAGCTCAGAAGGACGTGATACTATGAATGTGATATTCCGCCTGTGAAATACAAACAAAGGCAGGGAATAAGGCTGGAATGTTTGAGGCAGTGAAGTGGATTTGCAGTTATTTTTGGTGAATCGGTTCTGTTCTTCATTACCTAACTCTCACTGCTGCTCACATTTGTTTGGCTCATGTTTGCGCTGAGCCTGAAGCTCATAACTGAAAACACGTTCACCACTGAGATCAGGAAATCCCTATGTCCAAAAGTTTGTAGACTCCTTGTCATCCAATATTTCCTCGGAAATCAAGGGTATTAATATGGAGTGCATCCCTCTTTAACCCAAAAAAGACCAGTTTCTCATAAAGCCAAATTATAAGAAATATATAACCGACCAAAGAAACAACTTTTTTCACATTTCTTGCTTCTTGCTGTCATTATTTTGGGGTTAAAATCCCAACTTAACAAAAACATCGCAACAACCATTTTGTAACTTCAACATTTTGTTCTTGAAATGATATATTTCTCAATGGGTGGTATGTAACATTAAATGGGTTATGAAAGCATTTGACCTTTACCAGTTTTACCATTCATTCATTCATTATCTGTAAGCGCTTATCCAGTTCAGGGTCACGGTGGGTCCAGAGCCTACCTGGAATCATTGGGCGCAAGGCGGGAATACACCCTGGAGGGGGCACCAGTCCTTCATAGGGCAACACACACACACACATTCACTCACACACTCACACCTACGGACACTTTTTGAGTCGCCAATCCACCTACCAACGTGTGTTTTGGACTGTGGGAGGAAACCTACGCAGACACAGGGAGAACACACCTGTGTAGGTGTCCAGAGCAGGAATCGAACCCACAACCTCCAGGTCCCTGGAGCTGTGTGACTGCGACACTACCTGCTGCACCACCGTGCCGCCCCCAGTTTTACAAATTTTACGCACACTAACATGCCACACAACCACATCAATCATTGCAGCACTGAGAATGATCCACCACCCAAATCCTTCCTGTTCCGAACATTCCTGTGTTTGTCCTGTGGAGATCCTGACCATTGATGACGCAGAGCAACAGCTGGACTTCAGTTTGTAACTGTGAAACTGCGAAGTCCTCCTGGACTTGTGTTCCTTGTAAGGACGACCAGCTGGTCCACACAACGTAAATCATTACATTTTAAGGTGAATACATGTTTTAAGGTTGGGTTAGGGTTAGGGACCATAATTTGTTTACACACACACACACACACATACAAACATGCTGGGGATTGCTGTCCTTAAGGAGACACACATAAATCATTAAACTTTAAGGATTAGATGTGTTAAGATTAGTGTTAGGGCTAGGGTTAGTTTAGGTTTATGGTAGTAGCAATTAAGGTTAAGGTCAGGGTAAGTCTCAGGGGTAAATTAATGGAAATATATGTATGTAATGTAATGTCTCCTTAAACAATAGAGATAAGGCTGCATATGTGTGTGTGTGTGTTAGGAAAGTGTGCCAACGTTCTTTCCCCAGGCCTTTTCTCAAACTGCAGCCTCAATTAGAAAGACTTATAGGCTTACGGTCAGTAGGTGGTCAGGAGGCCAAGAGCTATCTGTGGAATTTCAAAGATTCAACTTGCTTCCTTTTTGTCTGTCACTGTTTTAATAAAAAGTGCATGCTCTTGATTTTTTCTTCTCTCAACCCCTTTCACATCACAGCAAAACAAGTACAAGACAGTGAAGTTATTTAACCCTCAGCAGTTTTGTGTTATGTAGCTGTGAATCTAAGCACTTGTACTGGTTTGTTATCTTTGGCTGCATTCATTTTAAACAGAATTTCCTTTAAAGGGGATGTCTATGACTGTGGGTAAACTCATTCCTCTATGGTTTGTTTACATTCAGAAGCTCCGCATCTTTTAAGATGGAAGGGTATGCTTGAAGTAAAAAAAACGACTGTTTGTAAATGGCTGGAGTTTAACTTGTTTGTAAGTTTTTATTCACTGTTTGATGTATAAACACATTTGTAACTCGAGTGATTTATCTTTGTAGCATTTAGCACTTGTAGCATCTTTGTAACAGTTAGCCGTCTCCTAAAGTATTTAGGTAATCCGAAATACATATTACCCACTGAGCAGGAGCAGAGCAATATTCTCATCTTGGTTCTCTCTGTCGTCTAAAAAAACTCATGATAAGAGTTTGACGGATGGAGACACCTGTTTCTACTAATTTACAAACACTGGGGCCTTGTTACCACATTAGACAGATTTTGAATGGGCAAACAGACTGGATTTTTTTTATATCAATAACTTATATTTCATGTAAAATATTTAAATAAAACAATGTTTGAATTTGTCATGCAGAAAGGTGCAGAAAGTGCATTCTTTACATGAACCAGGAAGCAGTTACGGCACCCTGTATGGCAAATTTAAATAGGAATCTAACTTCAGCTTTGTGGGAACAGATATTTTCATTCATTTATTTGGGCTGTACCTTGGTGATTTTTAAAAATTGAGTTCAGGAAATATTTAGATGGTACAAATACGTTTTAAAGCAATTATAATCATACAATTCAAAATTCAAACATTCTCCCACACTTTGTCATTTCATGATACTTGTGTAGTACTTATTTTAGTTATATATTTTTTTAATGTAAGTTTTAATACCATCACTAACACTGAAATCACCATCTTTAAATCATCTAAACCAAAAGTCACACACATTTTTGGATACAATATTATCCCCAAGAACAGAACAAATGGATGCACATGCTTTTGCAGCACTGTTACCATGATAGAACTCATAATAAATTCAGTGATTAATAATTTACTTGTTCTCTTGCTGTTTTCAGACTACTTAATGTTTGTATTTGTTTTTTTTAACTGTTGTTGTCGAATAAAATGACAATTGTCATATTTAACACTATGCAACAGTTACTACAAAATGACAAAGAGAATGTTTGAACTATAAATTGTAATATGTAATGTGTAATAATTAAATGGCTCTATGGAGATTTACATTTTTCCACCTCTTGTGGCATGCCACCAGAGTTTCAGGGTCCTCTTGCTGCAGCAAAAAGAGACTGGCATGTTGCTGGACGCCTACATCTAGACCCTATTGGTCGGTTTAAATTGTCTTCATTGTGATAATAGATAAAATCAAATGGAAAGATCATCAAAGGTTTGGTTTGATCTGTTGTTATCAGAACTCTGTCTTGCTGATTGGAGTATGTTATCAGTGTGGTGGTGTGGGAGTATGTAAGAGATTTGTGTCACTCTGCTCCTCGTTAGAGTCATGCTGTGCTTAACATCTAACAACAATTTGCACATGAGCTGATGCAGCACAGGCCTAAACTATGTGCCCAAAAGTTTGGTGGCACCACTGCGTTCAGTTATTCTGAAATTAAGGGTGTTACTTTTAAGCCCCCTCCCCTCCCTCAAACCTCACCTTACTAATCAGATATCTGCCTTGCACATGTTCATTTCAACAAAGTAACAAAGTGAGGCTCAAATAGCAATACAATTTTCTCTCTGGCCCAATGTGTCACTTAACAGTTGTTTGTCTTGGTTTGTTTGTTTGTTTGTTATTTAGGTCAAGTGAAAACAGTAATTTATTTAAAGGGCCAATGCTATGTGACATGATTTTGTCAAAATACCACAGGGGTCAAACCACGCAGCACCATTCAGAATGATCGGCTTCAGCTTCTGTTCCTTTAAATGAGAATTAGTCACAGCTCAGTTCAGCATGACATCAGTACTTATTGCTGCCCGAGACATATTGAGACGCATTTGCGTTCACACTACAAGAATAATGTGTGAGAGTTAGTTATGAGATTCATTTCCACATAAAAATAATGTGTAATAATAAAAAAGAACATGCAGAAGGCATGGCATGGCAGAGTATCACAGTGATACTCTGGAACATTAGTGGCTCTATTCACACAGTGGTTCACTTGGATATTACCTGGACTTACTAGGGGCCTGGCATTATAAAGTCTGGGAAACACACAGTTTACCAACATTTGTATAAACACATACAGCTCCTTTCGATATAGTGCAGAAAAATTTCACTGAATTTTTTAATCACTCTACTAGCATTTACCCTCTACATTAACCTTAAGTCTCATTCTACACACACTCTCATAAAACACACTGACACAAATACACAGACTTCCCTATGGTGACATAAGCCCATCATCTGTTCTTGGTAAAGTCATGTTATCAATCCTTTGCTTCTGGTAGCCCCAGACACAGTGAAAGTGATCTCATGCAGGTGATGTCACTACCTTAGCAGCGGTTGTGTGCTTTGGCTGAATAACACACTGTCTGGTTAAAGGCAGGAAACACAGACCAAACATCCAGACCTCATTACAGGTACTCCTGAGAGCAAGAAAAACAAGAATGGGGTCTCTTTATTATCTCTCCATCTTCGAGACAACAGCCAGATCAAATGAGAAGCCAATGAGACTTCTGCTTAAGTCTCCTGCTGCTCAGAAATTTCCCATGAGAAAAAAAAACAAGCACAGGAATTACACATGCCACCTCTTGATTATTGGTGTATTAGTGGAGATGTCAGTACATTCTCACACTGAGCTCAGATATGCTGAGATAATTAAAAAAGAAAAAACATGTTTACCTGTAATTAAACTAAGGAACAAGAAAAAAATAAAGAGATATTGAGTGTGAGTGGAGAAAGAGAGCTGGAGGAAGTTAGAAAGTAATTATAAGAGACAAAATGATAAAGAGAACAACAAAATGGAAGAGAGAAAGACAAAAAAAGAAAAGACAAAATATAGGGTAAAGGGAGAATCAGACAAACAGGGAGTGCAAAAGACAGGGAACTAGAAGATAATGAGAATGAGAGACAAAGTATGTGGATGTGTGTGTGTGTGTGTGTGTGTGTGAGAGAGAGAGAGAGAGAGAGAGAGAGAGAGAGAGAGATTTTTAGTGTGTGCTTGTAAATTACAGAAACTTTAGCCATAATTTTGCTGGAGATATGACATCACAGCCCAGGGGTGATTTGTTTTAAATGGAACCTTATGGAAGTCATTGTGGGTTTAATGTACAGCTTAGAGCTCTGCATTTGTTGCAGCACACACATGAAGTTAGCAGCAGTATGTGTGTGTGTGCTTTCTGAGAAATGTCGCATAATTTAGGGGCACATGAGGCTGTTAATAAATCAAACCAGGGCCCGTTAAGGCACATTAAGGAAATAACACAGAGGCCTCTCTAGGTGACTTAAGCCTTTTCCACAGTATAATGTCAGAATAAGCCACTCTTTCACGTTTTTGCTGGAGGGGGACCGAGGGTTTGATTGGTGTTTTCTGAGGCATCGGAAAACAAGTAATGAATCCGTCATGGAGGCCGAGTGGTATACGTGTTCTGTCATGGCTAAGCATTGTGGGTAATGCAACTTTGTTGTTATCCTCTGTACAAAGAAAAACATTTGTAAGGTATGTGTTTGTGACTTTTGACTTTGTCAGAGTTCAGCACATGACCAATAAATGGGCAAAACACAGATGGATTCTCACAGAAATGTTTTCATATCTAGTACAAGGTAGGTTAAATTTATAACTAGGGCAGATAACAATTGTTTAAAAAAGATATACAGGAGGTGCTCGGGTTACGTCAGTCCCAAGTTACGATGTTTCGTGGTTACGACACATCTCCCGTTTACTGTATAAAGCCTTGTTTCGACTTTAGTGGTTTTGCGTCGTAAATGTAACGCGAACTTCGTGTTTGGTGTGCGCGGCGGAAGAATACACGGTTACGCAGCCTGGGACCGAGGAGGATAGGTGTTTGGATAGGATAAGTGCTTACAGTATGTTATTTACGTACAGTATGTACGTATGTTTCGACTTACACGGAATGGATCAACGTCGCAGGTTGAGGACCCCCTGTACTAATTACAGTAAATGTTAAATGTAAGATCAACACAACAATATATTTATATTATTAGTGTCTATAGATAAAAAAAATTAATTACATCAATAAATTTAATATGTTAGTACGTCCTTGTATTTTTGGGAGGGAGATTGTGTAGTGTGAGGACTGTGACATATATTTTTTGACTTTATTATAGGCCTAATATCTCAGTGTAATTTTTATGATTTTTGGTAAGTTTCAGGGAAAGCTTTAGCGTCAGAAGCTGTGCTTACACATTACATGTATTAAAGTAAATACATCACTATGCTCTGTTAAAAATTGAATTATGGCGGGAAGTTATGGCTAAATTCGGTCAATTAAAAATTTGTGTTTAAAAAAATAATAATAATGTGTTGAATTCCTGCATTGACAGCACTAATTATATTATGGTGAACAAATATGTATGACTATTCATACAACACATTGTTTGTCTTAGATGTGAAGCACATTTGTAAAGCATTCACTCACCCCATATTTATCACATACTCACTCACATTTAGGGCCTGCTCCACAAGGGAGTGCTATTGTGATTTGCATCAATGACACTATATGACCTTGTTTGCTTTATTAGGTGGATTTGATGAGCAACATCAGCACCATACCGCAGCCCTTCCTCTACACCAGACACGTTCACTTCCTCAACTTCACAAGGTGAGCCAATCAGAGCACAGTCAGTCATGAGTGACAGTACAGATAACCAATTACAATACAGAACTTACATTCAGCAGCGCTTCATTGTAGCCAAACCTATAAAAGAACAATTCCACATGTTTTTCATAATGTCAACATAATTCAGACTCTGAGATGTAAACAGTTTTGTGGGATGTGAAATGGCGCATTGTAAACAAACTCACTAACTCCTAGGATTTAATTACAGTGGGTGTGATAGGAATCATCAATTGAAATGTAGCCATTTTGTCTATTCTCTATAATAACAAGTGAACTTTCTGAGTTCATAAAGCTGGAAAAAAGCCTTGTTTTTGTTTACAAAACTCACCATGGATTTTAAGATATACATTAAGGTTAAAATGGTTTTCAGAACAGTTGTAAAACGATAGGCAATGTATTTGTACATGTCATGTATATTGTAAGAGCTTTCAGTGCTAAATTGCCTGTTGTTCTGTTTTCCTCTCTCTCTCTCAGGTTTAGGTTAGAGCAGCCTGTCTATATAAACATTATCAGGGACCCTATTAACCGTTTCCTCTCCAACTACTTCTTCCGACGTTTTGGGGACTGGAGGGGGGAACAGAACCACTTGATCCGGACCCCTCGAATGAAAGATGAAGAGAGATACCTGGTGAGATGCTTCTTTTATTCATCCTTCCTTTTTCAGCTGCCCTCTCGCTTTCATTCTCTCTCTCTCACTCTCTCTCTCTCTCTCTCTCTCTCTCTCCCTCCCCTATCTTTCATGTCTGGCCCAAAGCCCTACAGGGACACAGAAGGGTTTTTTTGCACGCTTTATTGGAAGTTCATAAGAAGCGTGGCATTTTGTTAAGGGCTGGATTTGAATGCTAATGGTTTTTGAAAGAGTGTGTGTGTGTGCATGTTTAGGTGTGTGTGTGTGTGTGTGTTAGCGTTCAGCTTATAGCATGAGAACAGGGCTGGGTTGAACCCAGATCCCTGAGGCACGAGAGAGGAGTGGATGTAAATGTATAAGTTTGAATCCAGTCAGTAAGTTTGAAATCGTCTGGTGGAAAACTTAACCCTTAGAAGCCTACAAAGTTGCCAGCTGCCCCATCGATATTTTTCCCCCCAAAACAATTGCTAAAAGCTGGTTGTTGTCATAGATATTAGGTCAAATGTATCTTACTCTTGATATACTCTTGAAAGGATATTCTGTGATGTTTTTTCTACAGCTTGTGGTTAACTCACTATAGTAAAATCAAAACAAGGCTACGTTAGCTCATTATAAATTAGCTTCTTAGCACTTGCTCTCATTAGCATCTGAAATGTTGTTTTACGTCATTAATATCATGGCTTTAGACCCAAAACCACTATCCATGTTTCAAAACTGTCAGAAAATGTTAAAATACTATTGAAAATAATGTAACAGACAACAGTAGGAATGGAGCTCTCCCTGAATTCTAGTTCTCCCTACAGGCCCCATAAAACGTACTAGGTGGCTTTCTACCCTCCTCAAGCATCACTGTGATTTTGAAGTTGTAACTGTAATGTCAATATACTTCCTAGTGTTCCTAGTAAAAAAATGTTTTTAATGTTTTTTTCATATTTACACAAATACATGACAAGTTATGTACCTTCCTGAGTGTCATGCTTTAATACTTTACTTCTACTCAGGTGTGTGTGTGAGTATCCAATTTTATGCCATGCTTTTCTGTGGTGATTACACTATGTGTGTGCTCAGCTGGTGCCTGTTTCCACCATAAGTGCCTTTTAACCCTCCTGTTATGTTCATTTGTCAGGAACAGCAATGGTTTTCCCAGGTCAATTTGACCTGGTGCATGTTTAATTATCCAAAAGATGTCTGAAACCAAAAAAATTCTAACAAGCAGTGTGAATATTTCATTATTAACTCCATTATGAATTATTCAATCAATATTTATTGGTGTTCCTTATCTCTAACAGGTAATGGTTCAAAGCAATGGTTCAATTAGGATAATTCACTCGTTTTACATAAAAAATGTCTCACAGTTGCAATCAAAGAAACACCCTTTTACCTCCAGTTTGACTGTCGGGGTCAAATTGACCCGAACAGTATCTATGTGATATAAACATGCAGGGGGTGGTTGCAAATATGTGAGATGAACCATTTTCATATTATATGTTGATTACACTAATTAAGGCAAACAGAAGAAGTTTCAAACTGAAAAAATAATTTTAACTATTTTTCCTAGATCTTCAAACTTTAAAACGGTTCAATTTGACCCGCAACATAACAGGAGGGTTAAGGGAGTTGAATGCTACTAGTGTATATCTCATACCTCGACATTGCTGTTGATATAATATAAAATGCTTTACATATTCACCTATGAGGTATCTGCATATATCTTCTATACTAAAGATATATAATTCATTTCAGGAGACAGTACCTCTCTTAGTCAATCTTCTCAATTTAATCTGTGCTCTGGGGGACTGATTCATCACTGTTGGTTTTGCTGTTTTCTCTGGAATCACTCTGTTGTGATGTGGTTTGTACCTCCTACTCATATTACTGCAGCCCAAAGCTGCTGAAAACACTTGCTGAAGCTAAAAAAGAATCCATCAGAGAGACTGTGAGACTTGGCACACAGATTTATATTTGGAGGAGCCCAGCCCTGGGGCCAGATCCATTCTTGGCCACAGTTAATGTCTGGTTTGTTCAGAAACAGATCAACATCAACAGCTCATTTATTTTAATCCTGATTCCAATAGAAGGTATGTGTAATGTTGCAAAGACTTTTTTCTAAGGAAGCTAATACATTCTTTACACAAGCAAAAAGACAGATAACAGCAAAAAAACTCCCTTCAGATTTTTCCACAGAAAATGTTTTAAATTAAAACTAATTCTTTTCACATAAATTAAGTTCTAACAAGTTCTTAGCACTGGACATTATTAAGATTACATTGATTTATATCAAAATGATTAGTGAAATATGCATGCACACGTTGACCAAACACTAATGTGCTGAATGAGTTCCAGTGTTTGCTGCTGAGTGTCAGCCTTGTTGTGTTAGAAATCATTTGCCAGAAGTGGTCAAAAACCTTTAGTGTAATTATATCTTCTGTAAACTGTAACTACCTTGTGATACAGGGTTATGAGTTGTAATTAGAGCCTGGTGGATATATAATTTGCTCAATAATATTGGCTTATATTAATAATTCATGTGTCAATCTGTGTCTGCAAATATATATATTTTTTTTTCAGTTGGCCCTCCGCGTTTGCAGGTTCTTCTTCCGCAGACTCAACATATTACTGTTTGAAAATATTTAGGGAAAATGAAAAAGAAGTTCAAATAAAGCAAAACAAATCTGGATTTGCTGCATGTTGAAAACTACACGTAATCTGATGTGTAACATACCCTGCTGTACCCTCACACATTTTCACAGATCACATTATGCATCGTGCATCTCATTTATTCACTTGATGTGAACTATGTAGAATTTCTTTTGTCGTTTATGGTAAATCTATTGTTAACAGCATTGATGTTGTATTAAGCACTGTTAGTAATCCAGTGATGATTTAAAGTGTACAGGAGAATGTATGTAGTTTATATTAGCGCTGTAGTACTCGACACCATAAATAAGCTGTGGTCTTGTCTTGTCGAAGGGTGATCTGGACTCGGAAATTGTTGCAGAGATCATCCCAGTCCAATGTGTCTTACTGAAGTAACGCAGAAATTTCAACTCTCCTGAAAGTTCTGGGAGTCTCTAGCATTTAGGGGCTATCTCTTATGCCCACAAATTATAGGCTGCATCCTGATTACACACTTAACACTGATTCTAATTAGTTTAAGTATGTAGTATAGTTACAAGTGTCAAAGTTGAGTATACTTAAAAATCCACAGTGAACATAGACAAATATAAACATACAACCAGCCAATTTTGAGTATGATAATGATGGACACTATTGTCCCACAATCCAATGGGAAATGGATTTGGAGGAGATTCTGTCTTAAATAGTGCATTACTCCCTACAAAGTACGCTTTATAGATTACTAAGACAGTGCAATGAAGTGGAATTCATTCATTATCTGTAAGTGCTTATCCAGTTCAGGGTCGCGGTGGGTCATCATTGGGCGCAAGGCAGGAACACACCCTGGAGGGGGCGCCAGTCCTTCACAGGGCAACAAACACACATTCACTCACACCTACGGACACTTTTGAGTCAATTTCTTTTTCATTTTATTTTTTTCAACATACAATGCACCAGTTTAGTGCAGAAGCCGTTATGTAATGTGATGGGAGATATTTGATTTCTGCTTTTGAAAAAATTGGCGGACAACATTGCAGCTACAGCTTGGTATGACGTGTGTTATCACAGCTAATTGTACCGGCCTGCCAATCTCATACAATTAAGATTATTTATTGTGTATTGTACTATTGTGTAGTAGACAACTGAGACGCAGTGATATCAATATCCTGGAAATCAACTGTTTTTGACGTACACTGGGTTTAAATTACAACTTAGTCAGTCCTTCGCAGGGCAACACAAACTCACACAATCACTCGCACCTATGGACACTTTGGTAGGTGGATTGGCGACTCCCTGGTGTGGGAGGAAACTGGAGCACCCAAAGGAAACACATGGACACAAGGAGAACACACCAAACTCCTCACAGACAGTCACCTGGAATGGGGCTTAAACCCACAATCTCCAGGTCCCTGGAGCTGTGTGACTCTGACACTACCTGCTGTGCTACCTTGACGCCCAAAATGAAATACAAGCGTTTGTTTTTTTTCCATTTCTATTTTTTTTAAACGATGAAAAAAATGTTTATTCTAGTCTCTGTCTTGTCTCAGTCTCAGTCTTGAATCAAAAACAACTATGAGATGTCATGGTCTTGACTCAGACTCAATGTCCTGGTCTTGGTTTTGATTCAGCTGTAGACTCCCTGACTACAACACTAGTTTATTTGCAAATACTACAATATTTTAGCATCCCCCATGGATACAGAGGGCTGACTGTGCATATCAAGCCAACAGTTCAGACAGCTTGATTTTATTAGTTTTTATTGAAGTGACTGGTCTTAATAAGCTTTTAAATGGGAAGGTATGAGGAGATCTGTGCTTAAGTGTCTGTGCAGGTGGGTTAAATTACTGCAGTCAAAACAAGAACTTAAAAATTATGACGGGAATTCCCCTTTTCTAATGCTAGTGCATGCGCACACACACACACACACACACACACAAACAATGACTCACATACCTAGACTTACACATATTTAAGCCTTTAATTAGACAGCATGTAAATTTCAAACACCCTCTCTCACACACACACACACACACACATGGAATTTGAGTGTGTAGGATAATTAGTTTCTTCTGAGCTGTTGCAGATGCTTTGGAGCATGTCAGCTGAAGTATTAAAGTACGCAGTAGAGGAGAAGACCAGAGAGAGAGAGAGAGAGAGAGAGAGAGAGGTACATCACTTGCTCTTCCTCAGATGGATTGCAGTGGACAATGTCAAAACAAAAGTGTGAAACCAACACACACACACACACAATTTACACCTGATCTTAAGGTGGGGATGAATGTGACTGGTTAATACGCACTTGGCATAGATTCTCAAATACCGTGCCATGAACTGGTAACTCTCCATCTAGACCTTCGTATTTCCCTCGTAATTAGGGAGTGAGGAGTCAATCCCACCTCCTGAACAGTACTTTTAGAGGAAGAGAAGCTGAGACACTTTATAAGCTGCTGAAAGATGTATGTGTATGTACCTGGTATTTATAATATTATGGGGACCAAAACCAACATAAACATTCCACCTGAAGAGCACACACTGGTCCCCACAACATAAATCAAAAGCTTTTAAGGTGAAAACATGTTTTAGGGTCAGGGTAATGTTAGGGTTAGGGTTATGGTTACTGTAAGGGTTAAAGTTATGCTAGTACTTGCGGATAAAATAAGGGCTTGTCTGCACAAAATGAATAGATATCTATGTAATGTCCCCACAATGCATGTAAATACATGTGTGTGTGTCTGTGTGTAAAAGTGTGTGCGTATCTGTTATATATCACTTTGTGGGGCTCTTCAAGCCGGTCCCCACATCAAAAATCAATATCTTTTAAGGTGAAGATATGTTTTAATAAAGTTAGGGAAAAGGTTAAAATTGGGCTAGTACTACTTATGTATAAAGTAAGGGCAGGACTGGAGAAACTATATGAGATGGATGAAAATACCTGTGTGGGTGGGAGACAGTGCGCACTTGTGTTTGCGGAAGCAGACCTACACACAGGAGACAGTGAAGCAGCTGAGATCTTTGGTAGAACTTCCATTAAAATTCCTTTCCAAAATTCACAAATACTGAGTGACAGTCCAAATCACACCAACACACAAACGTGTACAACACACACCCGCTCTTCTCTACTCATGTCATCGCTTCATTTCTCATTATAATAACATGCATACAAAATTTCCTTCTGTCTTCTCTTCTCTGCAGTTCTCCTCACTCTGAATTCTCTCATTTTTTTCATCTTATTTTCCCCTTCTCTTTTAATTTTTGCCGTTTCTTCTACTCTTTTTAAATATATTTATCCGATTTTTTAAAAAATATTTGAACTATATTTTTATAGCATTTTACAAACTTAAAATATTTAATGGTGTAATTCATGAACTTGAATTTAACAATGCTTTTCAGTGTGATTTGAAATTGTGCCGTGGTGAAATATTCAGGGATTGGCGACTCAAAGTGTCTATAGGTGTGAGTGAATGTGTGAGTGTGTGTCGCCCTGTGAAGGACTGGCGCCCCCTCCATACTGTGTTCCTGCCTTGCACCCAATGATTCTGGGTAGGCTCCGGACCCACCGCGACCCTGAATTTGATAAGCGGTTACAGACAATGAATGAATGAATCAATAAAATAATCAGATGAAAAAGTCAGATCCATAAATGAAAATCTCAAAAATTCTGATCTGAATATTACAGTTTTTTATTAAATTTTTAATAATAAAAATGTATTAAATGCCATATAAATATAATTGGAATATACTTCAAATATACAGTATTTAGCTCCATACAGAATCTGAACAAACAGAGTCTTTTCCTTTTCTTAGAGGCTAATAGAAAGGAAGTTTGAAAGGAATGCTGCAGACATGTCCAAAAATAACAGTTTGCTTTTACAGACTGACTAGCATTATGGAGGTAAACTTAAACTGTTGTTTTCCCCCTATGTTTCCTCAAATGCTGAAAGGCTGAGTGCATGTTAGCATTCATCTGGAGGTAGTTGCAGAGTAAATCAGCATGGCTTTGTTCCCAGGGCTTCACTGGAAAGGCCGTCATGGGAATGTAATGAAAACGTTGAAATGTAGCATAATTTTACCTGATCTGAGGTGGGTAGAGGAAAGCCATAAACACCCTCAAACAAACAGCCCTGTTATCAGTGAAATAATAACTGAAGCAATAGAAGTTTTCAAACAGAAAAAATGTCTTCATTATAGAACTGCAGTGGAAAGCCAAATTTTATTTAGATACAAAAATTTAACATTAGTTACATTACTTAGTAACAGTTCCAATCACAAAAAATAATAATTTAATATATTTAATATTCAGTTTTTGATTTCCATGTGGTCTGACAAGATTTTTTGCCTTAATCTGACACACATCTGATTTATTTTCAGGGCTGGGTGGACATGTCAAATCTGTCAAATTTGTGACACTAGGGTTTTTTTTTTTTTTGCATAATGCTGTCATCATCAACCAGCAACAGAACAACAAACAGGCTGTATCTCAAATGGCTCCATGTTTCCTACAAAGTGCACTGCAAAGGTGATGAAACTACAGCTTCTGTACCAAAATAATGCACTGAATGTTAGGAAAGGATCCATGAAATTGATAGCTAAATAAAAGTGGATTTATCTTAGACATACGTTGGACCTACATTGTGAACTACACAGGGCCTAGAGTGTTGTTTGGGACGGAGTGGAATAAATGTATGAATGTGCATATGCGTGCAGTATCAGTAACAGATTATTTCCTATTAGAGACAGATACATGTGACTTACATGTACAACTGAACCATCAATAACACTGAATCCAGTCTATGGTTAAAAGCAGATTTGATAAATGAGGTTTGTAAAATGTACTTAGAATGAGTCTTAGAGTGTCACTCACAGCCCCATGGTTTGTGCAATGGTGTAGGCCCTCATTTGATGTGAGGACGATCAATACCTAATCAATAACTGGCTACTGAACAAGTGATTAACACGGAATAAAATCTACCCCCACTACATCAGCACCAGCTTGAGTCCAGGTGCTGAGTTTCTTCAAACTACGTTCAGTGCATCCCTAAATGCAGCCATTACAAAGCAATGCAGGAAAGCCTCCTCAGATAATCAATAGCATTTTATACTGAAAAACTACACAAAGTTTGGATTATCTAGGGGTTTTTGCAGCTTTCCACAAGAAGTGTGCACAAAACAGGGAAGTTGGTGGGGTATGACCCACTAATACTAATAAATATACAATCCATGGTTTTCAGTCATGTGATTTTTGTTTGGCGTGGGCACCATATTGGGGACTGATTGTCTGATTTTAGAGTACAGCACTAATGTTTAAACGAATGGGAAAAATAAAATTATCTCATAAACTGCGCTGGAGAGACTCTCACAACACTCAGAAGCAAATACACCCACCAATTGTTTTTTTGCGTCAGGGGCATAAAGGATCATACAGTGTAGTATAATGAGGAGAACAAGACAGTTACTAGCTGTTAGCCATATTAGCATTTTTATCATAGGATCTAATGGACAACTGTTAGCATGTCAGGCTCTAATGCCTTTCCCTGCTCCTGTGACTGAATCTGAGTGAGTTATTCATGCCCAGATTATATAAGATTCACTAATAATCTTATAAGAAACTACAGAAACAAGCCACATATCCTTTTCTCTCAATCTTTTCCATGTTTACAGGGTAAATAATCTGATCCCACCATCCCTGCTCTTTGACAGTGGAACAGATTCTTAAAGGACGTTTTATCCCAGCTGTATGAGTAAATTATTTCTCTGATTTGGCTTAAAGTTAAATAAAGTACTTCTCCTTGTCAGGAAGTGACAACATTGAGAGATGTTTCCACAACACAGCGAAACCAAAGCCAAATCCCAAATGTCTCTCTAGACCTTCCGTAGGGCACAGTGTCAGTCATAAAATAAGGTTTCTCTATTCACGTATAGCGTATATAGTGTGCTTTAAGGTTCACATTTTCCTGTAGAATATACATCTAATTACTATATAGGTGCAGTATTTTTCTTTTTATTATCTGTGATGATGTGCCACTGATGAACTGACTTTTTTAACGAGTCCACTAAATGAGGACTAAAAATGTTGAGAGAAACAATAAAAGAATTTAAATATCACAGTTTATATTTAAGTTGTTTGTTTGATTAATGAGTAGGTCCCCAATATGACAGCTACTCTATACTGTGATGTCGACTGCAAATCATGGATAGGTGGATAATATGGCAAAATTATTACTTGACAGAGGGTCTGTTCTCTCGATTACAACTTAGTGGAGCAACTCCATTATTTCGAAGCTGTAATTTTAAGGTAAAAATACTACCTAGTGTTGCTTTAAACAACCCTACTTAGTCCCTAGGGCTTCATAAGGCTAAGACCTGTCCCCCAAGATACTACCAAAAACTAGGAGCACAGTAATTTTAATGGTTTCCACAGAGTGCTGCACTAAATCCGATTTAACCGGATTAACTATGTCCTGCATGTAATGAAACAAAGAGAGACAAAAGGAACAAAGCAAGCTTAATCATCAGCAATTATACCATGCAGTTCAAACACTGATCATACCCATAATATGCTCAGCACATTGTGAGCATTATAGTGATATAATGGTCAATATAACAATAGATAGATATAGTGAAGGGAGTGTTGTTTATCCAGAACTAATCCTCTGTCCTTATTGATGTATATTTAATATTAAAGATTAAGATATGGCCTAATGATTAGTGAATGAGGCTTGGGACGACAAGGTTACCAGCTTGATTACCATAACTGGTAAGAAAATTGGGGAAGGGTGGTGTGTGTGTGGCTGCCTGCCACTCCTGGTCTGATTGACAATTCCTTCACAGCAGTATTCCAGTATTTAGCATCAAGTCTTCCCAGAAGAACACCTTTTTTCACATCATTATGCACTGCCACTTTAACTGGACTCATACATTTACACACTCATACAGTATTACAGTTCTGAAACTCTTTCACTCCTTCACAGACACGTTCTGTACTCAAACTCTTTATATATTTAGTTTTTAACATTTCATTTATTGCATTTTTTATAATACTACAGAACTATTTCTCTTTTTACTCTTACTGTATTTGCTCTATTGCATCTTCTCACCCACACCCAGGCCCACCACCACCACCACTTCACCCCAGTTCTCCTCTACTGGCTTCTGGTTAAATATCGTATACAGTTCAAAATCCTCCTGCTCACCTACAAAGCGCTCAGTAATCTACCTCCTTCTTATCTATCTGACCTTCTTCATCATTACACACCTAAGGGCACCCTCAGATCTTCTTCAGCTGGATTACTCACAGTTCTTTCTTCCAACCTGCGCAGTCTTGGGACCAAGCTTTCTCCAGACTTGCTCCACCTCAGTCAAACTCTCTATCGCTTCAAATCCAACCTTAAAACACATTTGTATTCTGTTGCATATTACCCCTCTGTTCCTTGAAGCCTATATTAGACTAACCCACGTTACTATACAGGGGTTGGACAATGAAACAAACACCTGTCATTTTAGTGTGGGAGGATTCATGGCTAAATTGGAGCAGCCTGGTGGCCAATCTTCATTAACTGCACATTGCACCAGTAAGAGCAGAGTGTGAAGGTTCAGTTAGCAGAGGGTAAGAGCACAGTTTTGCTCAAAATATTGCAACGCACACAACATTATGGGTGACATACCAGAGTTCAAAAGAGGACAAATTTTTGGTGCACGTCTTGCTGGTGCATCTGTGACCAAGACAGCAAGTCTCTGTGATGTATCAAGAGCCACGCTATCCAGGGTAATGTCAGCATACCACCAAGAAGGACCAAACACATCCAACAGGATCAACTGTGGATGCGAGAGGAAGCTGTCTGAAAGGGATGTTCGGGTGCTAACCCGGATTGTATATAAAAAACATAAAACCACGGCTGCCCAAATCACAGCAGAATTAAATGTGCACCTCAACTCTCCTGTTTCCACCAGAACTGTCCGTTGGGAGCTCCACAGGGTCAATATACACGGCCATGCTGCTATAGCCAAACCTTTGGTCACTCATGCCAATGTCAAACATCAGTTTCAATTGTGCAAGGAGCGCAAATCTTGGGCTGTGGACAATGTGAAACATGTATTGTTCTCTGATGAGTCCACCTTTACTGTTTTCCCCACATCCGGGAGAGTTACGGTGTGGAGAACCCCCAAAGAAGCGTACCACCAGACTGTTGCATGCCCAGAGTGAAGCATGGGGGTGGATCAGTGATGGTTTGGGCTGCCGTATCATGGCATTCCCTTGGCCCAATACTTGTGCTAGATGGGCGCGTCACTGCCAAGGACTACAGAACCATTCTGGAGGACCATGTGCATCCAGTGGTTCAAACATTGTATCCTGAAGGCAGTGCCGTGTATCAGGACGACAATGCACCAATACACACAGCAAGACCGGTGAAAGATTGGTCTGATGAACATGAAAGTGAAGTTGAACATCTCCCATGGCCTGCACAGTCACCAGATCTAAATATTATTGAGCCATTTTGGGGTGTTTTGGAGGAGCGAGTCAGGAAACGTTTTCCTCCACCAGCATCACGTAGTGACCTGGCCACTATCCTGCAAGAAGAATGGCTTCAAATCCCTCTGACCACTGTGCAGGACTTGTATATGTCATTCCCAAGACGAATTGACGCTGTGTTGGCTGCAAAAGGAGGCCCTACACCACACTAATAAATTATTGTGGTCTAAAACCAGGTGTTTCAGTTTCATTGTCCAACCCCTGTACCTCTTAGAGTTTTTGTAATGTTATGTGTTATATAATTGCTGTCCAATGAAAACATGTATCTCCAAAATAGCAACTTTACAGGAGAAGGAATAACCTTCTTAACTTTCAGTGAATGTCAATGTAAAAACAAAAATGGAGATACACACAAGCATCAATAAACCATAACATTATGACCACCTCCTTGTTTCTAAACTCACTCTCTTTTCTGTTAGCTCCACTGACCATACAGGAGCACTTGATAGTTTTATAATTACAGACTATAGTCCATTTGTTGCTCTGTATACTTCATTTCCCCTCTTTTCACTCTGCACGTTAATGGTCAAGACCTCCAACTATTCCCCCAAATAGATCGTTCTCAGTCTCAGAGTTTGGAAACACTGTGTCCACTCTGTTAGACGCACCTACCTCATTGGTCCACGTTGTAGATGTAAAGTCAGAGACGGGGGCTCATTTATTGCTGCAGTTTGCGTCGGTCTTCCTCTAGTCCTTTTGATTGATTATTTTTGGTTGGTGAACCATTCTCCACAGTGTCACTGAGGGGTTTAAAAACTCCAGCAGCCCTGCTGTGTCTGATCCAGTTGTACCAGCACACCACTACCACCATGTCAATGTCAATGTAGTTCTGACAATGATCCATCACCCAAATCATACCTGCTCTGTGGGGTTCTGAACATCAAAGAACAGGGGAAAAGAGGGCAAACAACATTTACAGAGCAACCGATGGACTCCTGTGTGTTATTAAAGAATATTGCTCAGAAGAAAAATGTCTCTGAGGTTCTAAGTGAATGTGTAATGGAATAAATGTAACTGTATGACTGGTTTAACACAGAGACAGAAAGAGAAATGGAGAGAGAGGGAGCGTGTCCAGTGTCCACTACTCCGGGGGTGGGAGGTTTTGGCAAAGGTTGTCCCCAGGACACCAGCCAGCATCATGTGTGTCATTTCCTGTATATATCTTTACACGTGTCCTGCTCACCCCTTACCCTCTGTTCTCCCTTTCCCTTTCTCCTCTACTGTTCTCTTCCTCTCACTTCCCCCATCCTTCTATTCCCCCTCTCTGGCCTCCCTCACTTTTTCCTGTCCCCCTCTCTTCCTACCCTTTGCCACTTTTTTTGAATTCTCTTTCATCCCTTCATCCTCTTTTTTTTCTTCCACTTTTTTCTCTTCCCTCTATTCTACCTTTCTTTCTTTCCCTTTCTCTCTGCCCTTTCCCACCGTATTCACCATGTCCTTGTTTCTCTCTCTCTCTCTCTTTTACCTTCTTTCGGTCTCTCCTTGTTTCTCCCCTTCCATTTATTCTCTTCTTCTTTTCCTCACTGTCCTTTTTTCATCCTCTCACTGTCTATTCTCATCCCTCTGTCTCTTTACTCCCACACTTTTCTGCCTGTCCCTCTCTCTACGTCTTCCCATCTCTCCCTGCCCTTTCTTTATTTTCCCTATTCTTTTTTATGTTTATTCTCTCGTTTTCTGCTTTTCTTCCCCTTGTTTTCTATCTCTTCTCTCATTTATTTCTCCCTGCTTCTCTCTCTCTCTTCCCTCTCCCTAGCAGTTATTCTCTTTCCTCCTTTTACTCTCTCATTGCCATTTCCCCCTTCCCTCTATTCTACGTGTCTTTTTATCCTTCTACATTCACTTTCACATTCTTCCCTTTCTGAGCCCATCCCTCTCTCCCTCTCTTTCTATCTCTCTCCCTCTCTGCGCTTGGCAGAGTTCTCTTGTCCTCGCTGAACTCTGATGGTTTTAATTGTGTTGTTTGAACTCTTGGCTTGTGGTCAAGGCTGGAAGATCATCATCATCATTGTCTGTTGTGTAGTTTTTGTATTGGTTCTCAGAGTTGCGCAGTTATTGCACTGGTGGGTTTTGAGGCTTCATTGTCGTTCATGTCTCTAAGTGATTTGCCCCTTTGGCCGTTTCCTCCACTGCCACTTAAAACACACACTTTCTATTTGAACTGGGTTTGAACTCTTCAGAGGACGCTGGTGTGGTCTTAGGCTATAGTCCCTGTCCACTTACAGAGTGGCTATTCTTGCTTCTTCTTGATTTTGGCTTCACCTGAACCCCCACTGCTGTCTGTCTGCTTTGAAACTTTAGCTCTTTGTTGTCAATACACATAGCCGTACGTAGTGCTGGACAATAAGTCAATATCAATATTAATCAAGATAGAAAGTGATATGATTTTAAAACATCCTTGATGTTTCAATACACATTGTTTACAGCATGCCATTGACTGACATTCATTTCAGGGCACTGCTGTCGGTGTTCATCGTTTCCTCTAGGGTTGTTTTGAGCAGTGGTGTCAGCTCACACTCCCTCCTCCTCTTTCCAGAAAAAAATAAATAAAAGCAGAACTTTGAGTGTGAAACGAACACATTCACATTCAAGCATCGCTTTCACCAAAGAAGTCCCACTCACTCTTGCAAGACATTTCAAAAAATTCTGAAAAAGCAGCAGAAGTATTTTATAAATACAGCAATTCTCTCAGTTAAATACACTATTTATTTATTTATTTATTCATCCATTCATTATCTGTAAGCCCTTATCCAGCTCAGGGTCGCGGTGGGTCCAGAGCCTACCTGGAATCATTGGGCGCAAGGCGGGAATACACCCTGGAGGGGGCACCAGTCCTTCACAGAGCAACACAGACACACACATTCACTCACTCACACATACGAACACTTTTGAGTCGCAATCCACCTACCAACGTGTGTTTTTGGACTGTGGGAGGAAACCCACGCAGACACAGGGAGAACACACCTATCCTCACAGACAGTCACCTGGAGCGGGAATCGAACCCACAACCTCCAAGCACCTGGAGCTGTGTGACTGCGACCGTATGAAATACAAATATACACAATCAGGAAAATTGTGTTTTTGCTGTAAGAATTATATAATTAATTGTACAAATTATGTTAGAATTATTATGATGTATTATATTGTTTTTGTGGAGAAACACCTCTAATGCTTAACGACTTAGCTCCTTTTAGGCGTGACCTAAACATTGAAAGAACACTATATAAGATTTGGTATCTTTGCTCCTTAGCTCCCCCTACAGTGGCAGGGTGTAATTAACTTTTACAGCACTGTCCTGAAACCAAGGGGTGGAAGGTTTCCTACCCACTTCCAAAAGTTACATACTGCAGTGTTTAGCCTGGGGTAATAATAAAAAGAGTCTCTATTCTCCCTATTACAGGTCTGTGATGCATCACAATAATTCTGAAGCTGTAATATTAAGGTAAAATCCTACATTGTGTTTCTTTAAATCTTACACACACAGCTTGCATCATTTCCATAGGGAAGCATAAAGCAGAACACTCTGAATCACCATGTCCAGCGCCAGGTGTTGGCTAAGGGGTATAAAACTCCGAGCACTGGGCTGTTGAGAAGTGGAACTGCCTTCTCTGGAGTGAGCGAACCAGAGTGATGTTTGTGATCCAGAACTAATCAGCCAACATCTAGTGCAAGGCTCTTCCAGAAGAGTACAAGCTGTTACTGCTGCAAAGGAGACACACTCACTGTTACTGCCCCCTGATTTCAGAAGATAGATTTTGGTGTACTGCAACACATTTTTGATGTTATAATCGCAAAATAAATAAATACATACATAAATGATGCCAGGAGTAGGTTTTAGAGCTTGTCTGCTTTTACACTTCTCATTAATTTTCATGTCTGGTTTTACTCTGTCATTCACACTTTAGTTCTGAGACGCGTTGGTTGGCAGTTGTTGGGTCAGACAGAGCTGGTGGAATGATCACAGAGTGGGATGCTGATGACTGTAGCTAAAGTAAACTCCTTGGAAGGCATGAAAAGTGTCTTAGGAGCTGCTCTCTGTAAATGTGACGCTGTTCAGGGACCGAAAAAGTTGTCACTTTGAAATAGTGTGTATATATATAAGTGTTTCCAAAATATGTGGAAAGAAAAACACAGTGGTTCTTGAGTTCTTTTTATTGAAGTTGTGAAAATATATGAGGCTCTTTGCTTCACTTTAATTTATAAAATTTATAACTAGGGCTTGAGCAGCTGGCAACCGAAACGGTAATAGCATTGCTTTGAATTTATGCATTTAAAACTGCAACATTACATTCTAAAACTGCTGTCATTATGAAAAGACTTTTCAAACTACATGGATAAAAGTGTGTAGATTGTCCTTGTGAGAAGTGAATTCACTGCTGACATTTGTGCACATGCAATAAACACTACAAGGGGAATAGAATGGGATGCTCTGATGCTGGCCTAAGGTCAACAAGCTCAATGCCAACATTAGCTTGAATGGTAAAAAGCTCTCTAAAGAGATTACATTGTTTAAAGAGAATAAAGACAGAACAGTCCTTGAATCAAGATAGAATTCCCAGAATAAACCCTGAATGGTCTCGAGATTAAAGCCCAAATAATTCAGAGAATAATGTCAGAACAATTCCAAGAATAACCTGAATAATTCAGAAAATAATAGGTCCCATCTGCTTTGCTGGAAGCTTAGCCCCCCTTAGCCCACTTATTCATAACTCTCTAGTCTAATATCTACTAATCATAAAAATCAGTATCCAACTAATGCCAACATGACTCAGTTAAATCAAACCCCCACAGTGATGTTCTAAAGTGTTGTGTAAAGTCTTTTCAGAGGGTTAAAGGGATATTACTGCAATAAATGTCTGTAATTACATGCTGAATTCAGGGTCGCACTGGGTTCAGACCCTACTCCGAATCACTGGGTGCAAGTTTGCAGGGCGACACACACTCACACAATCACTCACACATTTATCCTATAAACATTCCCGAAGATTTTTATTTTTTTCAACGCTTTAAGGACTAATGATCTAAAGAAATGTACTGCTACACCACTATAGCTTTTACAGCATTAAAAGAAGAAAACACATTGTCAAAAGTAACTCGGTTTGCCCCAGGCACCATGTCAAACTATAAAAACCAAGCTGTGAAATCCCAAAGGTCAGAAAGTTTTCAGAATGTGAGCTGCCACATCAGAACAATCTGTGCATTTTCTTCTACTTTTCTTTTACCATTAAAGAAGTGTCATGCAGGAAGCATTCCAGGTGGAACAAAGACACTGCATTTCCCATACCAGCATCAGGAGAGGAAAGGAAGAGCTTCTCATTTCCTGAAGCGGATTTTAGTGAAATGTAGAGAAAAGATCTTTAGCGCATTGGGCATGTGTGAAGGTCCCTGGTCTGTTATAAAGGAACAAGAAGTTATGAATCACTGGAGAAAATGACTTCTTTTCATTATGAAACCGCTATTCTCCTGACACTTAGTAGCCTGGATGTATCAGAGATTCTGTACTGAACCTATTTTAAGCATGGCCACCCACATGTTGGGGTCCTGCTTCATAAAGCTTTATCATTCAGGGACTCCAGAGATATTTGACTCTTCATCTCATGTGAGTTGGACTTTATAGAAGAGAAATTTAAAAAAATAATAATTTTCTTAAATGTTGTTCTAGGCCAACGTAAAGACCCAGTAAGTGTCATGTACCAGACAGGAGCACTTTGTATTTCTACAATTACAGAGTGTGGTCCATGTGTTGCTCTGCAGAAAGTGTAGGCCTTCTACCACCGTTCTTGGGTGAGGCTTTGTAAGGACCTCCACAAAGCAGGTATGATTTGGGTGGTGGATCATTCTTTGCACTGATAAGTGGCACTGAACTGTGGCTTATTATCATTTAAAGGAACGTGTGATCAAAATAGCTGTTCTAAACAGATGTCTAGATAGGGACAAAATGGCTCTGTGTGGTTTTGATCAAACCATGTCACGCTACATTATTATATTATACATATTTATATATTACAGACATGTTATTAGGATCCAAGGATACTGTGTTTCTTTGTAGAATATGGTCAAATATGTCACATGTAATACCTACTACTAACTGAACATACTAGATACATAATAAATGTATAATTATGCATAAAGATATTTCATTTCAATTATTCCATATTAACTGACCCTATATTAACTCATTTTCACCAAGACAAATTTCAATGAGGAGCAGGTTTGTCCAAATCATGTGGATACAGTTTGGTGGTATGAAGTATAAATTGCAGGAATTAGCAGCAGTAAGTTGTTTCTTTTTTATGTTTATTAATAAACATTTTAAGGGTAGTACTATTTGGGGTGGCACGGTGGTGCAGCAGGTAGTCTCGCAGTCACACAGCTCCAGGGACCTGGAGGTTGTGGGTTCGATTCCTGCTCCGGGTGACTGTCTGTGAGGAGTTGGTGTGTTCTCCCTGCGTCCGCGTGGGTTTCCTCCGGGTGACTGTCTGTGAGGAGTTGGTGTGTTCTCCCTGCGTCCGCGTGGGTTTCCTTCGGGTGACTGTCTGTGAGGAGTTGGTGTGTTCTCCCTGTGTCCGCGTGGGTTTCCTCCGGGTGACTGTCTGTGAGGAGTTGGTGTGTTCTCCCTGTGTCTGTGTGGGTTTCCTCCGGGTGCTCCGGTTTCCTCCCACAGTCGAAAAACACATTGGTAGGTGGATTGGCGACTCAAAAGTGACCATATGTGTGAGTGAATGTGAGAGTGTGTGTGTTTCCCTGTGAAGGACTGGCGCCCCCTCCAGGGTGTATTCCCGCCTTGTGCCCAGTGATTCCAGGTAGGCTCCGTACCCACCGTGACCCTGAATTAGATAAGCGCTTAAAGATAATGGATGGATGGATAGTACTATTTGTTAATTTGAGCTTGAGCTGTGTTGACAGCTACCAAGTATCTATAAACTGGATTTAAGCTGCATGCAATAATCAAAATAAATTAATTGTTAATCACAATTATTCATATGGAACTATATATGAAAGTTAAATATTCTGGTTCTGAAATGGTCACACATCCCTACTGCACAGTCCTGTCTGTGTGTCAAGTCCCAGGTTTGTTTACACTAGCTCCCCCTGCTCTCAATCTCTTACCTGAGTCTTATAAACCAGCAGGGACCCTTTGGTCAGAGCCTCTGGATCTTTCCGTCTTTACTTAACCTCTCTTAGGTAAGGGTTAACGACAAGGCTGTAACAATAAGTAAAAACCAAAAGCTTGAATCCCACTTTCACTGTGCTTTGGCCTGAAATGAAACAGAGGAAGCTAGGCTTTTTGGTAAAAGATCAAGGAGAAACACTGATTCTTCTTCTCTTCCATTATTTGTCCTCTGCATGTTTCAAACCCAGCTGTTTTCTCTCTTTTCCATGTTGCTCTGCTGTTGAGTTCATGTCATCTGACCTTGTTTTGGCAAAGGAAGCACAGATATGAGCTTGCAAGGTGGTGTTCATGTATAATTTTATGTACATATAATGCTAAATTCGAATCTTTCATGCATTTGTAGAGCATTAAAATAGAAATATATCAGCATCATATCCCAGCATCACCTCAACTTTCAGCTGTTCCATAACAACAGACAACAAACCTAAACTCTTTCATTCATTCAGTTTCTCAATCTCTCACTTACTCACACTCGTTCAAATACTCAATTACACACTCACTCTTCACTCTTTCCCATTCTCATTCTAAGACTTATTCTCACTAACACATTCTGTAAAGCCCTTTCCACACATGCACAGTAACTGAGAAATGTTCCAACATTTACCTGGAGGAGCTGTATGTGTGAGTGCAAACACTCGCAAGATTCATCCTGGACTTTGCTCTGACTATTTTCCTAGTGCCCTAGTAAAGAACTCCAAGTACAGTCAAGAGTTACTTAACCAACCTTTACTCAACCTGGTGTCCTGGTATATATATAAAACATATATATTGCGAAAGTTATTCCATAACCAAAATACAAGAAAGCAGTTCCACCAAATTCTGAATCAATTTTATGCCCTTTCCACTTGCTTACTCACAGTTAGCAGACTAGAGTGTCTCCACAGGGGGGCACTGTTAGGTATTGAATAACTTTGGATGCTGTGCTATAGTCACAGGGTGTTCAAAGACAAATAGCAAACAAAGGAGAAAAAGACAAACTGAGAAAGAAAGACACGAGGTAAAGAGAGAGAGAGAGAGAACTTTACTCTGTAAAAGTAGTGAGGTAGCAAAACTTTGCTCTGTAGTTTTTATATCAGCCTTTTACTTGCTTTGTAACTGCCTGGGTCTCTGTGGAGCAGGCAAAACTAGCTGGTGTGGAATTTCATAGAGCCCTATAATACTGCAAAACTCCCTGCTGTGTGTACCTGTGTGTGTGTGTGTGTGTGTGTGTGTGTGTGTGTATTCCCCTTAATGCCTTTTTTTTCACCTGCATAATGCAAGAAGGTATTTCACAGCGCATGAAACCGCAGGGCGAGTAGGTGCCAAACCTCAGTAATTGTACAGACCGTTCCAGCAGAGATTTTATAGGTGCTTTCTACAGCCAGAGCATTCTGGGGTCATTCATCAAGTTGTGGAACTAGTTGCACTGATGCCATCATTCATAGTGTTTTTGATGAAAGCCAATTGAATCCCAAATCGACTCTTTGCTTTCAGGTATCCAGTACAAAAAAGCAATGAAATAGAAATATTTTTAAAGCAATTAAAACAAACTGATATGTAGCCTTTTCCATGTGAAACGTGGAATTATGCGTTCAGTTAAAACCTCAAACGTTTGAAGAACAATGGCACCTGAAATATCAGATTATGAGTATTATTTTAGGAGCATGAAATGTGTCTCACTTTTAGGACTCTCCAATATATTACCAGTGTTTAAAGAGCTAGTTCCAATGGCTGTTTGTTGAACTTTTAAATCCCTTTGTGCTATCTTGTTAAAAGCCTCCCAGTATTAATAACATTTTCAAAACTGGCATTCCATTTGGTGAATTTCAAATGAGGCCAGGCTCCTGGGTGGGCTCCTTTTCAGGAGATCACAAGTTTGATCCCTGGCCTTGTTCTCTCAGCAACAGAGCTGTATTGGAGGTAAATATTATTTACATACTTTTTAAATACTTTTTTAAAGACCTCAAAGCCTCTGATATTCAGAATCACTTTTTAACTTATTATAAACATTAGATATAAAACTCATATAAGACTGTAGGTCCCCTGGTTGATTATACCACCACTGTAAATGATTGTGTATCATCTCAAGTCTCAATAAAATGAGGCATATCATGCCAAACTACTCTGAATGACTTTGTTTACTTCAGCAATTTAATTACTAGGAAGTTTTTAACCATAAGTGAAATTCTCCTCTAAAAGAATATTTTGGATGCTAGCTGAAGATAATTATCCCAGGCATGCGATTGTTGTGGATAAGTTTTGATCACATTTCTAATTTGTTATGCTGTGCTGTCTTATTGGAGTGCGGTCGGAGGTTTGAACTGGGGTTAGTTGACACACTCTCAGGAAGTAATTGCGTGTTGAGTGTTTATGTGTTTGTGAAAGATAGCAATCAGTGCCTGCAGTGAACCACTTCCCCGGACTTCCTGAAGAACTACAGACCCTAAGTTGGGTCTGCACAGTGTGTGTGGAAGTGATGCCCCCTCCTGGCTGGAAATAGTAATTACAACTTGAGCGATATGGTTCGATATAATCTTTAAAAAGGAAACAAAATATCTTTACTATTTTAAGTGTGGTTAATGTACAGCAATGGATTACTGAGGTCAGTTTTAGGGGGCTCTGACTGCCAAAAGCCTCAAACTACAGCGGCTGTTTCACAGTTTTGTACACATGCTAAACAGAATGCTAACTGACACAATTCGAGTGCAGTACGAGAGGGTTTCACTAATTCTTAATGTTAACTGTTTCCTACTGAATGTTCCCCACAATTAAACCATTACATTTTAAGGCAAAGACGTGTTTTAAAATTAGGATAAGTCAGAGATGTTCACAAGTTACAAAATACAAGTCAAAGTCTTAAGGCTAGAGTCCTAGTTGAGTCTTAAGTCAACACATACAGAAAGCCCATATGGGAAGTGTTGTGTAAAATTAAATGTTAACATATTCGGATTTTTCAACAAATCTGAGTCAAGTCAGGGTCTGAAATCTATTTGTATGTGACTTAAGTGCGCCTTGAACTCGAATCCCTAACTTGAGAGCCCACTAATTAATTTAGGATTAATGTTAGGGTCAGTGTTAAGCTAATAGAGATAAGATAATGGTATGATCTCCACAAAATGAATGGAACTCAATATTACATCCCCACAATTCACAGATACAACACTTTAAGTGTGTTTTTGTGAGGCAGGATGTAAGATTTTTTCTTTCATTTTCTAATTGTTGGAATCCACCTAATGGATGTGACTAGTGTGAAAATGTTAGAAAGGTTTTGTTATTATTATTATTTTTTTAAAATATTTGTGTATTGTTTATCCAGTTTCCTAGTTTTAAGGCCTATTCAGAAAGGATACGTTTTACCTGTGCACATGGGGTCATTACAGGAGTATCTCAGTAGTTTTAATCCTGTCAAAATAGACCATGTCAGTCACTTCTATGGAATACACACTCTCGTTCCAGGAAAGATTCCTGAGCATTTTTACCTAAAACAAGCAGGAAAAATAACATTATATTATTATATATAGAGAGGTGAATATTCTATCATATCCCAGGGTATCACTGGTTTCTTGAGAATGGATGAGATGGAGGATGGGATCAGTGATAAGGTATAGCATTCAAAAACAAGGCAAAGCTCAGCTGCTGAATGACGCACCACACTCAAATCCAGAAAACAACATAGGTTTTGCACTCAGTAGCAGCCCACATATGTGTTATGAGCATGTGTCCTGATCTTTGTTACCATTAAATGGTTTGTAATGTGTGAAGGATAAGGTTCACTCATTATCTGTAATGAAGGACAAGAAGATAAGGTCACTGAGGGCTCAGAGCAGTAGTGACAATCTAAAAGCTCCAGTAGCTCTGCTGTGTTTGATCCAAACTGTGTGAATTGAGAAGTTGCTGTGCTTTAGTTACTGTCAGTTCTTCCCACTAGGTAGGACCACTCTAAATTAATTATGCAAACAAGCCAAGAGTGTGAATGTTAGCTTCTTTGCTTATGTTTTCATTGTTATTTTAAGACACAAAATTGTGACAGTGGGAGCCCTTTTACAACAACATTAGAGTTGTAACACATTTTTTTCTCTCTCCCCTCTTTTTGCAGGACATTAATGTATGTATCCTGGAAAACTACCCAGAGTGTTCAAATCCACGGATTTTCTACATTGTACCATATTTCTGTGGTCAGCATCCACAGTGCAGGTAGAGCACACATTCGTACACACACTACCAAAGCCTCAGTCACCTAATGTACCCTCATATTCACACACATCATCCAGTATTAAGCTCCTACGCTCAGACTAGCAAAATTGCTAGCATATGCAGACACACATAACTTTGTATGCTTGATCAAACATGTCACACTGAGTAAAGCCACAGACTGTCCAGTGTAAATCTTATTTTAACCACATATGTCTGCTAGGCACTTGTATAGGATTTTTAGATGGCCATATTAAACAGAGGTGGCATAGCCATTATGTATGCTCTTTATGTTACAGGTAATGAAAAATGATGTGTGTGTTGTTTATACAGTGTGCAGTAAATTTTCCTGAATTATAGTCAGTTATATTAAAAATAGACAAGTATGAACCATTACACAGAGAAACCGTGTGTGTGTGTGTGTGTGTGTGTGTGTGATAGAGAGCCAGGTGTGTGGGCGCTGGAGAGGGCTAAACAAAATGTTCTGGAGAACTTTTTGGTGGTGGGGATTCTGGAGGAACTGGAGGATGTTCTGCTCTTGCTGGAAAGATTGCTACCTCACTACTTCAGTGATGTGCTCACCATCTACAAGAGCCCAGGTACCACAGACAGTGTGTTTGTTTTGTTTGTTTTTTAATGGAAAAACTGTGCCATATTTAAAAGCATCCTGATAACTGTGGTAACTATGTTTCAGCTTAAGGTAATAATAATAATTATACCTTATAATTATATTATATATTATATATTATTAAGAGTAATAATGTGTCCTGTGGAATCATCCTATATTTGGAAACTAAAAGATGCATTTTGTTCCATAATTTTGTGGTTAGACTGTTAAGACGGATGATTTGTTTGAGTCAAACAGACGTTCCACCACCAGAGGGAGGGGCAGATTCTCCACAAATGATAAACAAAGAATGTTTCCCTCATTGGTCATCACTTTTATTAAGCCAATCAGCAGTGAGAATTTCCCATTCCCAATTTACAATGCAGCTTTTGTAGTAAAATGACTAATTCTACTGGGACCACATATTTATTGTTGCTCCATTTAAAGGCAGAAGAAACAGTTCTGCAGGCAACAGAAATGTTGCCCCATTTAAGGTGGAATGGATAATTCCACCTGGGCTACAGTAAGATCTGCACAGTAGTTTCTTCCTTTAGATTGAAACGGAACATTTTACAGGAAACAGAATGCAAAAGTTGCCCACCATTTAATGTGGAGAGGCAAGTTCACCATATACCAGAATGTAATCCTGCCTTGTGTATGTTGGAATGGAAGGTTGTTAAACGGCGGTAACTACAGCTCATTTTAAGATGGACCTGCGAGTTTTAATAAGCCGTGATGCACATGAACTTGGTACAGATTTTCTATGAGTGCAGTCAAGAGTAGAACACAATGACTGTCAAAACATCTAAATTCAAGAGTTATAAGAAATAATACAAAATTGTATAACTGTCTAGATGCCACACAGCTCCAGGGACCTGGAGGTTGTGGGTTCGATTCCCACTCCGGGTGACTGTCTGTGAGGAGTTTGGTGTGTTCTCCCTGTGTCCGCGTGGGTTTCCTCCCGGTGTGGGTGCTCCAGTTTCCTCCCACAGTCTGAAAACGCACGTTGGTAGGTGGATTGGCGACTCAAAAGTGTCCATAGGTGTGAGTGTGAGAGTGTGTGTTGCCCTGTGAAGGACTGGCGCCCCCTCCAGGGTGTATTCCCGCCTTGCGCCCAATGATTCCAGGTAGGTAGCTCTGCACCCACTGCGACCCTGAACTGGATAAGCACTTACAGATAATGAATGAATGTCTAGATGCTTAACAGCTAATGAACAGAAAGGTCTGGGGGAAAGGGTGTAGATCAGGCAGGTCACAAACCAGCCAAGGATGTCACTTACTACATTTCTAAATGTAACCCCGCTTTCTTATGATATAGCAGAATAATATTTCTTGAAGAGAATAAAAGAATGTGCCAATATTAGCACACGAGAATAATTAAATTGTGTATGAGCTGCTTAGTCATAAAAATAAAAATAAAATAGACATGTGGGAAGGCAAGATTTCACATTATACTGCAATGGCTTTACGTTAGAGAGATGCTTTTCTGTCTATATTTCTACAGTCATTGAATAGCCTGTTGTTCATGCTATTTTCAATCACAGCCATTGAAAATACATCTCCATTCCCTTATGTTTGCCCTCCTTAGCTTTCTGGAAGATGGGAAACCTGACGGGGACAGTGAAGAAGCACACTCCCACCCTTGAGGCCCTGCAGGTGCTTTACCGCCGCATGAAATACGAGTATGACTTTTACAACTTTGTGCGGGACCAGTTTCACCTCATCAAGAAGAAGATTGGACTCAAGTCATCACACCCTAGTTCAGCCCATGAGCCAAGCTTCCTGCGAGAACTCACCATCCAGACACCGGACCCCCTGGACGAGGAGGACGAAGAAGTGGAGGACACTTTGGACGATGCCACCAACTGGTTGGTCCAGCCTTGAACATTGCTGTTAAAAGTGTGGACATCTTGCAAGCTGCAGACAAAGTGAAGATGAGAAGTTAACATTCCCAAAAGCTCTTTGGGTGTGTGTGTGTATGTGTGTTTATGTGATCACGTGATACCCGTGTTTTCAACGGGACGGCCCACGAGAGAGTTTGCTTGGGACATGAATAGATATATATTTAAATAGATACACATGAAAAATCTCAAAAGAGTTTATCTTTGTTGATGTTTATGAAAAACCATTGGTTTTAAAGAAAGAATGCTGTCGTTGACTCTCAGTCATTTACTTTGTTTTGTTGTTTTAATGTTTGGGTGAGATAAATCAAGGTGACAAAGAGAATTAGAAGACTAACCAATAAGAGATGAGAACACTCAGTCAGTTCCATAGAGCTTAATAGACCATAAATATGATAGTGGTGCACTTGCACTAAAACTTTTCAGACACTCCTAATTAGGGGATTTGGCTGTTTGAATTAGGCATTGGTGACAGGTTTTATAATATGCACATATAACCAGTTCATCTCCATGGAAATGCATTACCGGTAGAATGCCATTCTTTGGAAGAAACCTGAGGTATTAAAGTGTAGTCCCAAATGTTGGATTACAGAGTTTAAATACACTATTTGTAATGTATTGGGACACTTAAACATTAAACATACAAGAGCTAAATCCATAGGCATTAATGTTGAATTTGCCCCCTTTTTGCGTGTGGAACACCTTTGGAAAATAACTCTACAAAATGTTGGGGTGTGTCTCTATTTGCCCATCCATCTAGAAAAGCATTGTGATGTCAGACACTGATGTTAGATGAGAGGGTCTGGCTCACATCTCTGTTCTACTTCATTCCAAGATAAAGATGGGGTTGAGGTCAGAGCAACTCACCCAACCATGCCTTTATGGACCTTAATTTGTGCATTGGGGCACAATGGTGTTGGATCAGAAAAGGGCCTTCCCCAAACTGTTCCCGTCAAATGGAAGCATGCAGTTGTCCAGAATGTCTTGGTATAGTGGTGCGTTAAGATTTCCCTTCAGTGGAACTAACTAACACTGAAATCCAACCCCATAGCATTATACCTCCGTCAAAAGTGATTTGTCCCTACACAGAACACATTTCTACTGCTTCAGAGTCCAGTGGTGTTTTGCTTTACACCTCTCCATCAAATGCTTAGCATTGTGTTTGGTAATAAAAGGATTGCATGCAGCTACTCAACCAAAGAACCCATGCCATGAAGCTCCAGGCACGCAGTTTTTGTGCTGATGTTAAAGCCAGAGGAGATTTGGAACTGCAGCAATTGAGTCAGCAGAACACTGGCAACTCTTACACATTGTACATCATAACACTCAGTTACTCCACACTGTAACTTTATAAGATCTGCCATTTCGTGGCTGAGTTGCTGTGGTTCCTAGTCACTTCCACTTTTCAATAATATCACTTGATATAAATGACATAATATCAGTTGATTATAAAATACCTACGAGGGAAGAAATTTCAGGAACTAACTTTTTGCAACTTAGGCATCCACTTACAGTACAGTGATTGAATTCACTGAGCTCTATAGAAGGACTCTTTTTTCACCAATATTTTAAAGGGAGACTGCATGGCTAGATGTGTGAGTTATACATTTAAACTGAATGATTAGGTGCTGTGTCCCAATACATTTTTCCATACAGTGTATTTTTGAGCTGTGGAAAAATGGAATCATATTCTCACCATTTTCTCTGGAGTGATGAACAAAACCATAACCATCATTAAAATGAGTGGGAACTCAACATTAGCACCTGACCTCACTAATGCAATCAAATCCTGAAACCAATGTAGAGTGAAAGTCAAGGCTGTGACTGAAGCAAAAGAGAAACAAACTTCTTATTTAGAACCTTGACTTGATAATTTTGCACTTATAAACTGTAATTCGCTAAAATTTCATTGAGACAAAGCTAAACAATATTATCATATGATAAATTTACAGATGATTTTGGCTGTATGCATAAAGGATTGCCACAGCAGACAAAAGGGTTCTGCACAGTCAACCTGGAACAAGTTTTACAATAGATACCCTTCCTGATGCAACCCTGCCATTACACCTGCGCTTGGGACCCACCCTAGGAGTGCACTGTCTAATGTTACTCCCAACAGCTTAGTGTCAGACACTGACACTAAGCCCAGGCCCCCCAGACCCAGGAGCTGTGCAGAACTGACTTTTAATTATGTACATAGGACACAACGGAAATACTCATATCATAGGCCACTTTGTGCATCATCCATTTGTCATTCAGTTTTGACACTACTTGATGAATAAGGGCCATAGTGTATATTACTATTCTCATTTTTTTAAACCAAACAAACCTCACAATGCACATAAAGGACATCCTTATACACTAGAGCACATAAAAGAGAACATCTCTGTTATGGATATATTTATCTCTCTCCTTTAATTCTTTTATACATATAAAGTTCTAAAAAGCAACATTAGGTAGTGGGATTATTTTAAAATTACAGCTTCAAAATCATCGCGATTATTTTTAAACGAAGAACAGAGCCTCTGTCTTTGCTACTCCGGGTTTGGGAGGGTAGGAAACCACCACCTACCTGTGTAAAAGTGAATTACACTCTGCAGTTATAGGGGGAGCCCAAGAGAAAAAAAAACTAAATCTTACCTAGTGTTCCTTTAAGTGCCATGCAGGCCTATAATACATTGCATGGCCAAAATTTCTATTTACTGGGCTCCACTATTTCAACTCTTATTTTCAGTAGACAAACACTGTATTGAAGAGCTTCTGACTTCTGATGTAAACGTGACATAGGATGCCACAATTCCGAACAGTCATTTAAAAAAATAATAGAACCTGTTAGAGCTTTTCTGGAGTGATAAATAACACTCCTGCATCTGACATTGTGATGGATGAACCTGGGTTTGGAGAAGCCCAGAAGACACTACCTGCCTGGACTAACAACTTTAAAGTTGGTGGAGCATAATGGTCTTGGGCTCTTTTAAAAGGTTGTGGGTTGAGCCGCCAAACTCCGGTAAAGGTATATTTTAAAAGCAGGGGTATTCAATTAAAAATCAGTAATGTGTAGCTGCTATAGTTTAGTTTTTCTCCCAGCAAAGGTCAAAAACCCAAGATTTGTTCTTTGCCTCATTTAAAAGTTCAAATTTCTGCATTATATATCTTTGTTTTGGAGCATGTTCACCTCCCTCTTGCTCTCTCTAGTGAACTGACGACATAAAGAATCAGATTGACTAGCACAACTGAGAAGCTATTGCCATGTTACCTGATTTAACTGTGATTGTTGTTCTTCACCAAAAAATAGTGCTTCGTGTACAATTATTATTTATTCACTTTAATTAGGGTGACCAGACGTCCTCTTTTACCCGGACATGTCCTCTTTTTTAGACTTAAAAAAATGTCCGGGCGGAATTTCACAAACGTCCGGGATTTTGTTTTTCTAGAGATTACATAGAACTTCGAGAAGCGTTTCGTTCACAAACTAGTCCCGCCCTCCCCTACTCCGATTGGTTCGCTTGAGTGAGAAGGATGCGTGGTGAAGTAGCCTAAAGTCTTCTGATTGGACGGTCCGGCTGTAGAGCTACAGTTATTGGTCGATAACCTTCTCTGTAAACATTTAATTGGTCAGTCTGCACGTCAGTAATCAGCAGACAAAGCTCATGTACCCACCCTCATCTCGAGCAGTTCAGATCTGGTCACCCTACTTTAATTTTATTGCCAATTGGTCACAGATCTGGATAGAAATGTCATTTAGTGCAGGTCCAGATGGAAAGTGTTTCCTGTTTCACCCCTGCGCACAAAGTAAGGTCTGTAAGGAATAGTTGGATGAGGTTTTCTGGTGTCCACACACTTTTGGCCACGATGTGTGGAAAAGACAATGAAGAGATGGTGAAGTTCTCCACAGAACTCCTCAAGACAAGAAACAGCTCAATTAAATCCTGAACTTAACGGCAACTTAGCAAATTTAAAGGTGCACAGACCTACCAATTGCCAGTCTAAAATGGCGGTGTGGATATTTAATGTTTCTGTGTTCCTCTCTCCTCTTCAATAGAGGATCTCCATTTTTGTTTTAAAAAGTTACCTACATAATACGAGTACCCTATTCAGTTTGGACAGAGCAAGAGAAGTGCCAATCCTGTCAGGTTCTCACTGTGAAATAATATATTTTTTTTCAATCGGCAGCCAGTGTGTTTATTGTCATATTTGCTAACATTTTGTTAATATCTCTGGAGGAGCCCAGGGTTAACGTGTGCACAAATTGTACCATTACAACATATTTAACTCAGGTCTGTTTTAGGCCAACTTCACTGTAATGAAAATATAACAAAAAAAATCTGAATTATTTATTTATCCAAGAAATGAATGACACAGGCCTTCTGTTCCCATTCCAAATCCCAAAGTTTAAAAAGCTGCTGCTTCGGAGCTCAGAGAGTTGAAGAGAATCTCAAATGAACAGCTGACTGGTATCTACTTAATTCTTATGTAGCGTTTCTTACCTTATCCTTACTTTGAAATCCAACCCCAAAAAATCATTTGAATCCTTCCTTTGTTTAACTTCGAGTTGCAGAAATCAGAAGAACCCTCCAGAAACCTGCCACAGGTAAAAGACGTTCTCTGAGGTTTGGAAGAAGGGAACACATGGGAAGCTGATAACTACAATGAAACTGAACATAGGCCATGTAATGTAGGGTGACCAGACGTCCTCTTTTACCCGGACATGTCCTCTTCTTTTAGACTTAAAAAAATGTCCGAGCGGAATTTCACAAACGTCCGGGATTTTGTTTTTCTAGAAACGTTTCGTTCACAAACTAGTCCCGCCCTCCCCTACTCAGATTGGTTCGCTTGAGTGAGAAGGGGCGTGGTGAAGTAGCCTAAAGGCTTCTGATTGGACGGTCTGACAGTAGCGCTACCGTTATTGGTCGATAACTTTCCTGTAAACATATAATTGGTCAGTCTGCACGTCAGTAGTCGTTGTTTACGTCAGGCAAAGCTCATGTACCTACCCCCCGGAGACGTGTGTCCTCTTTTTCACCATCTCAGATCTGGTCACCCTATGTAATGTCTAACTGTCATGTGAGTATTCCAGTGTCTGTGTTTCATTGTTTTAAATGTGGATTTTCATTTTCGTTGGTTTATTATGGATTAACTTATTCTGCAGTAATAATTGTTGTGAATGCATTCCATATAAAATTCTCAGGAAAAAAAAATTAAAAGAGTGAAAATATTAGTCTTTTCTTTTTCTTTTTGGCATCTAACAGCAGCATAAACTGTTCATTGGCATCTTATACTTTAAAGGAAAATATGAGCAGCTAAAATCACCACTCTTTCAGATGTTACATGGAAAAGCAAAAAAAAAAAAAAAAAGGCTACCGTTGTATGAAATCCACATTCTGGGTCAGCTTCCAAAATAAAATCCTTTTAAAACTGCACATACTTACAGGATGTTGTTTTCTGTTTTACAGTTATGAACATATGTATTATTATTATTATTATTATTATTATTATTAGAGATTATACTGATTCAGCGATGTGTACTTTCTATATTTGAACACCAGGGGTCGTGCTTGTTCATGAGGTCCACTGTGCTTCGGGTCATTTGAGGTGAAAACGGGGCACAATCAGCGTCATTCGCGGATGGGAGATTTGTTTTATTAAGGTGTGAAAATCACTGCAATTTTGTGGAAATTACAGTCAAAACTAAATAATGTTAGGCTCTCTGTGAAGTGCACTATGCAGGGAGTATGGAACTATTTGGGATGACAAAGTATAGATCGGGCGGCACGGTGGCGCAGTCACACAGCTCCAGGGGCCTGGAGGTTGTGGGTTCGATTCCAGCTCCGGGTGACTGTCTGTGAGGAGTTGGTGTGTTCTCCCCGTGTCCGCGTGGGTTTCCTCCGGGTGCTCCGGTTTCCTCCCACAGTCCAAAAACACACGTTGCAGGTGGATTGGCGACTTGAAAGTGTCCGTAGGTGTGAGTGTGTGAGTGAATGTGTGTGTGTCTGTGTTGCCCTGTGAAGGACTGGCGTCCCCTCCAGGGTGTATTCCCGCCTTGCGCCCGATGATTCCAGGTAGGCTCTGGACCCCCCACGACCCTAAATTGGATAAGCGGTTACAGATAATGGATGGATGGAAAGTATAGATCACCCTGAGACTGTATACCACCTAAATTATAAAATACAGATTTCTTTAAACACTATATAAACATTATCTGTTGCAAAATATTGTACAACTTCAAATCTGAAAAAATTGGGACACTAGGGAAAATGCTAATTAAATAAAATGCTAATATATTTCCCTTTCCCACAAGTGGCATCTGCTGCTTGCTAGGCTGCTATTGTTACAAAAAACAGAACTTGTTCTGGTTAAAGTGAAGCTTTTATAACAATAGATAGATATATAGATAGATATTTGATTGATCCCAAATGTAATTTAGCAGCCAGTAGCAAGAACAACAACACAGAATTCACATTAGAAAAGATATTCCAAGCTATAAAAACATACAAATAAATAATAAAAATATAAGGGAAACTAGTGTGTTTGCGTGTGGTGGTTAAAAATAAAGCTATATCCTCATCTCTTTTCGTGGTTTTCAATGTTCAAATTTGCCCTTTTTCAGAGCAGAGAGAGGAAGCCTAGCATGTCTGTCCTAGACACTTTGTTTTTTAACTTGTTTACCGACATGGGTTCATAAACACATTTGACAGGTTTCCAGTGCACAAACAGACTGGAGAGATAACAAAAGGTGAGGAAGCATCTTCTGAATTTTATAAAAAAATGTTTCTGATTGCAGTCTTAAGGCTCCCTCTGCGTACGAAAATTTATGTGTGTGATGTAAACGTCACTGCCCACATACCACCTTGTGTCAGCTCTTTTGACATGATTGTTGCGCATGCCCTCCAGTAGAGGGCAGTTCAGCGTAAAATCAAACATGGCGAAGGTGGAGGAACTTGTAGTCCTGTATTTAATTCAAAAATGGTCTGTGAGGCCATTAAATACTGCATGACATTTGGACAAATAATTGTATTCACTTGTCTTATCAAAGAGGGAAATTGATGACAAACGTTATTTCCGATACTTTCAGATGTCCGCCAGGGCATTCGATAAGTAGCTTTGCTGGGTAGCCCCTGTACATCTGGCATGAGAACTCCTCATGCACAAGGCAGAGTGATTAGCTGTCACCATTCACTTTTTGCACTGCCACCACGGTCTCCAGTGGTATTGCTCCGTCCGTTCCACATCTGTAAGCTCTCAGAAAATGTGCAGGTTATGTACGAAATGAACAAAGAGTACAGACAGAGCCTTCTGTCTTCTGTATATAACGTTGAGCATAAATTATCTTTTAGACAATGGAATTAAGGCAACACTTGGTTAAATTTGGTGTTTTTGCTCCTGAGTTCCACCTAGAGTTGCAGAATGTAGGTTCACTTTTACAACACTTTCCTGAATTCACGGAGGAGTGGTCTGGGTTTCTAAAAGCCTGTTTTCACAAAGCCAGTCAAACTGCCAACATGTGGGTTCAGATTGTGGTAGGAAATTGAAACACCTGGAGGAAACCCTTGCAGAGAACACACCAAATGACTCACACACCCAGGGCCAGTGTCAAACACAGGACTCCAAGACCCTGGATGTGTGTGGCCTCAGCACTACCTGTAGCACCAACATGCCACTCTACAAAAAGTTATTACACTGAATAGTTACAAAATATTGATTTAATATAATTGCTATGAAGATGTGCTATGATCATGTAAGGTATTGACTTAATAAATGTCTGCATCACAAAACCACTCCAACACATTCCATAGGTACTGGGTGGTGCTCCTCCACAGCCAGAGAATGTAGAACATGCATTACCTAAATAAACATATGTTTCTGTCAGAAAAGCTACGTTGCGCAGTAAATGCTAACATCTGTGGTGGGCACACTGTCAGAAAATCTGTCATTGTGGTTGTACACTCAAGGGTACATATTCAGTACCTTTAGTTAGGGAACATAAGTGTACCATATTCTATATTAACTGAAGACTTTAAGGTTGATTTTATACCCAATTTAATCTCCAGGACTTATATTCTGTTATTTTATTTTACACAATATTCCAAATATTCACCTCTCCTTCTGGAGAAGAGAATGTAATGTACTTTTAAGGAACACAACTGGACCTGACACGTACAGGTACATTTAGTCACATTCATGTACCTGTACAGTACCTTTTGTTCTGACAGAGCAGAGACTGGCTTAATCACTGCTAATATTCCCCAGTACTATCATTAGGTTTAACTCACAGACTCATACACCACAGAGAACACCTCATCTCTCTCTCTGCCTATCTACCCAGGCTCTATTTTAGGCTGTTTGCTTGTAAGAGTACTGCCATCTCTCTCTCTCTCTCTCTCTCTCTCTCTCTCTCTTCTCTCTATCTCTCTTTCCATTTCGTCTTGGCAGTTTGTCTTCTTGTGGATTTATAGTCAGTGATTTACTTTAGCAAGTTTAGCTCGGCTGGTCTCTAATGTTTAGTGTCCAGGCTCAGGTTACTGTCTTTCTTTTTAAAGATTTCCTTTGGGTCAGTTGGACACTGAGGACAGTTATGAGTCTGTGCATGTGGCACGGATCTTATTAGAGATCTAAAGTCCTGTCAGGCATCAATCCAATTTGTGTGTGAAAGCCTTCACTGTGCAAGCAAGCACACACTTTATACATCCTCTCTCTGTAAATGTAACACTGTTTCCTCAGTTACAAGTGTGATGAACTTCTGATTTCACAAAGCCTAGTACTTACTGTTTTAGCAGATACATTTATACAGAACATCTTAGAAATGTGCTTTGCAATTCAGTGAGCAGATGTCCCAAAAGTAATTCTCATGATCAGTTAATTCAGCTATGTTAAGCTGCACTTATTGTGAAGGCTTTCTCTTGGGTAATAAATTACCATCCATGGAACGGCATTAGTTAGGTTCAGAACTAATCAACAAACATCAGTACATGACCCAGTTAATGTTGTGACAGAATGCAATCCATTTGCAAAGAAGTGCTCTTTAATCAGTGTTGGGGTACTTATTCAAAAAAAGTAATTCATTACTGATTACTCACTTAACTACTAAACTAAAAGTGTAATAGGATTCCTTTACTCATTGCATCCTGAAAAGTGTAATCTCAAACCTCATTACTTTACTTTTAAGTAAAAGTACAATAGTTTATTTAGGAACATATTGCAGTAACATATAGCATATGACCGTAGTTGGCTAAAACACACAAAAAAGTGCCTCAGTCCGGTAGGCTAGGCTTCCTCTCTCTGCTCATGACAGTGAAAAGGTATCTGGAGATTTTAGACAATGGAGAGAACTCCAAATGTTCAAAAGCACAAACCAAGATGAGGAAACTGCTCTATTCCTACTCCATTAGTGGGCAATATTGATTTATTTTTGCTGCTTCAGATTACTTAAGGTGGAAATATCTCCAAATTCAGGAGACGGCTCACTGCATAAAAGTAAACACAGGCTGAAAGTGTAACAAAACTAAACAGCTCAGTTATAAATGAGATTCTGTGGTAATTTAAACAGTGAATTAAAAACTTTTTAAACAAGTTAAACTTCGGCCATGTACAACAATCGATTGTTGTTTTTCCTCAAACACACTGTTCCACATTAAAAACGAAGAGCTTCTGAATGTAAACAAACCAGAGAATAGCATTTCCCCACAATCAGAGACATTTTCTTTAATTTTTTTAATTACTTCCAAGCTCATGGTGCTATATCAATTACTGTAACATCACAATTTCTTGTGGGTGTGGAGTTTGGTGTGTTCTCCCTGTGTCTGCGTCGGTTTACTCCGGGTGCTCCGGTTTCCTCCCACGGTCCAAAAACACATGTTGGTAGGTGGACTGGCGACTCAAAAGTGTCCGTAGGTGTGAGTGAGTGTGTGTTGCCCTGTGAAGGACTGGTGCCCCCTCCAGGGTGTATTCCTGCCTTGCGCCCAATGATTCCAGGTAGGCTCTGGACCCACCGTGACCCTGAACTGGATAAGCGCTTACAGATAATGAATGAATGAATGAACGAACGAATGAATGGATATTTATTGCATTTTACAAAAAGACATGAGAAGAACAATATTTTGGTAATAATAAAAAGAAGTTCTTTTATAGATTGTTAAATATGTGTTACCCATTTATTTTTGTATATTGATATGGCAATATATACATCCCTTTTTTAAAAATGGCCCATTTAAAATAAGTTTGCATACAGGTTACAGATAAGTTACATATATGGATATATGTAATTTACAGATTTTTTTAGCTTCTCAGAAATAATCAAATAAACAAGGAATAATGCAGATCTGACTACGAAAAAAATACATCCCCTCAACTGGGAATTCCTACTTGTAAATGTGGAATGTGTTCTTAAACCAGGTTCTGAACAAGTTGAATGCGGCATAGACTTCAATAACGTTGTGTCTACTGGCTTTTAATTCAGTGAAATAAACTGGAAGGTAAAAAATTACAATGCTGGTGTTTCTAGAAGCCTAAAAGTGAGCAAATAAAGCCAATCTCAACATTAAATGACGGTAAATTACTGTTTAAAATTTAGGTCCATTTTTCTGGGGACATTGGAGAAATCTTATTGATCTATCATTCTTTCATAGGCATAGACATACAACAAATAACAAAAGAAATACAAAAAAATACAGTGACAGTACACAAAAGCACCGCAAAATGGTTTAGATTAGTATTCACAGTGTGAGATTATAATCATATAAAAATGCCTTAAAAATAATAAAATAAAATAAAAACTTTTTACCGTTCACATTATAAACACATCTTCCTACAGGTCTCAGTTCTTAAAGATCCCCTCTATTGATAATCTATTGTTGTTGTTGTTTAACATGCCCATGTGTTATTTAAACATACCCTGAGTGAAATAAGCAGTCAAGGCCATGGCTGACCATTTCCAAATTTAAACTGCAGTGTTCTAAAGACAGTCTACAGAAGTGAATTCTGACAACCAGGGTTTGTGAGGTCATGAACCTAAGGAACCAATCCCGTCTATTTTTGTTTTGGGGGCAGTTTCTTTTTTATTAGCTTGATGCTAAGGTGAAAAGGTCAGAAGTGAGTCCAGGTGTAGATATGTCAAACTAAGGTTCACTATTTAAAAAAAATTGACAGGGTAAGTATTGCGTCAAAATAGGGCCAACATTTTTAAGAACCCATAAAGCAAAATAAATAAAAAAGTGATTACATTTTGAAAAGGAGCAGTCTTTTGTTAATACTTTCTACATGCCCTAGTACTTTGAGTGTATATGGTGCGTGTGTGAGTATTACACACTAGTGGATCTACTGAACAGAAGGGGAAGGGGCCAGTACTGTGCCACTTATGGGACTAAAGGGCAATATTTCTCTTGAAAAATTGATGAACGGGTTTGAGTTTTAAGGGTTTAATTGATGACCAGAGGGGGACTTCAATACAAATGACAGCCATTTCAAGAACACAAATTAAAAAACAAACAAAAGTAATAATAAAGCAGCTTACAATCCCCCATCAACCACAAATTTTTAAATCACATCCACTCTTACAGCCAAAGGTTTGCTGACACTCAGTATTTGAGGTGTCACACTTGAGCATAGGACACCCTGCTTACTGCCAATCATCAGCTAGCTAGTATAACGTCCACCCCAAAATGAAAAACGTACTGAGGAGCAGTAGAACTATGTTCTTATGAGAGATGAAGCACCCTCCAATACCTTCATAATGAGCTGGAGTGTCTTATGTGATCCAGAACTACTCATCCATCTTCAGTACTTGACCTCAGTCATGGTGCTGTAGCTGAACGCCATGAAATTCTAACGTCAATGTTCCAACCTTTAGTATACATTCAAAAAGAGCAGAAACTGTCACTCTCTATTATTCCTTTTAATTTTAAATACACATTTTGTATGAGCTGGTGTCAACAAACCTTCGGACATATGTATGTTTCAACTATAAAATTGCAGTTAATTTAATTAAGAGTTTTCTTAAAAAGCAAATATTGCCAGCATACAAAGGTCTGCCATCAAGACTGACCTCCAAGTTTTTGATTTAGTGGTTCATGTCTTAGCACATGTTCAAGACATTAATGAGCTCAAACGCAGCTGTTTTCCTAATTTTGCGAAGTTGATTTCTTCATTAATGCTTTCTTTGATTTCCAGCTTTATTCCTGAATTGGTGTAGAGTTCTCCAGAAGAAAATGGAACTTTAATATTGGAACTAAAGCAAGTTCTTACATGGTAGGAGCACCCTACATAAGCTCCTGGTGGGTGACTGAAGAGCGTTTTCTATATTGCTTCAGTGTACCTCAGTGGCTCAGGCTTTGCTGTCTGTCATATTCATCTGTATTTTGTCCTCTCTTGTCTTCTTCTTTCTGGGTTTGGTACCCAGAGCCTCTGCCTCCTCCAGAGTGGAGGTGAGGGGTTCCCCTAGCGTCTCTGGCAGGAACAAGGTCAGAACTCCAATAATGAAGGCTAGGATTCCCACAATAAGCTGCACCACAAAGAAGAGAAACAAATTCAGGAAATAGTGCTGTATAGTAAAAACAAGAAAATGGCACTATATAACTTACAACAACTGGGGGTTGTACCAGTATTTAAGGAACACACACACACACACACACACACACATACACACACACACATCATCATCATCATCTTCTTTTCCGCTTCTCCATTTCAGGGTCACGGTGACACACACACACACACACAAGAAAATTTGATATGCATTTGAACCCACAACCCGAGGACCCTGGTGCTGTGTGGCAGCAATACTAACTGTTGTGCCACCACCAGACATCATATTACAGGAATAAATCATTTACATCAAAGTTAATATACAGTGCAGGTTCTAAACTTTCTTAAGTAAGGTTACCTGAGGCAGGTTAGTCCATATGTCACCAAGGTAGACACAGAAAGGGGCCACCACACTCCCGACACGACACATCATGCTACCACTGCCCACTGCTAAAGACCTGCCAAGTAAAATTATGAGAAGAATCATTTAATAATTCCCATTTTATATTGCACTTTAAATGTGGTATTTTACACTCTACAGTCTACATAAATGTAATCATACAGACCTTATAACTGTGGGGTACAACTCACATGTGTACAAATAAATCAGGCCAAATGCAATAGCAATGGCAAACTTCCCTGTCATACTGAGGAAGACAGCCAAGAACTCAATGTCCTGCAGGGAAGAGAGGCAGAGAGAATAATAAAATCCATTTCAGCACACAGCTGTTGTGTAAGCATTAGGACGACTTTGCTGAGCAAGGGACTTGGTGAATATCTTAAATAGATCCCTCAATAATGTTCACGATGAAAGTGAACACTTAACAAGCAATGGGGAGTCATCCAAATGTGCATAAGTGCAATTTGGTATGCCACAAGGCTTGGTTTTGTGGAATATATTAGTTTTTTATTTTTTGTTTTTTTCAGAACCCTTGAACAAACACAATACATATCACATGCATATCTATGGTAAAATGTGATTTTCTTTTATTTATTCTGAACCATGTTGGCATGTTAGAGAAGACATATTGTAATGTGAGTAAAGACAAAATTAGGACACCCCTTTATGCCTCTCATGTGGGTACAATCGACATTGGGCCAGACAGCTAGTATACAACTTGTGCCAGTGCTATTTAAAGTGTTGGCATGACTGACTAAGCACTGGAGTAACCTACTGCTTTGGACAGTGAGTATGCATTTTCAACCGCCTACCCGGAATCACTGGGCGCAAGGCAGGAATACACCTTGGAGGGGGAGCCAGTCCTTCACAGGGCGACACAAACACACACATAAACACTCACACCTATGGACACTTTTGAGTCACCAATCCATCTACCAATGTGTGTTTTTGGACCGTGGGAGGAAACTGGAGCACCCGGAGGAAACCCATGCAGACACAGGGAGAACACACCACACTCCTCACAGACAGTCACCCGGAGCGGGATTGAACCCACAACCTCCAGGTCCCTGGAGCTGTGTGACTGCGACACTACCTTATGTTAACTGAGACAATGGTTGCACTGACATTGCTCCACTGAGTGTGTGTAAAATATGAACTTGCTGGGACCTACAAAGTGTTCCTTTATGGTCAGTGGAGCTGATAAAATGGACAATATGCATAAAAGGTAGATGTTCCCGAAAGGACTGTATGGGACAGCAACAATATGCAGGTGGACGAGCTCGAACAGGCAAATTTCAGAATTTTTTTAAAAATTAGATATTGGCTTAAATAAGCTATTTATCCAAATTACTCATTCATTCATTTCACCAGAACTATCTGTTAATAATTCTTATAATCATCAATGAAAGGGTATGTGATTCGTTCAAACATTTCTTAGGATTCAAGTGATTTGGAAATGCTTAGTGTCCTGACTGGGAACAGAGAAACATGTTAAGTAAACACACCCGACCGGTCATGGACAAGTTCCTGGACAAGTATCCGATACTTTCTCTCTTGCAGACCACGTTGGTTGTTGTTGTTTTTTTTTGTGTACTTTTGTTTACCTAATATCCTTTGTGCCTTTACATAAGGGTGTGAGATGACAAAGTTCTTCTCTATTTGGGATGTTGTTTCCAATGAAAATATACATAACTACAGAGTGCTCAAGCTCAAGCCTAGCACAGAAACACACAAATACACATGCAGACATATACGCACACTCAGGCTGAGGAATTTTACAGTAATCATAGAGATATTGTAAATAAAAACATCTAGTTTAAAGAAATGGTTTAAATTGTATAATTAATATCCACTGTTATATTTTCATTTATTATATTTCCAAATGCTTGTGGACATCTTCAGCAAGCACTTCCTCTGAAAAGGTGGGTAGCAACTGGGGGTTTGTACTCTTTAAAAGGAGATACTGCTTTTACTCTTGAGAAAGGATTTAAGTTACAGGATGAAATGTTTCTGTGAGGATTTGATGCTTTTTAACCACAAGTGCATATATAAGGTCATTGAGGCTGTATATTTACATGGGTTTATGAGGGTTTTTTTTTGTTTGTTTGTTTTTTATTATTTGTTTCAGGGCGGCACAGTGGCTCAGCAGGTAGTGTCACAGTCAAACAGCTCACTGGCGCCCCCTCCAGGGTGTGTTCCCACCTTGTGCCCAATGATTCCAGGTAGGCTCTGGACCCACTGCGACCCTGAACTGGATAAGCGCTTACAGATAATGAATGAATGAATGAATGAATGAATTCACTAATTGAACTCATGCAAGGAGGAAACCATTGATTTTTTTTGTAAAGCCTAAAATGCCCTCGATATAAAATAAAGTCAACAATTAAGCATGTTAGGCTGTATTTTTCAAGTGAAATGTATGTTCACACTAAAAACTGAAAATCTCCACTGGACAACCAGTGAAATGCCTGATATAAGGATCTTTGTTATCAAGGCTCAATTATAATGATTTATTATTTAAAATACAATTTCTAAGAATGCCAACAAATTTGAACAATATAAAAGATTTGAAGTTTTTTTTGCATATCCACATATAAGAGATAGATTTTGGTAAATATTTTGATTAAAATCTCCAAAGCTTAAGTAATAAATTAAGTTTTTAAAAGTCCCTTTTATTCATATATACCAGGGGTGTTTAATAATTGTGGAGGGATCTGTACCATGTATGGAAATGCTGATCTTACTAAATACATACAGACAGACACAACATTTTTACCTGAGGCACTGCGATTATGAGCATGCAGGCTACTCCACTCAGCAGCAGTGCTGGAGCACAGGTCCTTTTCCTGCCCACCCGGTCCATCATAAAGCAGCCAATCAGGTATGAGGGCAACTCCACAGCACCTGCCAACAGTCAGTCAAACCACAATCTTAACTTAGTGTACATGCTTTGGATGGTGCTTTAACTTTGCTATGCAAGCTTCAGGAGCTCATGTGGGGCACTTAAACTTTGTTCAGTTAGCTCTGGGAGCTTATAACACACTGCAAGCTCTAAACTTTCCAGGGGGCGAGTTTTAACACCCTGGCAGTGTTACGATTTACTACATACACCAATCAACTCTAACGTTATGACCACCTCCTTGTTTGTACACTCACGGTCCATTCTCTCAGCTCCAATGTCCAGACAGGAGCATTTTTAGTTCTACAATTACAGACTGCAGTTCATCCATTTTGGGTGGTGGAACATTCTCAGCTCTGCAGTGACATTGGCATGGTGGTGGTGTGTTACTGTGTGTTGCACTGAATGCTTTTTGCTGGATATTTGTGGTTGGTGAACCATTTTCAGTCAAGCTGTGACACTGAGGTGTTTAAAAACTCCAGCAGCACTGCTTTGTCTGATCCCTTTGCACCAACACAAAACCACCATGTCAGTGTCATTGCAGCACTGGGAATGATCCGCCATCCAAACCATAACTGTTCTGTGGTGGTCCTGAGAAATAGGTGGACTACCTAAGGTGGAGAGTGTAGAAACATGGAGGTGGTCATAATGGTTGATTGGTGAATTTTTGTAAGCTCTGGGGTCATTAAAGCATATCATATCATATATCATGATAGGTACTAAGGACACATGCACACAAACACATTCATACTTCTTACCGGCCAAGAAGAGGTTAACGTACTGGTTTCCTCCCAAGTTTACAGAGCCCAGGCTAAAGACATAGTAGCCCAGGGACCCAATAAACCAGATTGCCCAACATGTGGCACTACGCCCAGCCATTTTCCAGCTACCAATCATGTCCAGGACACTCAGCTTCTTCTCTGTTGCCACCAGCTTGTTTTCATCCTTCTGTCCATTCTTCATCAAAATATTTCCACTGTCCTCCAACAAGTCTGATACCTATTTCACAAAGAGTATAATCTTCAGAGGAATGTAATTTAAGAGTTTGAGAGATATAGAAGAAAACAATCTTCCACCAGCTGAACTGTATATGATCCTTTGAGTCTGTAGAGAGCCTGTCTCACCTAAGTGAAGAGGGCTGAACAGGTTGTAATGCTTCAGAAGCCTGGCGTACTATGAAAGAGTTAGGACTATAAATGCCATGAACAAGAGCTGGTATTCAATAAAGGATTTAAAAAGCAGACAGCGTGAAATTAATAAGACCAGAATAAAGCATTGTTGTGTAATGTATAACTGTAATTCATAATTTGAACATTGTCCCACACTTTTGTCATTTTATTTTAACTGTTGCATAGTAATATAAATGACAATTATTTAATTTTATTAAAAAAAAAAAAAAAAAAAAAAAAAACTAAAAATGAAGTGGTATAAAAACAGCAAAGGAAAATAATTTATGTGTCACTGAATTTGCTATGAGTTCCATCAAAGAAAAAGCACTGCAAAAGTTTGCTGCCCGCTGCTCTGGGTGTGTGTTCACAGACCCTAGAGCACTAATGTTTGTGTGTATGTTCACTGCCACTGATGGGTTAAATGGGGAAGACACATTTCATTGTACATTGTACAATTACAGACAATTGCGCATTATATTACATTAGTATAAATATTCAGAGCTTTTTGTCAGCATAAACATGCTAGCCAAAAACAGCCAACGTATTTACAAATTAAAAGTCCTGGAAATGTAAAGAAATGGCCCTACAACAGAGCCTTGGGGAACACTATACTGCATGTTCTACAGTCAGTCAAGTAAGTATTTTCACATCCGCACTTTAATACACTGTCTATGGTATTTTAGCCAAGGATTTGTCTCTCTGAATTTGTCCATTATCATCATAAATTCTACTGAAAAGCTGCATTCAAATGCAGCACTAGCTGTACAGAACCATTTTCATAATAAGGCAATGAGTAAATCAAGCTTTTTCCTCCAATATGTTTTGCATAGTTAAAATAGATTTTAAAATGTTTCATACGTTTTAGACTTTACCAATTATGATAAACAGTTCATGGATGCTCCAGTAATTTTTTTTTTTTTAGAATTAAACATGCCCCCCCCCCCCTTTATTTCCCTGTGGCACCCAGTGCAGACTTGGAGCCATAGAAAGTTGATTCTATTGTTTCAGTAAGGAACATATCACACAAGAGATTACTAAGTACTGTCTCAGGGATAGTATACTGAGGATCAAGATGTACAACACTTAAGATCATGTTTGTTAGAAATTGATTTGAAGCTTAAGCGCGAGAATGTAACTGCTGCATAATTTAAGGTGAGACAGACAGTTCTAATAAACAGTAGATGCCTGAATGTATTGTATGTGTTTTTACATTTCAGTTTAACACATATTTGTTTTCTAAATTTAAACTTTGGCCAAAATGAAAATTCAGGGTCAAAACTGAAAGTGCTTTTATGGCATAATCACACACTCAAAAGAGTTACTCAAAATTCAAACAGCTGAGCCATACTTCAACAGGTCTATGCTATGCTATGCTGCCTAGTCACATTAACACCATAGTGAACTCAGCTGTTGGGTCACAGATGGTGAGATATCCCACCACCTCTCAGTGGTAAGGTGATAGCATTGGCTGTTTTCAACGACTCTCAGTTTCATCAGTGCTGTCTGGACATGTGGCTTTGAGTGACATTGTGTAGCCATCAAAAACAACAAAAAACAAGTCCCTGTAGCTAATATCCTACATTAATACTAAAATAAAGGGAAAAGTGTAGTTTGTCCTTTTTTTGCTGCAGTAACTGCTTCTACTATTTTGGAAAGTTTTCGAATATTTCTGAGAGAATTTGAAGGCATTCAGCAACAACAGTATAAGTAATGTCAAGGAATTAGATTATTATTTTTGGATGAGAGAGGCCACTCCAACTCATCCCATAAAATTGTAAACAGAGCTAAATTAAATCCAAAAAATTTTGGATACACTTCCCCAAAGTCCAGTGCTGGAGCACTTTATACCCTTTTACACAATATCTGGCAATGGGCATGGTGATATTAAGATTATATCATTAAGTGTACATTCACAATTTAAGGTCTGTGTCACAATTTAAGTAGAATTTACCTATTATAAGTCCAATCTACACACTTTTAGACAAAATTTCCATGATAAACAAAGTGAGAGTAAATAATTCAATCCACCACAGAATCAACATAGCTGGGATGTGAAAACACACTGTCAGGGGCACCTGTCCACGTCAGGGACTTGACCTCTGCTTACAAGAGTACCAGTAACTCCTACCTGCACACATTATCAGTAGTGCTTAGGTCAGAGGATCCATAGCCCCTTAACCCCCATAAAGTAAATAAGCCATAAACATTTTTAGGCCTAAAGGTTTTGATTATTAATTTCTAAAAGAAATTCTAATGTAAATTTCAGTTGCAATATATGTCTGAAAATGTTTCAGCATATCGTAAAGCCTAGTGCCTGGCAGTTTAAGAAATAGATTTGTTAGATTCTCATTTGGCAGTATTTTTCTTAAGATATAGTCCTACATGTTTTTAACATTAAATGTAAATGCTAATAACACTTTCATTATCATTAAGCTAAGGAAAGCCATCAGAATGAGTGTAGATTCTATAAAAGCAGTTCTACCTTAAGTTTGGGTTCTAGGCCATTACATTTTGCCATGGTGTCCAGCAGCTCCTGTGCTTCCTGGTGGCGTCCTTTAGCGATCAGATAGAAGGGTGTCTCAGGGAACTTCCAGCAGTAGAGCAGGAATGGGCTGGTGCTGAGGGTCAGGATAATCTGATAGAGCCACCAGACTCGCACCAGATATCCCACCAGAGCCACTATCATGATGCCCACCGCAAAGGCAGCATGTACATGCATGGAGGTCCAGGTACGCACCTTATTCCCAGTAAACTCCGTAACATAAACAAAGACCACCACCAAATAACCACTTGATACCTACCAAAAGAGAGAGATCAGAAAGAGGGAAAAAGGGATGAACAAGAGGGAGTAGTAAGAAGTTTAAAAAATAAGAAGAAGATAATGCATTTCAAACATGTCTGGTACATAATATGTGTGTGCTTCAGCTAGCTCAGTTGGTAGACCACATCTAGTTCAGTCAGCAGAATATGAGACTCATAATCTCGGGGTCTTACGCGCCCCACGTTGGGCGCAAAATCTATGGCAGCTGTGGCATAATGGTTAGAGACACCGGCGTGGTGCCGCCAGGTTACTGGTTCTATCCCTACAACCATTCATAGCTGAAGTGCCCTTGAGTAAGGCACCTAAACCCCAAGATGATCCCTGGGCACCAAGGGTTGCTGCTCACTGCTCAGTGAATGTGTGTTTACAGCCATGGATGGGTTAAATACATATTTCCATGTACTCCTGTACAAAATACATAAAGTCTGAACCTCTCTGACACAGGCCTGACAAGATTTTCATTCAGAAACTGTAAACCATACATAAATCATCTGCAAATTTTTTTTATGGACATTCCTTTGTTTCTCAGTTTTAAACACCATCAGTTGTTTATCAGTTTAATCAGTACATCTGTCTGTGTTTGGGTCTTAGACACATAAAGAGCAGATTACATGTTTAATGAAGTAATTAGTAAAGTAATTCCATTACACTTTGACAGCGGTAATTAATACATTGTTATGGGTTATGTTTTTTGAGTGACTACATACAAAATACACACAAACACACACACACACACACACACACACACACACACACACACACAAACACACATGCACACCCACACAGACACAAACAGTGGCACTGGTGTAAGTTATATTCAGGCAGCTCTTGGCAAAGTCCATAGTATGGAATCTGTTTAATGAAACAGCCGGTTCATAAGCGGTGAAACAGAGCAACGCTTAGACTGTGTCTCTTTGCTCTCTCTCTCTGTGTTTGTGTGTGTGTGTGTGTGTGTGTGTGTGTGTGTGTGTGTGTGTGTATATGCCTGTGTATGAACAGACGAACAATGTAACAGTCTATGAACAGATAAAGAACAAGTAACTCCTGTAAGCATTCCATTCAGAGTTAAACTAATTAGACACCAAAACTTTCCACCCACTTGAGCTGCTATATGATCACTACAGCATCATAAAGTACATAAATGAAACATCTTTACATATTTAACTATGACCAAATATTTATTTAGAATTAAATATTAATTCAAGTTCAAAGAGAGTTCATTTTTATTCAACAATTTAGTGCTGGCTACAAGGTCTTGACCTCTCTGGCCATTTAGGACGATTGCTCCCATTCATTTGTAAAGTGTGTTTATGAGGATTTCACAAGTTGTTTATGTGACACTGAAGGTCCATGTAAACAACAGGTGCACTTTAGAGTTGCTGATTTCAATACAGTTTTACATCTGATTCAGAAAGTGCACATAAAAGGTTTAAAGAGTATTTTTGTACTAACTACTGTATTTATTTACTTAATGCACAATAAATATATTTATTTAACAATAAAATATATTTATGAATACTGTTTGAAGAATTACAGGAAACCTACACACAAACTGTGTCTGAAAAGTAGAGGTGGGCGGATCGATCCAAATATCGATAATATACAATACTCGTGTAAAAAGTTCGATATTGGGGATACTGGCTCTGTATTTACTTGGTATTGCATTGATACCAAAATTCCCGGTATCGCCCACCTCTACTGAAAAGGTTTGAGTCACTCCCCCACAGTTATAATCATGGGCGTGTGTGTGTGAGGGGGGGTTTTCAGTGTTCTGGGGCCAGAATTGATTCATAAAAGTAAACCCAAGGATCTAAAGTATCGATATTTAGGCATCGATCCGCACATCCCTACTGGACAGTCTTTGTTTTTGTGTATTTGCTTCTGTGTACTTCAAAAAAACAAATTAATAGTCTCTTTTTTCTCAGTAGTCTACTCTTAAACTCGTGCACCCTTTACTACACCAAATTATAGTGAAATGGCGGGAGCATAATAATGGAATGACTAAAAAGCATCCAAACAACATTAGAACAAGGCTAACACACTTTAATGCTCTAGTTCTCTATTGAAGAGCAGGTAGGCTTTTAATATCATACTTACCATGGCTAGCAGGAAACGCATCGCTACAAAAAGGTAGTAGTTTCCGGTAAATGCTACAGTGATGCCAAACACAAACTGGCACAAGCTGGTGACCATAAGAACGGGCCGTCTGCCAACCCTAGAGTAAGACAGAAAAGTTTGTAATGAATCATACTTTGTACTGTGTATAAGTTTAGTTACATTCAGATCTGCCTTTGTTACAACTCAGCTAAGAAAAACCCTAAAACCTGTACTAGATTCTAAAATCTGATGTTAAAAGTGTTTGTAACGTATTACATATACAATTTTAATGGAATACTGGAGTTATATTTCTTAGCATATAGACAGTACTTTCAAAATAGATTTGAAATCATCATCTATTAATCATCTATTATTGATCAGATAATTACTGGACATGAGTGCATGTGATATTTAGTAGTTCAGACAGTTATTATTTGTGGTCTGATGTTTTATTTACTTTTCAATGTTCAAAGTTTCTCCCTTGTTTACTGAGGCAAGTTTCTTGGTAGCGGTGAAGTATCAGTTAAAATAAAAGTATTTATTATCATATTTCAGTTGTTTTACTTTTATCAATATTACAAAAAAACCTCAGAAGATGTGTAAGTTCAGTGGTCATTTTCATAGTAACTAAAGACCTATTCTTCCTTTCACCTCCCCTGTAAAAACCCAAGCTGGTTACATCCGTTCATAGCCACTGTTTACATCAGTAGCATTCCCCTTTAACTGTAGTAAAATCAATGACTTATGTGTTTGTTGTGACTGTGGTGCAGAGTCCTTAAGTGCATGACCCTAATAAGCTGCTGCAGTACATGTGCAGACCCACTGACCGGGATAGAGTACGCATTTACATAGTCTTGCAAATATATAATCATACGTATACATACACGCAGCAGTGTCAACAGTCGCAGACTTCTATTTTGGTCCCAAATATGCCGAACATACCTGTCAGCTATGTCTCCAAACACCAATGCCCCGATCAGGACCCCCAGCATAAAAGACGGCTGTGCAAGCTTGGCCAGCCATTCCTTCTCACAGACCAGATTCCAGTCCGTTACGATGTTCTGCTGCACCTGGCTGTGGTCAAACACATATTGGCTGCATGACTCCACAGACCTGTTGCCTTGGAACTCATAGAGGAGGTCCACTGGGTCGTGTCGCATCACCCTGCGACAGGGACTGAGCTCCCACTGCTCTCCGTTTACAGTCTGCACCACCACTGCACCATTCCCAGGTTTGTAAACAGACCAGACGTCCTCCAGAGAGGTTCCGGAATGATTCCCATATAAGACATTCGTCACATTCCATGGTGCCTCACAGAGAAATTTCGGCGTCTCTACCAGGAACACAGAGGCTAAGTAGTGTATCCCACAAGACGTGGCTTGGAAGACAGCAGCGAAGTACAGACATACCTGGAACCTGGGAGAGGGGTATATGTGTTATCAGGGAGCCCCAAGAGACTAAATTAAAAAAAGAACACATTCAAAAGCAGAAGTCTAGACATCTTGAATCAATATTTATTTTGATGATAGTCTAAGTGAAAATAAGTTTACAAAAGTAGATATTGAATAATGTGTGTTTATGCAATTTGTGCCCACATTCTATTAATTGGCTTAATTTAACATTCATTCATTCATTCATTCATTCATTGTGTATAACCGCTTGTCCAGTTCAGGGTCACAGTGGGTCCGGAGCTCACCTGGAAACACTGGGCGCAAGGCGGGAACACAGCTTGGGGGGTGGGGGGGGGCACATCTTTACTTGCAAAGATTAGGTGGATGCTCCTTTCATGCCTTACATTTTCATCTTCTTATAGCAAAATGTTAAAAAAATTAACACAAACTTTCACTCTTACTTTGTCACTGTTCCGTACTTTTTTGAATGTGTTGCCAGCATCATAACCTTAATTTGTTTCATTCATTGTCTGTAAACACTTATCCAGTTCAGGGTCATGGAACCTTCCCAGAATCACTGGGCGCAAGACAAGAACACACCCTCAGGGGGCGCTAGTTCTTCACAGGGCAACACACACACACACACACGGACACTTTTGAGTCACCAATCCACCTGCCAACATGTATTTGTACTGTGGGAAGACACAGGAACACCCGGAGGAAGCCCATGTGAACACAGGGAGAACACACCAAACTCCTTACAGACAGTCAACCAGACTTGAACCCACAACCTCGAGGTCCCTGGAGCTGTGTGACTGCGACACTACCTGCTGCAACACCGTGCCACCCCTACATTTGTTTATATTTATTAAAAACAATTAAGTTAGTCAACCGGAACATTGTAAATGTTTTCTTTTTACTTCAAGAGAACTTACAAATAATACATTCTTGTTTATATTGCATTTAACAAAAAAAAAGAGATAAAGAAAAAATTAATCCTAAAATAAACACAAATATTTAAAAACAATTCACAGTTAAAAATATAGTTAAATAACTATTGATTTTCTGTCAAATTCATGTCTTAAAAAACATATTTGAAAGCCCCCTAGTGAAACAGGAACTAAGTGATTCTCAATTACCTCTAGCATCAAACAGCCCTGTAAACTGCATATCTGCAAACATTCGCCTCAGTGTCTTGGTGTGAAAACCCTTAACAACTTAATCTTCGGGTCACCATACTATAAGTATCTACTATAAATTATTCTGTAATTACAGTGAAATTACTGTGTGAGGTAAGAACAGTGATAACAAGGCTTATATTTCAAGTTTAGCAAGTGGTTGCTCATAAACAAAATGTGTTACACAACACAATTCTTGACATATTTACTTGTGTTAATTCAAAACTTGCTTTCTACTTTGCAATTACAAGAGAGGAATTGAAGTTTGGACCCTCCGTTACAGTTTAAGTGGTTAAAGGGACCTGTTTCAGTGGATGGCAAGAGGAAAAATGTGAGTTTTCTTGTTACATCTTGTGTCACTGAGGAACATTTTATTTCCGAAAACAAACAGTGAAACTGCATGTGTCTGCTCAAGTGTTAAGATGTAAAAATAATTTAAAACTGAAAAAGAAAAAAAGCAGCTACGTTTCTTTAATCAGCACTGAAGGAGACACTGTAATAAATGCTGAATGAATGAAACAGTGAACCATGATGTTTAATAATTGAATGAATAAAGCTCTGAAATTGTGGGTAATGCAAATCAATAAAAAAAAATTTAGCCTTTCATTTAAAAAAGTTAATAAAATACTGCCACTGTACATCAAAATTCATCACTTAACACTGTAAGAGCCCTGAATATTGATTACTGTATACTAAACCAAACGGTTTTCTGCTCTTGTAAAAAGGATAAATTAAACAATTAATTCAGTGATGAACGTGTGAATAAGAAATATATACTGTTAATACACCAGTGAGAAAGTGATATTTTTAATATTTACTGTACAATGAAAGAGTAAATAACCCACTGTTAAAGAGTTAATTTAACATTAATTAATTAATAATTTAATTTCTATTAGAACGGTAAAAAATGGTAAATATACCACATTAAAACTGAAAGAGTGAAAGACACTGCACGTATTAATTTACCAGTGGAACCGTTAAAGAAATAAAAATAAAAGTCTTTCCAGACAATCATTTGGCAGGTGACTGTAAGCAGAGCTCGGTGTTTTTAATAACTGACGAGGGGGCAGACCTTGCTGACCTATATTATATCCTCTTTTCAGACAAAAGTTTCCTATTTCACTCTTCTACAAACAGTAATATTAGAAGAACTCACTTTTTGAAGTGTCCGAGCTCGTCAAACAGTCTCTCGACGCTCATTCTGACTGTGAAGGAAGTTTAGGAGCCGTTGGCTGAACTGTCCACGACCGTTGTAAATGTTGGCTCCGGTTCATCCTAGATTTAAATGGGCGGACACTTGCGAACTTCCACCTTAAACACCGAGCCCTCCTCTTTTCACACGAGTCCTCATTTCGCCGGTGTTTGACTCTGCTATAGCTCTACTACTTCGAATTCCGTTACGAAAATACAACATCAGTACAGGAAGGGATCACAGCTGGGCGGCTAAGCTCTCGTGCCCATGGCTATTTGTGTAATACGGCCACTTTATCCCGTGATTTAGAATAGTCTGCCAGTCGACTGCTGTAATCACTCTCTAATGCTCTCTTATGAGCTGTTGTTTGGTTATAAGCACAAGGAATGTGTGGGAAATAAAATGTTTTACATGTATTTGAAACGAAGGGTGTCATTTTAGTTCACATTTCAACGTACAGCTTTTTTTATATATATATTTTAATAGCTGACATTTTATTCGGAGCTTAATTCAGACCAGCAATAACCTGGAATCCTTACTTTAGACCAGGCTTTTCTCTGTACTGGTCTACCTATTTTAAGCTAAGTTTTAAAACTGGCTGTTCCTAGTCCATTGTATTAGCCCAGTTTTTCCAAATCCAACTACCCATATTTTAGACCCTGTCCTGGCACTCACCATTTAAGACCAGTCTGTCAAGTACAAGTTCAATAGAGTTTCTCTGTGTTTTGCCCACTTCTGGTCCCTCAATTTAGGATTAGAGCTTTTCTAGACTACTTTCTAAATCTGGTAAAATAGACAGCATCATTTTAGACTAGTAATTCCCACTCCCGGACTCATCTAAACAGGTGTGTTGCATTAGAAAAATCTTTTTTGTTTACTAACAACTTATAGACTTTCTGATGGTTTATGGAACTAGGTAGAGTTTAAAGGGCATCCACAAAATGTAAAGATTCTACATCAAATTGAGGTTGGAGTCCAAGCCAGGATCCATTAAAATCATTTTTAAGAATGCCATTAGGTTCTGCTTTTTAAAATCTGGTCCTAAAATATTTGATGTTTGGATTTAAATAAACACAAAGTAAAGCATCTTGGATAATTAGTGGTTAATGTGGTTCAGCTGGTAACAACTGTTTAAAACCTAATTGAGGCTGGGTTTCTTGTTTCTTTGTAACAACCATGTACGGAGATGTATCCAGTGGTTGTTGAAAAGATGTGAATGTGCTTTAAAAGTGTCAAATCATTTACCTGCATCAAGCAAAGAAATGTTTGGTAAAATGATTGGAAAGGGCTTTATTTAATGACTTTTTATTAAGGAAGACGAAGATTTAACGACAAGAGCTCAGATAGAAAAGAATGATTTTTACACATCATTCATCATTTTAAATAAATGCTACTGAATTTATCAAAGTACATTGTAAGAGCCATGAAGGTTTCATCAACACCTTTCTAGACTCTAGAGTGGTCACAATGGCCCTGACAGTTAACTTTGTTAAGAGTACAGAGTATTGCCTTTGATCATTCTAAATTCATCAGGATATAGACAATGTCAACAATGGAGGTAAATGAGACAAGGCAATCATCGTTATTAGACATCTGTGAGCCACACCCTCATCAGTTCTCATGTAAAAACACCTCCCTCATTTCAAAGACCAAATATCTCTCCTGATATTTTACCTAAATACATATACTTTTGCATGTTTTCTTGTTTATGGTTTTTTTTTAACTATTCTACCACTTCCCTGGTTGTAAACTCATCATCATCATCATCATCATCATAATCTTTTCCACTTAATCCATTCAGGGCCACAGTTGATGGTAAACTTTATTTATAAAAAAAACTATTATTTTATGACTTACAGAGACATATGCACAATTTGTGCACGGTGGCGCAGCAGGTAGTGTCGCAGTCACACAGCTCCAGGGGCCTGGAGGTTGTGGGTTCGATTCCCGCTCCAGGTGACTGTCTGTGAGGAGTTGGTGTGTTCTCCCAGTGTCCGCGTGGGTTTCCTCCGGGTGCTCCGGTTTCCTCCCACAGTCCAAAAACACACATTGCAGGTGGATTGGTGACTCAAACGTGTCCGTAGGTGTGAGTGTGTGAGTGAATGTGTGTGTGTCTGTGTTGCCCTGTGAAGGACTGGCGCCCCCTCCAGGGTGTATTCCCGCCTTGCGCCTAATGATTCCAGGCTCTGGACCCCCTGTGACCCTAAATTGGATAAGCGGTTACAGATAATGGATGGACTTATCCAGTTGAGGGTTGCAATAAATCCGGAGCGCAAGGTGGGAACCCATACTGGAGGGGTGCTCCAGTCCTTTGCAGGATGACAGACACTCACTCACACACTCATGCCTAACAACATTATTAAGTATCCATTTTACCTTCCAATGTGTGCTTTTGGACCGTGGGAGGAAACCCACGCAGACACAGGGAGAACACTCTAAACTCCTCACAGACAATCACCCGGAATGGAGATAGATAGATAGATAGATAGATAGATAGATAGATATTGATCCCAGAGTGTAAAGCAGTGCTGTAAAATTAAAAGAATTTAAAAAGACTGTGTAATATTACAAAACACTACAATAAAATAAACTTAAAAATAAAAGTATATTGTTGTTTTTGTAATATTACCATAAAACCTTATAGGAGACGACCTCCCAGAACTGTGTTGTTCTGCTATATCAGCTAACAGTTGCTGCATTGGCTGGCACTGTGCTGAATGATTTGGGAGAGGGAGCCCCAGCACCACACAGAGAGTGACGCCAGTTGTACTCTTATGAATTCCTGGACAGATGGCTGAGGAATCACTGGGGCTTGAACGTGAGATCTCCTGCTGATAGTGCTTAGAATGTTAGGCATAGAGGAACTAGAAAAGATTAATTTGTTCATTCATTCTTTCTGTAACCACTTTATCTTGTTCAGGATCACAGTGGTTTCAGAGTTTACCCAGAATCACTGAGCACAAGGCAGTGAAACACCCCGTACAGACAGGGCACCCGTCCATCAGGTCCATCACAGGGCATCACACAGTCACACTTTGGAGTTTTTGATTAGCCAGTCCATTTTACAACAAGGATTTTTGGATTGTGGGAGGAAACTGGAGCACTTGGAGGAAACCCACAGAGACACAGGGAGAACACAAAAAACTCCTCACAGACAAGGACCTGAGGCGAAATTTGAACCCACAACTACAGAACCCTGGAGCTGTTTAACAGCGGCTCTACCTTTTGAGCCTCCGTGCTGCACTGGAAAAGACATTTTTGGTGAAAATAAAAATAAAAACATGCACAGATATTTAATATGACTAGATACTACAGGGTGCCCCAAAAGCAAGGAGATAGAAAATAAATATTAAGGTTATTTTAAGAGTGCACTGTGTAGAAACTGCAGTACAGGCTCATTCAGAATAAGGTTCTCCACAGGTTCTATTATTACTAGCCTTGTCTCATTATTTCATTGGATTTCCAATGTGTTTAAGAAAAACATCCCTCCAGATCACAATTTGGTATTTGTTGAATGCTCAGCAAAAATGTCCTTTCCACACTCTCAACAACAGGCACGGTTGGCTGGTATTTTAAGCAAAAATTATTTTATAGAACAATGTAGTACTACGTTTTTCTTCTCTAAAGTTCTTCTCTTTATTATTCATTCATTATCTGTAAGCGCTTATCCTTATCCAGGGTCGCTGTGGGTCCAGATCCTACCTGGAATCATTGGGCACAAGGCGGGAATACACCCTGGAGGGGGCACCAGTCCTTCACAGGTCAACACACACACATTCACTCACACACTCACACCTATGGACACTTTTGATTCGCCAATCCACCTACCAAAGTGTGTTTTTGGACTGTGGGAGGAAACCAGAGCACCCGGAGGAAACCCACGCGGACACGGGGAGAACACACCAACTCCTCACAGACAGTCACCTGGAGCGGGAATCAAACCCACCACCCTCCAGGCCCCTGGAGCTACGTAACTGCAACACTACCTGCTGAGCCACCGTGCCCTCTCTTTTTTTATTATTATTATTATTATTATTATTATTATTATTATATTGGGCATCACAATGGCGCAACAGGTAGTCACACAGCTTGAGGGTCCTGGGGTTGTGGGTTCCAGCACTGCTCCGAGTGACTGTCTGTGAGGAGTTTGGTGTGTTCTCCCAGTGTCCGCGTGGGTTTCCTCCAGGTGTTCTGGTTTCCTCCCTCGGTCCAAAAACACACGTTGGTACATGGATTGGTTACTCCAAAATATTGCTAGGTGTGAGTGAATATGTGAGTGTGAGTTGCCCTGCAAAATACTGGCGCCCCCTCGTAGTGTGTTGCCGTCTTGCGCCCAGTGATTCTGGATAGCCACTGCGACACTGAACTGGAAAATCAGTTACAGACAATGAATGAATGAATAAATGACTTACTATGTTTGTTATACTTTGTTGAGCCTATTCTTTTGAATAAAATATACAAGAAAAAAGAGACTGTGCTGTCACCTGGTCTGATGCAACACACTCTCCAGTCACAGTCTCAGTCTGCTTTCCCCTGAACTGTCAGAGAGGAGCAGAGTAAAACATTATCACACTCACCTACACACGAGTTCAGAACCTTCACCTGTGTGTGCAGCTGCTGAGTTCACACTCACCAAGGCTTCCTGATACGTGCACTCGGAGAATACACGTGCTGTGTTTTTGTAGCAGAAATGCGAAGTACTTCAAAATAATACTCGTTAATTAATTTGGACTTGGACCAAACATTAAAATATTATCAAAATATACTAATAAACTGAGCATTAATGACGAAGGCCACAACAATAATAGAAATATGCTGTTTTCCCATTAGTTTTGGTTTGCATGAATTGGCATGCCACCCTTGGTCAGGAAAACTTAATTAAATACAAATAATAAAATTGAATTTTTTTTAATGGATATTAGAGTTAAGAGGTCTTAACACTATTTTCTGTTGTATGTTGAATGAGTTGACATGGTCAAAGTAGGTGTCCCCAGAATGACCGAATACAGCCCTGGTTAAAAGTTAAGGATGTAGGCAGAGAGAGTCACTAACATATTAACACTTAACCCAAGCAAAGGGTGTAGTAAACCAGCTCTGATTCATTTACACCAACCATTGTGGCCACCAAGAAGTCCAGCACACAGGGCTGGGACAAAGTGTTGTCACGATACCGAAATAATGACTTTTGATACAATACCTGCCTAAATATTTAGATACGATACTGAAATTATACCATCGCAAAAACCTAAAACATCAGGAAAAGTAATGTATACTTTCTCTACAAGCTGAGGGCGGTTGGCAAAATCGCTGGTATCTGCTTGTTTATTGTGACGCCACATGTGACGTTTCGCCATTTCTGGCTTGTTTACTGTTTGAATAATATGGAGTCAAAAGAGGGTCAAAAAGATTTTGAGTTTGTAAAACAATACTCACAAATGTAACGGACTTTGTAACTGCGTTTGAGCAACTACAGACACGTAAAACTAAAATCCACAAATGTATTGGACTGCACAAATTTAAAACAACAGCAACAATGATAATAATTTAAATTCACAAATGTGTAAAAAAGATTTGCATTTGTAAATCAAGTGTCATAATGTGTGAATCAGTACCTTCTGAAACGGCTTAAAATGTGCAAGAGCAGACTTTTTTAAGGTTCCAAATGTGACAGTGGGAGATTTTGAATGAGGTGGAAAAAATCCACACATTCGCCTTCTCTGCTGCGTGTGCGAATCTCTTTTTGCAGTTGCAGATTTAAGACCCTGTTTTGATGGCCGATTGATGGACCAATAGAAAAGCTTTAGCTGGACCAATCACATCGCAAGGTTAGTTTAACCAATCGGAACATTGATTTGTTGCTGTCGCCCATAGTGCTTTTCCACCAAATGAACTCCGGTTCTTGAACCGGTTCCGTTCCTGATTCTTGGAACCTTGGTGTAGCTGTGTCTCCCAGAGCTCCGTTTCCAGGAGCAGAGAAGCTGCGGAGAGAGAGCCGTCTTTCCCGGTCACCGTCAGTCCCGGTGTTCTAACAAGTTGTGCTATAGGCGATTCTCTTCTATATAAGATAGCTAAGGTTCGTACAGAAAGTTGCTGGTGCTAGTCGGGTAAAAAAAAAAAAAAACTAACTAGAAGGTCTGAAAAGTCGCTAAAACTAGCGGTAAAATCTTTAAGGGAGCGGGAGAGGAGGCAAAGCTCTGCAGGCGCACACTGCCCCCGGTGGCACTTGTTGGAAATACCGCTCTTACCATATTATTCTTATTGTACTGGTACTCATTAGATTGGAGGGTATTGTACTGCTTTTAATGACACAGTATTGAGGTACTTTTCTAGTATCTGAGAGGCAATAACATGAAATCGCATCAGCATCGACAAATAAAGTCAAAAGTTGCACATTTTTTATTCTCAAAAAAAAAAAGTTAGGAAATATAAACAGATCACTAAACCTTAAAAAAAATACATTTAAACATTTTTTCTCTGTATAGGCAGTGTTGTTTTTCATAGTTCTTTAAAATGGTCATTTTAATAATGAAGTATAGTTGAAATTAAAGTTACAGGAATGTGATAACATAAAGGGCCTTTATTTTAAAATGACATACAAGAATGTCTTGGTATTGATTGACAAATTCAGAGGGTGGGTGTATCATTTGTACATGAAATTTGTGAATCATTCCTTTTCAATAAATTGAGTATAAAATCGATAGAAATGTCTTCATTTAAGAGCATTTATTTTTAAATTCCACAATGTCTTGATATCTTCATGCCTTGTGACTTTTCTTTTGAAATCAGTTCACCTTCATGCTCTTACCCTTAGTTTAGGTATGTAAGATGTCGATGTCACTGTCACCCGAACGTAATGTGCCCTTGCCTTTCCATGTTATTACCGCTACTGTAGTATCAGTATACCGTACAACACTACTGTGACAATTTGACTTATGGCTCACCTCTGCTGAACTTCATATGGCAGAGGACCCAGTTTATAGTTCTCAGCAACAAGCGCATCATTCATACATTCACATATTTTACACCGGAGGAATCTCTTGGTGATGTGATCTGAGCATATTTGTTTTCAGACAGCACAGCAGTGAGTGTGTGTGTACATGTGTGTCTGTGAGTTGATGTGGGGGTAAAAAGAAAACGGAACACTTTGGAACAGCTGCACATGAGCCTATCATACTGGAGAGGTATAGAGCCCCTCGATATTGGGCTGCTGAGTTACGTTGAGTTGGTGTTAGTGAACCAGAACTAGAGGATGACTCTACCTGTTGTCCGCCTGTTATCTCCTCACTCTATCACACCCATTACAACATCAGAAGGGTGTTGGGACCAGAGGAATCTCTAAAATGTGCAGAGCAGAGGCCCTTCAGAACTGAGAACCAGTGCTCTATGGAGTTCAGGTCTGGAGGGCTGACTGGGCCATAATCAAACACAGTAATATCATTGTCACATTCACACTGGACTTCAGGCGTCTTGGACTCTGTGCCTCTCAACTCTTCCTCCAGACTCTACCTTGATTTCCAGATGATTACTTTGATTTCAAATGTACTTACATCTGAAAAGAGGATATTGGACAAATGAGAAACAGTCCAGTTTGTTTCCCCTTAGCCCAGGTAAGGCACTCTGATATCGTCTCTGGTTCAGTAGTGGCTTGATGTTAGGAATGCAGTTGTTCCTGGTGACATCTGTGCATGATGGCTTTTGATGCAGTGACACCAGTGTGTCCACTCCCTGTGAAACTCTCCCGAGTTCTTGAATCCCCTGTTGCTTGAGCATACAGAATGTTTGAAAACAGTGTAGCTTCAATGTATTTTAAACTTTGGCTCAATCTTATTTTGCCCCGTCCAAATGTTTGGTTTGATGCATCAATCTATCTACTGCAAAAAACACACAAAATATAGAATCAATTTATTATTATTATTATTTTTCAGGTAACAAATTACACATTTACAGAAACTTTTCCAGAAACAGGAATGTACTCAAACTTTGGGACATATAGTACATCTTTTGGTATTTATTCATTTATTCATTCATTATCTGTAACCACTTATCCAGTTCAGGGTCGCGGTGGAATCACCGGGCACAAGGCAGAAACACACCCTGGAGGGGGCACCAGTCCTTCACATGGGACGCACACTCATACTCACTCACGCCTAGGAATACTTTTGAGTCACTAATCCATCTACCAACATGTGTTTTTGGACCGTGGGAGGAAACTGAAGCACCCGGAGGAAACCCACGCAGACACAGGGAGAACACACCACACTCCTCACAGACAGTCACCCGGAGGAAACCCACGCAGACACAGGGAGAACACACCACACTCCTCACAGACAGTCACCCGGAGGAAACCCACGCGGACACAGGGAGAACACACTAAACTGTTCACAGACAGTCACCCGGAGTCGCAGTCACACAGCTCCAGGTCCACTACCTCCTGCACCACAGTGATTTTTTGTAATTACTGAAAAGCAATATTTTAACAGAACAAAGGTACTTCTCAGCTGTTAGGTTTAAAAGCTTAGTGATTTTTTTCAGTGGTTAATACTCTGCTTACAGCCATAAATTCAGAGGCTGATAAAGTTCCTGTGAAATTGCCTTTCATCTTCAAAGTTCTTGGTCCAGTTTTATGCAGAGGCATCACCAAAAGGGTTCTTTATAACATAACTGGTGGCTGTTTCATCAAAGCCAATTTACCAATGTATTAATCCATGCAAATAATGTAGCTGAATATTAGCCTGAATTGATAAGTTTGATGGTCAGTTTACCCACAGATGGTGCAATTTACCCTTTAACTGGGGCAATTTGAATTGATTACATGAACTGATTAGAAACATTCTGAAATTAGATGCTTTCATTGATACAATTGAGGACTGAATTACCATAAAACAGCACATCTTAATCCATTCACTCCTAACATTGTGAAAAAAACTTATAAACAATGCTTGATCCCTTTTCAACAAGTTAACTCAGTTCCCTGGGGTCTAATGAAATATCTGTGATATGCCTTGGTCAAAATATCACAAGGTTCAAACAACATAGCACCATCTTTATCCTGTCTAAACAGCTGTGTCCCGCTGTGAGAATTGTGTGAAAAGCTCTTGTTTTTTGTTATATTTGTGGCAAAACATGTTGTTGAAAAATAAAAATAGGGCCAAAATATATTTCTGACAACTTAAACCAGAAAACTCAAAGCACTCTGTTTGACATCTGATCTCTGAGCTGCAGTGTTTCTGCCCGATTTTATTCTCGATGTGTCAGAAAATGTGCTAAATTCAAGATATAGTGCACTATTAAGGGAGGGGTTTCTCCATTTTCTAGTAATGTTCAAAAACACAGTGTATAATTTTCAGTGCAGTCAAACAATCCCACAATGCACCGCAAAAAGTAGTGTACAACCCATGTAGACTAGCAGATAGCAGATTACCCATAATCCACTGTGCTGTTGTTAGTTCCCAATAATAGTGCACTATATAGGGGAATACAGAGCCATTTCAGACACAGGGTCTTTCTACAACAGCTCAAACAAAACAAAACAAACAAAAAAAAGTAAACACACATCAAGTGTTCATCCAGCAAACTGTGGAAAAGTAGTAATTCCTAATAAGCCTTTTTTCATCTGAATGTCCTGGAGTAGAAAAAACAACCACCAGCCTTCAGATTAAAGACCCCCTTCCACTTCCCCGTCCTGATTACTGACTTGCATTTTAGCAATGGTCACTGTCATCAGTTGTAAAATATCAAACTACCACTCGTAATATAGATAGACAACCCCTGCAGCAACTACTCACATGCCTGTCAGGATCCCATCTTTACCATGAGTCAGTCTTGGATATTTTTTGCCTTTCTATATATACCCCAGACATCTGTAAGACACTGTAGACTGGAATTCCCATTCTCCTTCCTAATTCACAGCCTCATGTAAACATTGGTGCATGCAGGTTTATGGAGATTTCTTTTCTAGGTCTAAATTGCTGTGACTATTCCAGTAACAGGCATATCTATAAAACTACATCCAACAGGGGGCAGTGTTTTGCTATGTATGTAATTTAGGTTCAATGGGTGGGTAGATCGATGGATTAAAAATAAACAATCTTTTTCTTCTTCTTTTTTAATAAAGAGAGAAACTAAGCCTTATCTGTTTTTTTTTCATATGGCAAAAAAAGAGGAAATGATTCTAGTAGAATTCTGAGAGTTTACAGATTAATTAATACATGCTTTGGAGCAGCTCTTATCTTTAGCAAGACAGTTAATTAGGTTTGGAATTAAATGTGTGGGACCCTTGTGATTGTGTGATTACAGTCAATAGGATATAAAACATAAATGGAAGATATAAATGAAGTTTTACTGTATATTTAAACTCTGCAATATGCTACAATTTCTTCCAGAGATAAAGGGCATTACAGCAAGTAGGAGCATTGATTTTTGCTTGAACTGTAGCATACAATGTCTACACAGCAAAGAGAAGCTGTATGGGACAGAGAAAGAGTTCATTTGAGGTTAAAACAAATTTCCTTCAACAACTGTTTTGTTGTTTCTGTTGTTTTGTAGCAGAGAGCTAAGAGGCTAATGTAGCTAACAAATCATGGCAGCCCTGACAGCAAGCATATATCGGTCCACTGGCTTAAAAAGAACGGTACTGCACTGACTGTAGGCCACTGCTGGTACACCATCGAATAAAATGACAATATTACAGATTGCTCCTTTTGACTTTAAAGAAACTTTTTTTTGTACTATTCTTCACAACTTACAATCACACTGACCCCTACTGGCCTATATGTGTTAGAGATAATATACTAGGCATTTTAAACATGGAACCACTATATGGAACGGTAATTTGTTTACTCAGGGACTATACAACATTTTGATTCTTTGTCTCCTGCATTGCAGCACCATCTGCTGTGTTTGTGGATATAATTGGTTATAGTTGGTTGGCTTGAGTCTGCTACAACACACTGGTCAAAACTCACACAACAGTTATGCAGAGAGGCTCAGGGAAAGTTCCCTCTGTGTGCTCTCAGATAGTTGCATTGAGCGGCTGGAGAAAAATCCTGTTGTCGTCTGGTTGCAGATGTTGGGGGAGGTTCCAGAAAGTTGAGGCACTGAATGTGTGTGTGTGTGTTGTGTGAGGGATATCCACAAAGGAGGAGTTCCCAAAGTTCTCAACCATGCCTGCAGTTCGTTTTTACTGGTATTTTCATTTGGCACACAGACACACACACACACAAGCGTGGACAAGGATGTTCACAGATGGTGGACTTTGTAACCAGAGAACTTTCTGTCCTTTAACTCAGACTTGGGCAAGCCAAGTGAAGAGAAGAGAAGCGTGAACGGGATAAAAACATGGGACAAGAACAGCCAAGAAGAGAAAAAGAGAAGGAGTGTGAAGGCATGGAGGGAAAAGCAACCTGAAAGTTGTCAGCAGAAGAGAAAGGGGTCAGCCAAAGACATGGAGATGGAGAAATCCAAGTCCCAAAGTGAGCTTATGAGAGAATAGAACAGAGTGAGAGAGAAGGGGTGAGAGACCTGCAGATTGACTACAGAAAGTGCAGCATGCTGAAAGAGAGACTGAACAGGTGTGTGTTGCTGCGTGCGTGTGTGCTCCTCTCCGTGGTGTGTGTTTGTGTTCATGTATATGTGGAGTTTAAAGGATATGATCTGAAGAATTGGACCAGGGTTGCCCCAGTCACTCCAAAACACACACAACTGGACACTAAGCATCAAAGTGTTTCCAAGTCTTCCAGCAGGTCCGGTTTAAGTGACCCCAATCCTACATGTTGCCCACCTGTCCAGCACCGCAGAAAGGTAAGGGTGAACATTTGATCTGTGTTGCCCCATTTCTGAATATCATTTGGAGTATTTCAGTAAAGAAAATTATGACATTTACATGAACAACTTGTCGGAAAATTTGAGAAAAATGTTCAACTGACAAATCCCACTCTTATAATAATTTAATTGTAGCTGTGGTATAGGATTAAATATTGCAATTGAAAATTAGATTTAAAAAATAATAAAAATTACGTATTAATACGATTTATCCGTTAAAATCGAAATCACTTATTAAGAAAATATTTTAATCATCTAAACCAAACCTTGCATATACTTTTGGATACAATATTATCACCACAATCTGAACAAATAAATGCATGTTTTGCAGAATATTTTTCTTGATGGAATAACAAATCCAGTGGCAAATAAATAATTCTCACTTGCCATTTTCAAACAACATTTTTAGGTTTAGTTTTTGTTCAATTAAATGACAGTTGTGATTTTTAATACTACGCAAAAGCTTAGAAACTGCACTGTTAAGTTTCTTACGTTACATACTAATTACATACATAGGCTAAGCACCACTTAATGGACATCCGTGAATATTTCACATTATTTTAGTTACTGACATATATAAGTATGATTTAAAATGAAAATAGCAGCTTAATTTGCTTTAAAACTGAATTTTATTAAATTGACGGAAAAACCCGAGCTCGCTACGGAAATTCTTGAACACAACCGTGACGTCACTGGTGGACAACAGCTGAACAACACCGCGGTAAAACGCCGTTATGACTGACTGTTATGACAGTATCTATCTAAATAACCAACATTATTCATGACAATAGACTAGCAATAAGCTAAACTCAAATGTAGAGGTACCGTTATTCTTGTAAATGTGATCGAAGTCGAACTCGAATTCATCCGACACTAAACCTCCGTAATGCAGCCGAGTATAATCTGAGCCACCGAGTTTAGCGAGTCAAGCTAACGTTAACTAACACCAACTAAAACAGGCGAAGTGAGTGTCCTTACCCTGTTTACCTCCATGTTACAGAGGCTCTTGAACACCTTTCGTTGGTGTCCTTACATGCCCATATTGTTGGAAAAGCGCCAGTGAAATGAGCTACAGATAACGGAGTGAGCGGATGGTCCTTTCCAAAGTGACAAATTTAGTCCAATTTCTGGATATTTTGGGATCTTTGGGCCATTTGTGCACAGATGACCCACTGCACATTGAATTATTGCAGTCAAAAACAACACACCTTTTTGTCATTTTGCATTAAATTAAGGGGGGGGGGGGTCTTTTAAACGGTCTTTTAAACCTTATTCCTTGAATTAGTAAGAAATAACATGTTTTCTGACTATCAATAAACACAAGTTAGGAACTCAAATTCCACTGTATTTATTTGTTTGACACTTTCATGTAGCTGGTGCTTAGCCTTTAAAAACTATGTAAAACTGAGCATTCTTCCAGACTGCTGGGACTAAGGCATATAATGCTACATGAGTACTGCATAATACAACAAATAACATGCTAGACTGTGCACAACAACCAGTCTAAAACACTGGCCAATTTATAAGCTTAAGTGCACTTGATCACCATGACTTAAGTGTCACTGCAGCCTTGAAAATGAACCCCCCCCACCCTAATAATATCTGTGTTGGACCTGTGGGAGTCCCAACCATAGAAGAATAATGTGAAAGGGGTGAACAATATATGCAAAGCAACAGATGGACTGCTTTCTGTAATTGCACTTTAAAGTGCATATAAAAAATGAATGTAAGTTGCTCTGATAGAGTGGACAGGGAGTTTAGAAACAATGAGGTCATTTTAATGTTTTGACTGATGGGTACATGATTTAATATAATTTGAAATCAAGTCTAAAATATGTACTTAATATTTCTCATATGGGATGGCCTCGAGTATATGTGTATTTAAAAGATTGTCTGTCCAATTGGCAGATAATCTGACATCAAAAAATTCAGAAATGTTCAGAAATGCCAAGGATGACACCTAACTAAAGCAATATTCAAAGCTGTGGTGCAGGTAAATAAATAAAATTAGGAGAAAAACATAACTGGAAGTTTAATTTGTGAAATGCATAGAGTAAAGTCTGAGTTGTTGACATGGCTCTGCTGGATGACAGGAAGAGACCTGGTTTGGCTCAGGCTGGTTTATATTGCATAAGATGGAGATGGGTATTGCATACAGATGACTAAATCTTGATTAAATCACCGTCACAGACAAAAGACACATCCACAGTATATATCTGGCACAGATTCACAGAGGAAACTAATTTGATACTATGTAGATATACTAATACACTAAGATCATTCATTCTGAGAGCAGGACATAGAGGGCTTTTGCAATAGGTTGTTGGACAGTACAGCATCAAATAAATGGTATCTAATATGATGGGATTATTTATGGCATATTGTGCCCTTCAGTCTGTTGACTTTTTTTATTTATACAAGGCTGGACGTAAGACCCCACAAACTAACCCTTTGGTATATATCCCTTAAACACAAGGCTTTTTAAATGAGCAGTGTACTGTGCTATTAAACCAGCACTGTACTGAAGTCAGTGGGGAGGGGGAATTGACTAAGTATTTATTCACTGTTTGATTTACCACAGAAACTTTAGTAGTTTAGTTTTGTTTCTGTTTTGGTCTGGGTTTACTTTCATGCACTTGGTGCTCCCCTTAATTTAGTCAGTTCTATCTGACTAAAGTAATGACTACAGCAAATAAATAAATAAATAAAAATATTTCTCACTTATTACGATGAAATAGAGAAATATCCTCATCTGAGTGTGTTTTTCAATGTTTGGAGGTCTCTCAGCCATCTAAACACCTCCAGATGCCTTTTCTCTGCCGTGAGCAGAAAACCTAGCATATCAGACTGAGACCCTTTGTTTTTTTTGTTTGTTTGTTTTTTTGCCATTTACTGACACTGGGGATTTTGAAGACATTAGACTGGTTTCAAATGCACAAATCAGACTGGAGAACTGCAAATTGTGAGGAAACATCTACTTAATTTTTAATTTTATTTACTTTTAATATTAAAATTATGAACCTTGCCTTTCTTCTCTTACTTAAACTTGTCCACAATTTTTTAAAATCATTTTTCATTGTCCTGTATGTATGAAGGCACATATATATATACACACACAAACACACACACACACACACACATGCAGTGTTGTGCTTGAGAACTCTTATGACACATTTTCACACACACACAAAATTCTATGCTCTCTTTCTTCTCTTATCCTCTTTATCCTTCTCTCCTCAATCCTTCTTGCTCAAGAAGAGAGGCACTGGCTTCCTGTGCTGGCTGTGGCTGTGCGAAGGCCAGGCAGGAGAACAAAGGAGCATTGACCGATCTTCTGATTAAAACATTTGAGTTCCACACCCACAGAGGAACACAGCCCTCAGGCGCTGACCTTCCATCAGAGTGGGCATTCAGGGCAAAGACTGTAAACCCAGATCAAGACTGTGCTCTCAGCCTCTGTACACCTCCACGCAAATTCTCTCTCTCACTCACACACACACATATACACACACACACACAGGCCTTGGTCTCTGCCGGTGTCTCTCTGTCTCTTTCTCTGAAACACATACCCAGTCATGGGCATTCAAGCCCTCTTTGGTTCTTCTGCTCTTGACAGAACATGAGAGTCAGTTTCCATTATCAGCAAATGCTCCTTTCTCTGCTTTTTTTCTTCTCTTTCCAGCAAATACATTTCTTCCAAGCCACCCAGCAAGGTCTCGCAAAGCATATAAGGCCCTCATTTTGTTCCCAGTCTTGCACATAAACATCAACAAAAGGCCCACCGAGAAAAGAGGCTATAATCAATATTACATGCACCATATGCCTGTTCCATCTTCTTTTTTTTTTCCAGACATTTGTCACTGAGCCCCACATGGGCACAGCTCTGCATATTCATCAGCAACCCCAGACGACATGTCGCATATAGCCTGCATTATTGATAAAGCATTGCTAAAAGTCTGCTCAGAACAGACCCAAAATCAGTTTTTCAATGCTAGTTAAGGATATCACTGGAAGGGGAGGGTGGTCCTAGATTAGTAGTCAGTTTACTTCCACCTCAGACACAGTGCTTTTCTTTTTTACATAGAATGGGTTTCTAAATAGAAAATGAATTTTAATTGTAGCCCCGTGAAGGACTGGCGCCCCCTCCAGGGTGTATTCCCGCCTTGCGCCCAATGATTCCAGGTAGGCTCTGGACCCACCGTGACCCTGAATTGGATAAGCGGTTACAGATAATGAATGAATGGATTTTAATTGTAATTAGTACAAAGAATATTTCATATTTGTTTTGAAATATATTTACCAATTTTGAATTTGATGCCAGCAACATGTTTTAATACAGTTGGGGTGGGCCAACAAAAGGCTGGTAACATTGTGTATTACTACAAAATAATTAGGCCAATAGGCTCAGAAACACTTTCCCAAACCATTGTTTCTGAACACAGTTTGTTTCTGCATCCATAAATGCAAGTTAAAGACTATCATGCTAGGAAGAATCCACATATAACCAGGATCTAGAAATTCTGCCCCATTCTCTGGGCCTGAGCTCATTAAAGATGGACGACGAAGTGGAAAACCCTATAAGCTGAAAGCAGCTGAAACCCTATAAGAAACAAGCATGGGTAAATATGTATCTTTCAAAACTACAGCAGTTGGTCCCCTCGGTTCCCAAACATATACAGAGTGTTGTTAAAGAAATGGTGATGCCTGATGGAATGTGCTGCTGGCATCAAATGTAATATGGGCACAAAGTTATCAAAATGCAGTAAAAGTTCTCAGTTTCAACATTTAAATTTTGTCTTTGCTGTATGTTCAATTTAATATAGGGTTTAAATGATGTGCACATAATTTCATTATGTTTTTATTTTCATTTTCACCCCAAATTATTTCAAAATGGGGTTTGTATACCAACTGATCACTTTTAGGAATTTAGTAACCTCCGTATAGATCTGACCGTAACCACCATACAAGGAGTAAAGAAGACCTCTGCTATTTTCCTATGTCATAGGTTTAAAGCAGCCAAACAAGATATCTTAGAGAAGGCTGTGAATTCAAGGTTGCATACAGACAGGGTTTTGTCTATTCAAATAGTCCATTAACTGGCTGAGTGAAAAACCAATTGAAATATATCTGGGGACACTGAACAATTATTGTGATGCTCTAGTCTTTTCAGAAAATATAAGCGCACTGAGAGGAATAATTATATTCCTGTGATCTCCGACTTTACAAGCAGCTAAGTGAACAAGTGCCAAAGAAAAATCAGTAGCATTATGGCAGAGTATTTCACAGTGCAAAATAGCAGAACAGAAATAGAAGCACTACTCTCTTTTTACCCTTAATATAAACAGCATTCCAGAAAAAAAGTATTATTCTTTTTGTACCACCTAACACTACACTGATTCAATTTCCATTTTAGTTGTTTTCATGCTCAAGTAATTATTAATCAGTTCAGCTATTACTAATCAGTGGGAATTTTAAACCATGTCTATAAAGAGGAAGAGACTCACAACTGGTGCAGATAATGGCAAACTGAGGTTGAATCTTACAGTATGTAGCTTGATCAGTGGTTATAAATCAAGGCAGCACTAGATTTTCTGGGGTTCAGAAAATGAAGCGCAACATCTTTCTGCTCATCTGGCTGTCATTTCCTGTTGCAGAAATAAGAGACAGTTGAGGAGAACAGAGAAACAAAGTTGTTATGATTTTACATTCAATTAAACAGTTTGTAAGATCATAAATACTTTGAAAGATTTGGCATGAATCTAGCTGCTCGTATTTTTTTCAGCTGAGGAATGTTCATTTTTTATTATTAATTCATGAAATTTCATTTTGACCTTGAAACAGTGATCTGAGTGTAGTTCATTCTTACTTTGGTTAGAGAAGATGAGGAAAGCATGTTCATTCTATTCAGTGTTGTTTCAGTCTCATTTGCAGACACAAGGTTAAGCAGAAACTGGAAATGTATCCCGTTGATAGTCTGGGATGTAAACATGTAGGTTGCTGGAGCCAAACTGACTTCTTTCATACTATGAACCCCTACTAATTAGCCCTACCCATTAGTTTTGCCTAGTGGGTCAGGTGTTTCAGTTCTTCTTGAGATAGAGGGGTAGGACAAAGTGTAACACACACTCTAATGCCTTGGATGCCTTGTATATCACCAGCAAGATGGCTGCGGTGCAATTGACTAAAGAAATGTCATTATCTACTCTTTTTAAAATATATAACCATTGTCTCAGTCAAATTAAAGTTCAATGGATTATGATCCTTTACTTCATAACACACATAAATTATTGCTAGTAGTATGGTGATGTCCTGGTAGTTAGCTAGTAAATGTCCATTACCACTTTAAATTGTGAAGCAATTACATTATGGCAACATTAAAGGTGGAACCGGAAGTTTCAAAGGAAAGGCTGCTGATTAAGAAGCTGAATTCAGATTCATATCAGACGTTTTAATATTGTTGAATGCTCCTGAAGGGAAAGGATGCCATAAACCACCAGAAATGTCACCGCTGTTTAACTCCTCTGATATTACTGCAGACAGACATAGATCTGAACGGTTGTAACATTTTGTAGTGAAAATTTTAACCGCTACACCTTCTACATCAGTTCAAAAAGGTCAGGTTACACTCTAAAACAAATGGTGGGGTGAGAATACAAATAAGAAATGGGATTGGGCCTAAATGTCATGTTCCAAAGCCTCATGTTAAACCTTCCTTTAACAAAACAGTATAAACTATATTAAAATACACTTAATTTCAGAAGCAATGTCTCTTAGTCATACAGTGTACATTTTATAGATTTACATTTTATTACTGGGCTGTTTTAAAGTCTAACCTTTCAGACCCTTGTGTGCTAGGACATTCTGTGATGGAAATCATAGCTAGCCAAAACACCGTTGTCCGTTTAAAGATTTTATTTCTAATTGCCCAAACACACACCACCCCCATATAAATGTGTGAGCTGCCAGCACTGAGCCTGGGTTAGGGATTGGAAATGGGCCTCCATTCAGCTTGACCTGCCTCCTACAGAAATCTCGTTTCCGGAAGACCATTTGCCATTAGGTGAACAAGTTTGTTCTCACTTCACTCGCTCAGTGTCCAGCACAGGCTTTATCACATGGTTTAAAAAGTAGGTTTCAGAATGTACAGTAATATATCTGCTCATATAAATGTTCAGAATGAGCCAATTCATCTGTAAAATGAAAGATTAGGAGAGAAGAGTGGAAAAGCCATGAGTATAAAGATGTAGAAAATTTGATGTGACACTGCAAAAAGGCAGTGAACACTACTCATCCAGAGTGTTATTCTTAGCGATATAGCCCATGCTTGACATTAAGCAAGTGGTACCACACTGGAATAAGACACTTTAAAGGTTTATAAATTTATCTTAATGATTATTACCTAGGTTGTAAACACATTAAAAGGCATTAATTATCGTTTGTAACACATAGATAGAAGGGGGAACAGTTATCTGTTATTTGCCAGATAGTGAACCCACATCCATCTACACTGTTGAACCTCAGATCTTGCAAAATACTGATCTTAGTTTGGCTTCTCCATCAGTCAACATTAAACCTGTCAGCTTCAGCACATATTTGTTAAGAAGTTTAACCATGAGTTGAATGAATTAAAGGGTGGCACAGTGGCGCAGCAGGTAGTGTCGCAGTCACACAGCTCCAGGGACTTGGAGGTTGTGGGTTCTATTCCCGCTCCTGGTGACTGTCTGTGAGGAGTTGGTGTGTTCTCCCTGTGTCTGCATGGGTTTCCTCCGGGTGCTCTGGTTTCCTCCCAGAGTCCAAAAACAAACGTTGGTAGGAGATTGGTGACTCAAAAGTGTCCGTGAATGTGTGTGTGTGTTTGTGTGTGTGTCTGTGTTGCCCAGTGAAGGACTGGCGCCCCCTCCAGGGTGTATTCCCGCCTTGCGCCCAATGATTCCTGGTAGGCTCTGGACCCACCGCGACCCTGAACTGGATAAGCGCTTACAGATAATGAATGAATGAATGAATGAATCCATTAACCTCAGATAGAATTTCACTGATGAAAATATGGTGTGTACATTAACATATGAAATGACTAAATTAACATTCTCAGGTCTTATTTTATTCTTTGAGGTCACTGCTGCCCTTTCTATTTCAGCATTAAAAAATGATTATGAATTACCTTCAAAGAAACACTATGTAGGATTTTACCTTTAAATGATAACTTCAAAAGGATTGTGATGCTCCACTGACCTGTAATAGTGAGAAAAGCGCCTCTCACTGCTCTGTGGGGATGCTTCTCTAAAAACTAGACTACGTATCTTGAGAATCATGGTGCGGAAATCTCTCACGAGAACGCTTAAAAGCACATATATCATAGGTGTTTAGCTCACTACAAGAAGGATAGCCTTTTTCTGGTGTAGACAGTATGGCAGAGACAGCAATGAAACCAAGGGAGCAAGGAGGGGAGATTGAGAGAAAGAGTGAGCCCATACAAGAGTTAATACTGGACTGGACTAAGTGAAAAAAAAAAAAAACATATGACACACATATGATTTTAATTAGCAAGCCAGTCACCATCTTGGCTTATGCACTTATCACACTTAAGCTAACTGCACAGGCAATCACACCAGGGTTAATTTTAACCAAAATAAAGTCTGGCCATAGCATTAGTTACAGATATATTTTGTTTATGTTTGTTTTTGAGAGTTACTGAGCAGTGAATGCAAAGTTTGCTAGCTTTAGCCGGATTAGCTCACTTTTTAGCATTAGACAACGATTTTGCTAATAAGTGATTTCTGTAGTTGCTGTGTGGTTTTAATGGTCAGAGATACACTTTGTGTTGATTTGTTGACAGCAGGGTTATAATCAGGTTTTTGAGAGTTACTGATGAATAAGGGCCAGAGGTAGCACCTGCTAACTTTAGCTTTTAGCATTGGGCATAGAATCTGGTAATAAATGCTATTCTGAAATGGGGTGTATGAAATCAACACAATTGTAAAATATCCAATTATTATAGAATATGCTACAGTTTTGTTCTCTAACTGAAGGTACAGAGATGTGAGAATGCTCTGTGGTGGTCCTGTGAGGGTCCTGACCACTGAAGAACAGGGTGAAAGGGAGCAAACAAAGTATGTAGAGCAAAAGATGGACTTCAGATTGTAGAACTACAAAGTGTTCCTGTGTGGTCAGTGGAGCTGAGAGAAAGTACAATGAGTGTAGGTACAAGAAGGTGGTGATAATGTTAAGGATGATCGGTGTAGCTAATATGTAAATTATGAAATAAATTTCACCTGGTTGCCTTGTATTCATGTTAGGATTATTTTAAAATGGGCTGAGCAGTGACTTTAAAAAATAGAAGTTGATCTCCAATTTAGATCTCTACTGTGCAAGGTATTATTTTATAATCTGTGGGTGGAAAAGAATAAATATTCATCATTCAAAAGCACAATGGCCCCCCCATTGGTTACTGACGTAAACCACCTGGACCACACACACCCACAAATATACACCAAAGGAGATTTTTCTGTTTCTCTCTCTCGCTCTCTCTGGCACACTCTATTACAAACAATCTGACAAACAGATCTTTATACAATTGACAGCACACACACATGTTGCAAATGTGTTCCTTCCACTTCGTACACATTGTGTGTGTGTGTGTGTGTGTGTGTGTGTGTGTGTCGTGTGTGTGTGTGTGAAACACTAGTACTTCTTATCTAAAGAATCCACTCTCTTTGCCAATAATATTCCCATCACAAGCAATCTGTTCCTCACATGGTTTATGTCTTACACCCCACTGCCCAAGAGAGATTACATAAGAGTTTACATCTTATTTAACTCTCTAGAAGACTTTGAATGTACTCTGTCAGAAAGTTAAATATGGTATAGGTACAACAATAAGTTCTGGCCCATAGAACATCGCTGTCCAATGACAAACACGCATCTCCCGAGACAGTAAATTTACAGGACAAGGGAAAAAATGTCACTTTCACACCACTCTGGGTGACTGTTTGGTGTGTTCTCCCTGTGTCAACATGGGTTTCCTCCGGATGCTTTGGTTTTTCCCATGGTTCAGAAACAGGTGGATTGGCTGCTAAGTGTCAATAAGTGTGAGTGAATATCTGAGTGTGTCACACTGTGATGGACAGGCATCCTCATATGGGTGTGTTGCTGCCTTGCACCCAGTGATTCCGGGTAGGCTTCGGACCCACCACGACCCTGAACTGGATAAGCGGTTACAGGCAAAGAATGAATGGAGGTCAACATAAAGCGATTTGATTGCAAGTAATTTTGGAGCATTCCCATTGGTCCAATATCATGAAATTTTCACACAATGTGAAGGACAGCTTCTGTGTTCAAATCATGTAGTAAACTAAAAATCCAATAAAATGCAGCTACATATTTTTAATTGGACATTTTTTAAAGAGTCCAGAGTTTGCAAAGAATGCTTGCCCATGTGAATTAGGCAGATAAAAATAAACTGACTAGGCTGTTTTGTCTCAGGGTTGGTGGGTTGATAGGAGCGCCAGATCTTCAAAATGTGTGCTTAATGCCATGATTAAATTTTTTTTTTAAATAGGCAGAAAATACAGAGAAAGAGAGAGGAAGTGAAAACATTTTGCTGACTCCCAATGAGTGTGAGTGTGAGTAGTATTGACACAAGGAGAATGACAATATATGCTCTCTATCAGATGAAATGATGTACATTCAGCCAAAGAAATCTGCTGTTCACTCATTTAAAGAAAGCAGGGAAATGCTGTCTGTTACTGGAACCTGTCAAAACTGTGCCTGTGTTTAACATGGAGTGTGGATGTTGTCAGTACATACCAACATATGAGTAGAATATATTGTACTTTGTGTGGGCAGTCTTTACCAGGCTGCTGTACTTCCACCTCAGCATCACTGGTCAGAACAGGCAAACTAGCCTGAGGTATATATAACTCTCAGGAGAAACAGGCTGTGAAAGCAGCTGGGAAAAAACAATGTTTGTATTTAGCCTCCTACTGAACACACTCCCGCGCACAGTGCTACTGTAAATTCTGGTCATATTCCCCAGAGCCCATACCATCCCATTATACTTTGTACTGTGATTCATCTTCATGTTTATTGTTTATTCATAAAGCACTGCTCATTTTAGATACAAAATTCAAAGAGTGTGCTTTACCCATTGATAAAATAAAAACAAAAAAATGAATGAGACCCAATAAACAAGGCTTACGCTAGAAATAATATGGGCACAGGTTCTGTAAAGCTTGTATACTGCTTGTAGACCTTTAGACTAGTTGCTGGAACATAGCTGTAAAGATTTGATGCCATATAAACCATTATAAGGTGAAGTACTGATTCCAAAGTTTTCCATTTCAGTGAATTTCTCCATTAATATTTCACTGTAAAATGGCTCCCTTTTCCTCAAGTCGGTTTGGGAAATGTCTGGCCTGCTAGCTTGTGCTATTATCATGGAATCGATGATTAAAGGAGCAACATTAGCTTAGCCTTGACACAGTAGACCATACAAACCCATCGATTTGGAAAAACATGTTTTGAAGCATGCCTCACTATGTCCCAAATGCCAGCTGGATTAGTGAAAAGCATGCATGTTCTCTGGATTTAAAACATGCTTCACTACCTGGCGGTTTTATGGATAAACCACAGTTACATATCCACATATTTTGGAAAAATATATATAGATAATCTGGTTCTATTTTGGAAGTGATTCCAACACTGTGGCAATTGTTTGAGGTAGTGCCTTTCCTGTTCAAGCAAGTCTGTGCCCCTGTGCACAAAGCAAGGTCCATAAAGGCATGTTTTGTTGAGTTATAGTGTGTAGGAATTCCAGTGAAGAAGCAATCTTCAAATTGCTTACTCACCATTTGCTAGCTCTTCTGTATGTTTGCACCTTGGAAAAAGCTCTGGTGTTTGTACACAGCCCTGTCTCTGTAAGCGGGGAAAAAACTAAGGGCCTCAGAATGAAATTATTGAAATGTCTAAAGCTTCTTCTCTCGAGGCGTTTGGATGGAGGAGAAAAATGTGAATGGTGAAAAACATTGCTTTATTTATACAGTACTACTGACCTCCTTTTTTGCTGTTACAGATTACTTTAGGTGGAACTGACACCAAATTTGTGAGATCGCTAATTGTATGAAAGTAAATACAGACCAAAGTGCTCCAAATCTAAAAAGCTAAAAGTAATGAGTTTCTGTGTTAGTCCAAATGGTGAGTAAATACTTACAAGTAAAACGTCATCCACATACATTCTATAGATTTGTTTCATGCTCAAACAAACTGTTCCACCGTAAATAAATAAATAAATAAATATGCAGAGCTTTTGAATGAAAACGAACAGTAGTTCCCCAAAATCATCTACATTCTGCTGTCATCTAATGAGCACAGATGTCCACAGTCACCTCAAAGACTAGTGGAAATCCTTCCCAGAAGAGTGGGGATCCACTCCATATTAATGCTCATAATTCAGCAATAGGATGTCAGACAAACGCCTTTAGGTGTGATGGTCAAATGTCCACAGATGCACATCCATATTCAGTATAACAATAAATATAGGAACAAATCTGCATAAGAAAGCAGCAACTGAGCTGAAAGTTATCCAAGGACTTGCTAGGTCCAGGGTTAGTTACAGTTGAATCTGTTTAAGTGAATGTTACAGACGGGTATGGCGGCATGAGCAGTTGGCTGGTGTTATTCTGCTATGCCCAGGGCAGGTTTTATTGCTGCTGTGCTCCAAACACCAGGTCTAAGCTCCAGACTAACAAACTGAGCAAATCAGTGGAGAGTCGCTGTTAGTTATCACCCATCTGTCACAGTTTCTTGTGCCAGAAAGAAAAAACCCACACACCCAACCATGCACACACACACCCACATACACACACACACACAAGCACATGTGGGTCTAAACGTCTGCCGTGCAACTGCTCAGCTGAAGAGGGAGCGCAGTCTAATGGCTTGATGTGTCATTCTTAGCTATACTGACATGAGAGTGTTGACAAGGAAGGAGTAAGAATAGCCTGACAGTAGAGAGGTGGTTTCTAGGCAACCACGAGCACATTTTGAGGGATTTGGGTTAATGATATTCTCCTTTACTCTTCCTTACTCTCTCTCTCTCTCTCTCTCTCTCTCTCTCTCTCTCTCCCTTGTCTTTTCCCTCTGTTGCTCTCTTGCAGTCAGCTGGGAAATGTCCAGATCTGCACCTTTCCACCATAGCAACCCAATTTTTGATCATCAGATAATGCATTATAAGCTGCATGAAACAGGCAAATTCATACATGAACCTTCAGGTCCCTTCAGGCTGTCTGCATTTTTATCAGCACATCTGTAATGCTTCTTTCCAGTAGAGGGGTTAAACCAAAACCACATGTACAAACATACCAGGATCACTGAAGCTGGATCAGCCCATAACCCACAGGCAGCCGAATGAAATGAGCTCTCAGCATCAGCCGGTTGCATACAGACTCCAGAACACATTTGATATCATTTCATGTATTATACGTACAACCCGTGCATTATAACTATTAATGGCAGAGATGCACCCAATTCCTCAAGTATTTTATGGTTCACATTCCATTCGCGCACATTATTTTGAATAGAGTAAAGGGTGATGTTGCAGTGGGCCGTTATCGGCTTTCTGATTTGTAAATAAAAGAAAATAAATAAAAAGTAATTGGCTACATCAATGTGTTTTCTGTGATTGTGTTATCGACCGGAGCACACCAGTGACAATATCTCATGTTATAGCACGTTCTCTCGTGTATTATGGCGTAATTGGCGTAAATGTTGCTTCCAGAGGCAACAATTGATAGTTTCTTCACTTAATAAGCAACCGAAGATCACTCTCCTGCACTTGGTTTCTCCACTTTGTGCGTTTGTGTGGTCTACAACGGTTGCTCTTGACACTTACAGTTGACTGTGGCAGATCTAGCAAGGCAGATATTTCACAGACTGACTTGTAAAAACAGTAGCATCCTAAGACCGTCATATTTTAATTTACTACATTTAGCATTTTACAGTTTTCCCCATTCGACTGCCAGTGTTTGTCCATGAAGATTGTGTGGTTGTACTTTATATAAATGTAAGCAATGAGTGTGGCCTCTGTAATTAAAAGTACTGCCCACATAGTGTAGGCCACACAGTTCTTACTCAGGCATATGAAGTATATATATATAAAAAAAACTGTAGAGAGACCTTGCATTCCACTCATCTAATCCATTCCAGATGTTTCTGAGAGTGGGAGTTTTATAGAAAGTGAAAGAAAGAAAAAAAAAAGAATCCTATTACGAAGAGATCATGTGAAAAATGCCGTCTCCATTCCCCTCAACTCACTCGGAACATAAAACGCTCATAAACCTCTGTCTGATAATTTCTCTGTATTAAAAAGATCTTCATAATCCCCTATCTTAATTCTGTTATGTCTCTAATGTACATTCCCTCTGAGCTGGGATTGGAGCGCTGAGCCGATTTCCGGCCTGAGAGAAGTGAGGAATAAATCTCATAAAGTCTAAGTGTGACAGACACAGAGGAGGTATTTAACCTCTGAGGGATCATGTGAGAAATAAATTCCCACAGATTTAATGAGTTATTTTGCTTGGCTGTGCACGGTTTTGAATGGGTTTAAATGTGTGCGTCATTGCTTAGTGTGTGGTTCCCTGAGATGGACTGGCACTCTGTGTGATGTCTTCCTGTGTTGTACCCTGTGGTTCTGGGTGGACTCTGGAATATGTGTAATGTTGATCAGGGTGAAGTGACTACTGAAGATGAATGGATCTTGATGAAGAACGCTGAAATATATATGCATTAATACTTATTTTTGCTCTTACAGATTACTTAAGTTGGAACTGACTCCAGATTGGGAGACAGCTAATTGCATGGAAGTAAACGCAAACCGAAAGTGCTAAAACACTTTACAAGCAGCTGTACCAAACAGATCCCTGCAATCATAGATGCTCCCTTTAATGGAGACTAAAATATTACTCTTGTTCTTACTGGATCTTTGAGTTTTACTTGAGAAATTGTGAGTAAGGTGAAGAATGAAGTGCCTCAAGTTTCCCCTCTTCTGAAATATTTTGATATGTGTGTGTGTGTGTGTGTGTGTGTGTGTGTGTGTGTGTTCTCCCAGTAGACACTACAGCACCACAGCCACTGCCTTTACTGCTGTCCACTCCAATTATAGCCTGGACCCTTCACTTTTACCAGGACCTCACTTTTAACACACACAACACCGAACTGTCAGAAAACTCTTTCTCTTTCTCTCTCTCTCTCTCTTGCCGCTCTTCATCTTTTTAGTTTATCTTCCCTCTACTAAATCTGTCTCTTCCCACTGCACATTTCTCTCTCTTCTCCTACTACATTCATCTCTCTCTCTCTCTCTTTCTCTCTCTCTCTCTCTCTGTCTCTCTCTCTCTCTCACTTTCTTCTCTCTCCACTACATCTGTCTTTTTGGCTCCACAACCCTCCATCTCTTCTCCTACTATATTCATGTCTCTCCCTCTCTCTCTTTCTACATTAATATCTCACTCACTCTCTTTTTCTCTTTCTGTCTCCCCACCCTTCATAATGTTTCTCTCTTTTCTTTCTCCACTACGTCTGTCTCTTTTCATTCCACAACCTTCCCTTTCTCTTCTACTACTACATTCATCGCTCTCTCTCTCTCTCTCTCTCTCTCTCTCTCTCTCTCTCTCTCTCTCTCTCTCTCTCTCTCTGTCTAGGGATGTATTGATGGTGCTGAGGATATTTTCTCTAGCGTAGCGGGACGAAACGTGTTGACAGGCTGTCGACCCCTGCTTCATTCTTTTTCACAAACCCAGACAATCACACACACACACATTGCGGGGATCACTCAAGCTTCACTGAGTTCAGAGTCACACCTGTGCTTAAGGGCAGTGTTCTATGCTCAAAATGGTGTGAAATGCAGAAAAAACTAGCTATTCTGTCTTCATCTCCATCTGCTACCTACTGTTCAACTCGCACATTTCAAAACAAGGAACATTCCAGGGAAGCCTAGTTTTGATGGATCACCGTCATATTTAAAGGTCACAGATTTTTCAGAAATGGGGAAGCATTGGAGACACCGTAATTATTATTATTATTGTTATTATTATTATTCATTTGGACTAACGTAGGCTGTTTGGTAATGTCTTGCATTTTGAACAATGGGATAAAATATGTTGTGATGGTTCAGGTAGAGGTATGAATTCACAGGGTATATATATACCATGTATAAGACATGTTTATTTACACACACACCCTTTTTAATTGTGTAATAAGCTCATTCAGATTTTATTAGAATATTTTAACATAAAACATCTGTATATGCTACAAAAATGTCACAGAAATGAGTTTCACTATTAGGGCGGTGCGGTGGTGCAGCAGGTAGTGTCGCAGTCACACAGCTCCAGGGACCTGGAGGTTGTGGGTTCAAGTCCCGCTTCAGGTGACTGTCTGTGAGGTGTTTAGTGTGTTCTCCCTGTGTCTGTGTGGGTTTCCTCTCACAGTCCAAAAATCTACATTGATAGGTGGATTGGCGACTCAAAAGTGTCCATAGGGGTGTGTGTGTGTGTTGCCCTGTGAAGGACCAGCGCATCCTCCAGGGTGTGTTCCCGCCTTGCTCCCAGTGATTCCGGGTAGGCTCCAGACCCACCGCGACCATGAACTGGATACGCGGTAACAGACAATGAATAAAGTTTTACTATTTCAGTACTATTTTTGCACTATGTCTTTACATAAGGGAGGGGTGGTGGTTCCTTACCCTCCTCCAAAAGTTACATAGTGCAGTCTCTGCAGTGCTGAGCAGAGTAGCAAGGACAGAGGCTCTGTTACACTTACATTTACAGTATTTAGCAGATGCTCTTATCCAAAGTGACTCACAAAAGCGCTTAGTGTTCAGACAGAATGTGTATCCTGGCCAGTACAATAGGGTCGAGTCCAAACTCCCCCTGAGCTCAGACGTTGCCAGAACAAAGGCCAGTGCTGATACCTACAAACAACAAAAACATAATAAGTGCAATACACAGCATCTACTTGGTGCTCATACCAATAAAGAAAGGAGTTAAGCGCAGTATAAGTGCCAAGCAGTCTGTTACTGTGAGCACTAGGTTAGTGCACCTCACTTAAGTGGGTCACAAAGAGATGAGTCCACCATTCGGACAGCCAGTGGAAGTTCCTTCCACCATCTGGGCACCAGGACTGAGAAGAGTCTCGACACTAGTGCTCCACGTGTCTTGAGGGATGACAGGTCAAGTCAAGCTGTACTGGTGCAGCCCGACTCTTATCTGTGCTCCCTATTACAGGTCAGAATCCCAGTGATTTTAAAGCTGTAAATGTTAAGTAAAAATACTATCTAGTGTTCCTTTAAAGCATGTTTCTTGTTGATTATGCTGCTTTAATAATATTAATAATTAATCCGTATGCACAGTGAATCAGACTGCGACAATGAAACATCTAGTAAAGAGTTGTGAGGAGCTATGAAGCTGTGAAACAGCAGGAAGACTGCTAAAGTTGCTTAAAAGCTAATGTGTTAAGACATATATTAAATGTATGAGCTAAACAGGAAACCTTGTAGTTTGAGTGTATAAAATTCACCAGACTGGTAAATATAATGTTGAAATATGGTGAAATGCACTCAGACTGACCACGAAAGTCTTCCCCACATCATACAGTTTTCTAGCTGTGCTGAGAGTCTGTCACTGCTTTCGCAGATTTCATGTCCAAACACAGCCTAGGTGGTCCACAAGACACGCTGATTCATGCTGCCCACTCCACAACTAGAATGTTATCTCACTCTGTACACAAGGCTGTAGCAATTCACTTTAACATTTATGGGCAAGGACCTTTAAAGGTGACGTTTACAATTGTAATAAAAAAACACTTTTCATTTTTTTTCCCCTCCAACTTACCATTCCACCTTAAAAGATGGCGAACTTCTGAATGTAAACAAACCAGAGAGAACAGCATTTCCCTACAGTCCCCTTTAAACTATGGTTTGTTTGAAACTTGTCATACTACACACAATATATATATATATTATAGCCAAACGTTTGTGGACACATTCTTAACCAGTATTTGTTGCCAAACCAAGGGCATTAACAATGAGTTAGTGCCACTTTGCTCTAGTAACTTCTACTCTTCTTGGAGGATTTAAAATGAAATGACTACGATTGTATATGCTGTTGTCTGAGAGCAACATCCTCAGCCATTTTCATGCTTTTCAACATTCAGAAGCCTTTCCATTATCCACATGCCTCCAGATACCCATTTTTCTTGATTACTGCTCAGCTAGCATCATGCAGGAAGAAAGCCTGAGCCAATTCAGAGAGATTGTTGTCCATTTACTGAGCAAGGGCTGCATGCAAACATTGGATATTTTCCCACGCAAACAGACCAGAGAGCTAATCATATTGGATTAATATTGTCAACGTCAAATTAAAGTGTTAATAAAGATATGAAAAACACAGTTAATATAGTGAGGGCTTTTGAACTCAGAAAATGAGATTTAATGTGATCAGAAATCCTGCTGTCGTTAAATGTTTCAAAACACATTTGCCTGTGATTTGCACACTCTAGTGAAGTCTGACCAAATTTTCCAGTCTATTCCTCCAATTAACATTTGTCCTGCAGGTGTGTGGGGTGAGTCTGAGCGGGACTCTGATCAAACATGACATCCAGCTGCTCTCAGCACAAAGCCTGTCCTAGGGCTACAGCACTGGACCCAGCCGCTCAATTGAATCATTTATTTTGCTCTTTAACCATTTAAGCACTTATGGTTTCTATTCAGAATTATCTAAATATATCAGCCCTTAAAGGCAACGTTCACAATGTTGATCAAAAAAACTACATTTTTAAAATAAATATCGGGTGTTTCCTCACCATTTGCTATTGTTACATTTGCGTGGTTACGAAACCCCAGTGTCTGTAAATGGGTTAAAAAAAAAAAAAGTGTCTCAGTCCAGTATGCTAGGATTTCTCTGACTATGCTCATGGCAGAGAAAAGGCATCTAGGGTGTTTTAGACAAGAGAGAACTCTTGACAAGCATGAACCAAAATGAGGATGTTGCTCTATTCCTGCTCTGTAGGTGGGTTATATGGACTTACTGTTACTTGCTGGAAATACCTTCAAATTAAGGAGGCAGCTAACTGCATGAAAGAAAAGACCGAAAGTGCTACAAATCCAAAAAACTTGAGTTTCTGTGGTAATTCAAACAGTGAATAAAAACTCACAGACAAGTTAAATATGAGCCTCATAGGAACAGCAGCATTTTTTTTTCACCTACAGGGGTTGGACAATGAAACGGAAACACCTGTCGTTTTAGTGTGGGAGGTTTCATGGCTAAATTGGACCAGACTGGTGGCCAATCTTCATTAATTGCACATTGCACCAGTAAGAGCAGAGTGTGAAGGTTCAGTTAGCAGAGGGTAAGAGCAGAGTTTTGCTCAAAATATTGCAACGCACACAACATTATGGGTGACATACCAGAGTTCAAAAGAGGACAAATTGTTGGTGCACGTCTTGCTGGTGCATCTGTGACCGAGACAGCAAGTCTTTGTGATGTATCACAAAGTCACGGTATCCATGTGATGAGTCACGGTGTGATGAGTCACGGTATCCAGGGTAATGTCAGCATACCACCAAGAAGTACCAAACACATCCAACAGGATTAACTGTGGACGCAAGAGGAAGCTGTCTGAAAGGGATGTTTGGGTGCTAATCTGGATTGTTTCCAAATAACATAAAACCATGGCTGTGCAAATCACTGCAGAATTAAATGTGCACTTGTGTTTCCACCAGAACTGTCCGTCGGGAGCTCCACAGGGTCAATATACACGGCCAGGCTGCTATAGCCAAACCTTTGGTCACTCATGTCAATGTCAAACGTGGGTTTCAATGGTGCAAAGAGCGCAAATCTTGGGCTGTGGACAATGTGAAACATGTATTGTTCTCTGATGAGTCCACCTTTACTGTTTTCCCCACATCCGGGAGAGTTACGGTGTGGAGAAGCCCCAAAGAAGCGTACCACCCAGACTGTTGCATGCCCAGAGTGAAGCATGGGGGTGGATCAGTGATGGTTTGGACTGCCATATCATGGCATTCCCTTGGCCCAATACTTGTGCTAGATGGGTGCGTCACTGCCAAGGACTACCGAACCATTCTGGAGGACCATGTGCATCCAACGGTTCAAACATTGTATCCTGAAGGCGGTGCCATGTATCAGGACGACAATGCTCCAATACACACAGAAAGACTGGTGAAAGATTGGTCTGATGAACATGAAAGTGAAGTTGCACATCTCCCATGGCCTGCACAGTCACCAGATCTAAATATTATTGAGCCACTTTGGGGTGTTTTGGAGGAGCGAGTCAGGAAACGTTTTCCTCCACCAGCATCACGTAGTGACCTGGCCACTATCCTGCAAGAAGAATGGCTTCAAATCCCTCTGACCACTGTGCAGGACTTGTATATGTCATTCCCAAGACGAATTGACGCTGTATTGGCCGCAAAAGGAGACCCTACACCACACTAATAAATTATTATGGTCTAAAACCAGGTGTTTCAGTTTCATTGTCCAACCCTTTTACCTTTCCTCCTTAAAATATGCTGAGTTTCTAAACATAAATAAACCAGAGAGAACAGCATTTCCCCACAGTCGTAGATGTCCCCTTTAATGCTTAAACATCTTAATGCTAAACCTAGCTTATAGACCACTTCCTATAATGAATGGATTCAGCTATGTTTAAGTGGACCTTGTGGACAGAGATGTGCAGTTGTGCACACACAGCTTGTATAATTCCAACAGTAAAAACCATAAATATCGGCTCATCAGCTGCACGAGTTTAACCTAACCATCCTTAATGTTAAACATCAGGTATAAACGTAGCGTCTTGGTGTTGATCTGTGGAAATGCATTATGATGAGCTCACTTTTTTTTTTTGAGAATTTTTGAGAATCACTGGAGTTGTGTTGGTGTTCCAGAACTAATCATCCACCATCAGTGCCTGACCTCAGTAAGTCTAACTCTACTCTAAGTCTAGAGTAGAGGCTGTTTCTGCAGCCAAAGGGGGACCATCCCTTTCAATGTAGTTGTAGTTTTGTTGACTTTTGTTTTGTTGACATTATTTGCCATAGTCTACATTTTTCCTCACTTCTTCTCTGTTAATCAATTCATTCCCTCACTCTCGCTCACTTGCTCGTTCAGTCTCTTTCACACTAATCGATCTATTACTGCATTTCACTTTCTCAGAGTCTCCCTGTAGGGCTGAACAAATAGAGCACTCAAAGAGAGCCATTAACACACACACACACACACACACACACACACACACACACACACACACACACACAAACATGCTGTACATTGTAAAATGTTATACCTAGAAGCACAGTTATATAACACAATATTACTGCAATAAATTCATAAACTTACAGATAGAATGAGAGAGTGGGAGACAGAGAGAGAAAGATGAACTATGAGAGAGAGAAAGGGACAGAGAGGTAGAGCAGGAAAGAGAGGTAGGAAGTGAAAGGGACAGGCATAGCAAGAGAAAAAAAAGTGGTGAGAAGTGAGTGAGAGACAAAGATGGTGGAGAGACAGTGAGAAAAATAAGGAAATGTAGTTGGAAGAAAGAGAGAGAAAAGTGAGAGGTTGTGAGTAAAAGAGGGCTATGGGTCGACAGACAGGAGTTATAGAGAGAGACAGATATTCACAGCAGATCTAGTTGGGATAGAGAGAGAGAGAGAGAGAGAGAGAGAGAGAGAGAGAGAGAGAGAGAGACCATGCTATTATTACTCATTGGTAATTTATTAAGTGTGATTGGGGGTGAAGTTGGTGAATGTGGAAAACCAGAAGCTTAAGAGTGATTTTGCCTGAAACATACACACACACACACACACACACACACACACACACACACACACAAAATGCACTTCCCTTCTGCTTCCAGGGATATAAATGAAAATGTGGAACTACTGAGAAAATGTGAGCGAAGTAAAGAAGCTCACAGCGATACACAGTCCTGCAAGAACACCAAAGAACAAGCAGCACAGAAAGCATAATGGTGACAGGGTCTGTAAATGGGAGAGCGAGTGAATGGAAGAATAAACAAAATGGTGAACGGGCTCATCAGTTTTCCTCCTAAACAAACGCTGACTCCACAATCTCCAGGATTTGTTTGACAGTTGAAAGCAAGCAGAATAAATGCATCTATGAAAAGATTCAAGATAGGAAAACTTGGCCTCAGCTGGAGGTATAAAAGACCTCTTGTTACTCATGTTGTGATACAAGCCAGACGCAGCAAGAAGATAAATATCCGTCTACTTCTTGCCTGCTGACTGCTGTCCAAATATTTACATCAGAAAGCTAGGGATTTGAACCAATCAGGACAAATGTCCAGTGTTTGGTGTGTAAAGTTTGACTGGTCTGAATCAGGCCAGAAGGTGGAATTAGAGGCTGGAAGGCGATTAGCACTATGCTATGCCAGATATTCCATGTGAGGTACATTGAGAAATGTCACACTGGCTTTGCCCCATTATGTAACAGTTCTAAAGTAAGCACACTCAAGTGAAGTGCACTACAGGACAAATAGCCTTTTACATTCCAGGGAAGAATCTGTGCTGGCAGTTGAAGTTCACAATCATACAGCATGTGTTTTGTTGCAGAGAATTCTATCACACACACACACACACACACGCTGCATTTCATTTGCCTTGTAATTAAGATGTCTGAGCTGGGAATGATGTCACACTTGAGCTGAGCACTTTAGAAAACCCTATTACCTAATTTTTCATTGTTAGCTTGTTCCTGTTTAGCACTAGCAATACCAGTTTATAATAGTGCATTTTGTGATATTTTACACATCCAAACACCATCTAAACATGTCCATACTGCAGTGGGACCATTTAATTAACTCTAGTAGAGAGACACAATAATAAACTATATGATACTACTGCTTTTATACATTGCATATATGCAGTCAGCCATCTTGGATTCTGTCTTCAGGGATTGGAGAGGCGTCCCCAACATTCCAAGGAGGAAATCCAACTTGTGGGAGGGTTCCAATTGAAAATACAACATTCAAGTTCAAATCCAGTATTAAACATTCAGAAAACACTATGCCACTGTTAGCTAGCTAGCACTGTTAGCGATAATACTTGATAACTGCACAAGGATGATGTTTTATGCATTTAAACACATTGAAAATACATCCGGCAGTTGGACAGTTACTGAATGTATGGCTGATTTAATAAAACATATAGTGCTAATAAACTGCATGGTACTACAGCTTTTGCACCTCATTTATTTAAAGGTAGCCATCTTGGATTTAGAACTCATGTATGGTGAGGCTACCCTGATTTGTAGGAAATCTGACTTGTGAGGGGAGTTTCAGTTTAATATCATACTGGGAACATCCAGACATCTGAGTTCAACTGGCATGCAGCAACACCCAAAGACACACACACACACACACACTTTCTTAGACAAGGCAGATAGAGTACATTAATGTTATGTACCAACAAACCTAGAGTGATTGTGCTAAGCTGCTCTCTAACGATAGTACAGGCCTAATGTTGTTAGGTCAGTCAAGTCTTCACCAATCACCATCCTAAACTTCCCTCTGTAGAACAAGACCAAGGTTTATTACTCTTTCATTCACACACACACACACACACACACACACTGCAGAAACAATTCATAGCAGGACAGAAACACATTCACCACAAGCTACCAGGATAACGTGAGGAAAAGGTCCATGGAATCCATTAAAGGGATTTACTGAAGGGTAGAGACCAATAGAATGAGGACAACATCCCAAACTGTGTGTGTGCGTGATTCTAATGCCGCTTTTCTACTGCATAGAACCTACACCACCCTACTCGACTCAGCACAGCTCTTTAGCTTTTCCACTGGCCACACCTGGTAACTGGTCCCTGGGCCCGGGTAGGTTTTCGGTCCCAGCTCCCCCAGGGTTCCAACCGTGCCGAGTAGGTACTAAATGGTGAGATGTAAACCATGAAGAGCGCTGATTGGCCAGAGCCAGGTCAATCACCACAAAATGCAGAGCTCATTCAAATCCAGCACAAGTTCACTGCTTGTAAAATCTCTTCAATTACAGCAGTTTTCACATGTATTTTTATCGGACTCACAACGGCAGCTCATAACTTTACCTCAAGGTGTTTTGAAGAGGTTTAGATGCTCCTTGGGTCAGTGGCCGACGGTAACTTCCAGTCAAAGCCAAACGTGCAAAAAGTACAATTAAACTGAACTGTGGTCAGCCCAAAAAACAAAAACAACATGTGAATACATGATGAGTAAACAGCGCCTAACTTTTCCACTGCCGTTGTTGTTGTTTTTGAAAAGCCAGTGAGTCCTGTTAGACACGGGGTTTTGCAACATCACCATGTCAATTTCACTGGGCAGTGGAATAGCGACAAGCTTTAAGTGTGCTGAGCCGAGATGTGTAGAGTTGAGTCGATTAGAGCCGGACCCATGAAGTGGAAAAGCGTCAAGTGTGTGTGTGTATGTGGTGGTGGTGGGGGGTGGTATTCAGGGGACTGCAGGGTGCTAATGGCTGTCAGCAGAAAGTAAGACAATTTGAGTGACCCAGTCCTTGGTCAAATGCTACTGAGTAACAGCAGACAAGAAACACATACAGGCATTCAAGTCCTCATTTGTTTTATTTTATTTTATTTTATTTTATATTTTGGGGGGAAAAGGATGGTTCTAGTTCAGTTCTAAACTCAATCATGTTTGAAGCCTTTAACAGACCTCTGAAATGACCAGTGTCATGCCCTTATTTGGAATTCTACGTCAAATAAGGTTTCTGTATGGGAAACACAAATGCCATTTTTCAAAATCATCAGGTAAACAGAAATATTAAAACTGAGAGGGAAAGGGAATAATTAATACATGAAAGAGAGCATGCTGTGATATTATGTGATCGTATATGTGAAGGGATGGCCTCCTACTTTCCTCCAAATGCAGTTTGGGCGTTGCTGAGCCTGGAGTAGCAAAGGCAGAGACTCTGTTCTCTTATTTATGTTAGTGACACATCCCTTTGTTCCTTTAAAGGCACGCTAGTTTATTTCAAATGGTTTAAATGTGAAGGTGAAAAATGGACCTGCATATACTGGAGGTCCTGGGGTTACGTCAGTCCCGAGTTACGATGTTTCGTGGTTACGACACATCTCCCATTTACTGTATAAAGCCTTTGTTTCGACTTAAGTGGTTTTGTGTCGTAAACGTCGTAATGTGAACTTCGTGTTTGGTGTGCGCGGCGGAAGAATACACGGTTACGCGGCTCGGGACCGAGGAGGATAGGTGTTAGGATAGGATAAGTGCTTACAGTATGTTATTTACGTACAGTATGTACGTATGTTCCGACTTACACCGAAAATTGGTTTACGACGCGACGTAGGAACGGATCAACGTCGTAAGTCGAGGACCCCCTGTATATTGACAGCTGTGTTAATGTGACAACATTCCATAAAAATATAAAAAGTGCACATTAAAGGAACACTCCGTAATACAGATTGAGAATCGTTATGATGTTTCACTGAACGGTAATATGGAGAGCAGAGTCTCTGTCATTGCTGCTCTGGGCTCACCATTGCAGAAACTGCACTATGTAACTTCAGTACAGTGCTGTAAAAAATTTAATTACACTAAGGGCGACCCCGAAAATCTTTTTTTACCTAGTGTTCCTTTAAATAAATCAGATATAACACAAATGGATATGGGCCTGATCTTACTGATGCAGTACCACACTGCAGTGTACAACAAGAGGTTTATTCACAAATTCACAAACTGTTTTTTAGACAAAATTTTCCCTCTCTCTCTCTATCTCTGTGTGTGTGTGTGTGTGTGTGTGTGTGTGTGTGTGTGTGTGTGTAGGCTCTCAAGTGGAAGATAGAGCTGCAGCCATGGGCTACAGACAGCCACAGCCTGGAGGATGAGGCACTCAGATTCATCAAGTACATCACTACACCACAGGTAAAAGAGACTCACCGAAGCTCCAGTGTGTGTAGTAACTGTATTCATTACACATAATAAATCAGTAGAGCACATTGCACCCAACCAACCAATCAGATCAGAAGTTTATAGATTTTTCTCGCTCACCGAGCTCAAGCACCATGTACTCTAGAGCAGTGTGTGTTAGGTTACAAAGCATAAATCAATATAGAAATACAGATGTATACAGCCTGCGAGTATTAAAAGATTAAAATCGATGTTTTTGTCAGAAAACATTTATACCTAAGAACATCTGAGAGGAGCAGGGTTCGGTGCTGCTTTAAACAGATGCCTATGAATTTCAGTATAACATGCTTTCAAATTAATAAATGATCATTTTTTCCCCCTTGCGTATATACAGAGGAGTTGAAAGCATATTCATTTTCCTTTGCATAGATTTTCCATGTCTCTGGGCCACAGTTCTTCCAGCAAATATTCCCTCAGTTGGTGTTTAGAAGATGATTGAAGAAAGTGCTGTCGAACATGTCAGTCCAAAACTTCTTAAAGGTGTTCAACTGAGCAGAGATCTGATAAATGAATAGATATAAAGCAAAGGATTTTCAAAAAATAAGAATGGAATTATGAGATTTGGGTATGGCGGTAACAAAAAAGGATGCAGGCTGTATTCAGAAACAGAGCTATGAGCAATTCACAGCTTCCAGTAAAAACTAGACAAACTGTGGTGGTTAAGGCTCTTCTTTCAAAAGCTGAAATGTGATCTAGCATTGAATAGAGGGGGCAGCTGTGGCCTGGTGGTTAGGGAACTGGGCTTGTAACCTAGGGTTACCAGAAGTCCTCTTTTACCCGGACATGTCCAGGTGGAATTTCACAAACGTCTGGGATTTTGTTTTTCTAGAGTTTACATAGAATTTGGAGAAGCGTTTCGTTCACAAACTAGTCCCGCCCTCCCCTACTCCGATTGGTTCGCTTGAGTGAGAAGGGGGCGTGGTGTAGTAGCCTAAAATCTTCGGATTGGACGGTCTGACAGTAGAGCTACCGTTATTGGTCGAAACCTTCTCTGTAAACATTTAATTGGTCAGTCTGCACGTCAGTGCATTTTCTCACTGCACTCTAGTGTTCACTAGTGTGTGTGTGTGTTTAAATGTGTGTTTCACTGCACGGATTGGGTACATAAATGTGGAGAACAAATTCCTCTGTGTGCAAGCGCAGTGGCCATTAAAGTGATTCTGATTCTAATTCTAATTAAACACAGACAGAACAAAGCAGAATATCTGGGAGATTTTGGCATTGGCAACATTAAGAATAGCCCCTCCATTACATCTCCTTCTGTCTCTTTCAGTCTCCATCTTTCTCTCCCTCCCTCTTTTTTCAGTCTGTCAGTCTGTCTTTCAGTCCCCTCCTAGCTTTCTCTCTCTCTCTTTCTCTCTCTCTCTCTGGCAGAAAAGGCTTGGCAGTATGTGTCGTGTGCTGCAGCTGTTGGAGGTGATGAATGCTCTTTCTTTTTTTGATCAGTTATGCAAACACACACACACACAGCTCCACCTCCAACCCCTCTTCACTCCTCCCACAGTGACGCACTGTTCTTCAACTAGCCACGCTGTCAGTTCCCACCTTTGCAACAGAAACACAACACAGATACTGAAACACGAACAGTCCGTTTCCTGTGCACTACAGCTGTCTTTCCAACAGTCATAGAGACTCCCTCTAATTAGTGAATTCCACTACTTTACAGTGAATCCAAATCACAGCTGAGGTCAAATGCATTGTGAAAAAATGGAATGCTCTGAAGCAGCTGTAAATGAGCCTAATGTCACCATGACCAGTGCCAAGAGTCTAAAAGAGGGAGTTAAAATATATCAGCGTTGGTAGTGGAGCAGTGGAACCGTGTCCTCTGGAGTGGAAAAGCACCAATACATTTGGTATGAATTGGGTCAGGAATAACCCTTTATTCTGAATCACCTTTAATCACAAAAGTGACCAAAAAAGTACAAATCGGAGAGGTTCAGAGGTTTTCCAACCACTAAAATTGTTTATAAAGGTCATTTATAAAGGTAAGATTGTATAGTTTTGCTCCTGGGCTCCTCCTACAGTTGCAGAGTGTAATTTATCACTTTTACCGCACTCGGGGCAGGAGTGGGTGGGTCCCTACCACCCCTACCCTACCCTTTTCCAAAAGTTACCTGAGGTTCGTCTGGATCAGCAATGACAGAGGCTCTATTCTCCCTATTACAGGTCACTGGAGCATCACAATAATTTTGAAGTAAAAATGTAACATATTGTTTATTTAAATACAGAATTCCTGGTACATTTCAACTGCACAATACCATTTGCCCTGAATCATAAAAAAGGCACAGAAGTTTGAATGAACAAAAGTCAAATTGATCTCTAATAAACAGATACAGAAATAGACAAAGTGACAGAGGATATGGTTGAAAACAAAAGACACTTAAAGGGGGTGAAAGAACAAAACTCCACCAGCGGAGGAAGAGGAATCAGCACCTCTGTGTGAATTTCAGGACATGTGATGATTTGATTAAGAATAGAAGCAAGAGAAAGACAACTGAGAAAATGAGAAGGTGGGAAAATGCAGCATGAGACGAGAAACGGGAGGAGGCAGAGAGAGAGAGAGAGAGAGAGAGAGAAGTGTGAGACTGAAGACGACAGTAAAAAGGGAAAATGTGTGAGATCAGTTCAGATGAGCTTTATGACGTTTGAAAATTCAGTTAAAGGAGCTTGAGATCGACTGAAGGACTGATTAAAGATTAAAAGCAGCCCAGTGCACATTCAAATAGCCCCTCATCCTTTATTCAGGTGCTGGACCTATATGTTTATCTGAGAGTATAGGTTAGTTCAAAGTGAGCACAGAGGAACAAGTCAACTGATTAAAAATGTCAAAAATGGAGAAAAGGAGAACAGAAAAGAAAGGAACAAAGTAACAGTAATAGTCACTTGCATAAATTGTCATCTGTGAGGAGTGTGGTGTGTTCTCCCTGTGTCTGCATGGGTTTCCTCCGGGTGACTGTCTGTGAGGAGTGTGGTGTGTTCTCCCTGTGTCAGCATGGGTTTCCTCCGGGTGACTGTCTGTGAGGAGTGTGGTGTGTTCTCCCTGTGTCTGCGTGGGTTTCCTCCAGGTGACTGTCTGTGAGGAGTGTGGTGTGTTCTTCCTGTGTCTGGGTGGGTTTCCTCCGGGTGACTGTCTGTGAGGAGTGTGGTGTGTTCTTCCTGTGTCTGGGTGGGTTTCCTCCGGGTGCTCCGGTTTCCTCCCACAGTCCAAAAACACACGTTGGTAGGTGGATTGGCGACTCAAAAGTGTCCGTAGGTGTGAGTGTGTCTGTGTTGCCCTGTGAAGGACTGGCGCCCCCTCCAGGGTGTATTCCCGCCTTGCACCCAATGATTCCAGGTAGGCTCTGGACCCACCGTGACCCTGAACTGGATAAGCGCTTACAGACAATGAATGAATGAATGAATAAATTATCATACTTTGAATTAAATTTTGTAAACTATAATTATGGAATTATGGATTTGGAGCATAGTTACATGGCTTATTCGTGAAATTTTTGTAAGATATACCACATATTATAACCATATATTTCTAGTATCATGCCCTTTACTTACACAGTACATAGTTTATCTTACAGCTTACTTAACAGGTACATACTCTGTACTTACCCAGGAATTAGTGGGCTGTAATTTTAAGTGTTACCTAAAAATTATACTGAACTCTAAATACTGAAATTAACTGTGGATCACAAAAGCCGCTCACTCCCAACTATTGCTCCATTACTCTAGAGAACACCGTGCCCCTCTAGCCCATGCTTGACACTGGTCATAGTGACTTTAAGGTCATGCCAAGCACTATCAGTGTCCCATTCATTTTTGTGGTTATACAACTCTATGAGAGCAACTCAATGCCATTGGGTAACAGAATCACCTTAAAATAGATGCATTTCTGACTCTACAATTGGTTAAAAAAGTAAATCAAAGCCCTAGTCACCATATGGTCATATGGAAGGTTGGCCACAAGCATGTTAAGACTTTCTCTGGATTCCCTGAATCTTTTGATTATAATATGCACTGTGAAGCATTTAGGAATGTTTTTTTTTTTTTTTCAAAAATTGTTGGCTTACTCACTGACACATATTTGGCAAAGTGTAGACTTTCCCGAAGGCTCCTATTATACTCAAGCATTTCTGGAACCTATCATAAATTTCCTAATCTTAAACGCCTCCTTTCAAAACTTTTATGAGTCATGTTGCAGGTATCAGTTTAAGTTCAAACATATAAAGATATAAAAAAAAAAGTTTTTAATCTTTGTTCAGTTGGTGTTTAAATATAAGGTAGATTTAATAGATCAGGTGGCGCAGCAGGTAGTGTCGCAGTCACACAGCTCCAGGGACCTGGAGGTTGTGGGTTTGAGTCCTGCTCCGGGTGACTGTCTGTGAGGAGTTTGGTGTGTTCTCCCCGTGTCCGCGTGGGTTTCCTCCGGGTGCTCCAGTTTCCTGCCACAGTCCAAAAACACACGTTGGTAGGTGGATTGGCGACTTAGAAGTGTCCGTAGGTGCGAGTGTGAGAGTGAATGTGTGAGTGTGTGTTGCCCTGTGAAGGACTGGCGCCCCCTCCAGGGTGTGTTCCTGCCTTGCGTCCAATGATTACAGGTAGGTACTGGATCCACAGCGACCCTGAACTGGATAAGGGTTACAGATAATGAATGAATGAATAAATATAGGAGAGTTGGTAAGAGATAGTAAGAGAGTTAGTTTTGAGATTTAATCTGAATTTCATCAGAAAAATAATATAATCTAAGATAACAGTAGTGATGCTGTGTATACATTGCCTAATAAAACTTTTATACATCACTAGACTGTTTTTAAAAAGTCTGAATTATAGGAGGAAGTGGCCAAATTTGGTAAAATTATTCATTTGAGTTAAATAAAAATAAAATAAAATAAAACAAAAATAAAAAATGTGTCAAAGTAGTTTCCAGATTAATCACATGCAGTAACACGTTAACGTTGACAGCACAAATATATATATATACAAATAGCATATAATGATGTTGTTTGCCGTTATCATAAAAACATAGCTACTCGTGTGTGTTTGTCTCCAGGTTTCCTGTGAAAGACCTACTTTTCCAGTGATAGAAAGTGACGGTTCAGAACTTCAGAGGTCATGGGTGCTGTGTTTGGACAACAGATTCAGCCTGGCACGATGCATCCACACCAAACGCTGCAGAGTGTATTCACTAGGGTGAGTTTCATGCTTATTCACAAACTCTAATAGTACTGAAAGTATTTAAAATAACATTTACACACAAAGTTTCTTCTGTAGTTGGAAAGTGGTTAATTTCATATTAATTCTAGCTGAGTATTGGTGTCAGGGATGTTTCATTCCCTCAGCTTCCTCTGTGTAAGCATTTGCAGTCTGAGGTGAGTCCAGTTTGTTGTCAAGGGAGCAGATATTATAAAGAGTGGGAATACAAGAACTAATGAAGTTGCCCTAAAAAAGGATCCAAAGCCTCATCAGTGCATGAGGAAGGAAAGCTAATAAGGTCTGGTCTGAATAAAGGGCTACTGCAGCACAAGACACTTATTTCTAGTGAATTTACAGGAGGATATATCATAACAAACAGTTCAGGTCCTGGGTCTCTAACAAACTCTAGGTCCTGGGTCTTTCGTGTTGTCATTCATTTGACACATGCTTTATACGTGATGGAAAAGCACCAAATAAATATTCATTCATTTCATTCATTTATCTGAAACCACGTATCCAGTTCAGGGTCATTGGCCCACCCAGAACCACCGGGTGCAAGGCGGGAAGGCACCCAGGAGGGGGCGCCAGACGCCCACAAGGCGACACACACCCACACATTCACTCACACCTACGGACATTTTTGAGTAGCCAATCCACCTACCAACGTGTGTTTTTGGACCGTGGGAGGAAACCGGAGCACCCGGAGGAAACCCACACAGACACAGGGAGAACACACCACACTCCTCACAGACAGTCACCTGGAGGAAACCCTCGCAGACACAGGGAGAACACACCACACTCCTCACAGACAGTCACCCGGAGGAAACCCACGCAGACACAGGGAGAACACACCACACTCCTCACAGACAGTCACCCGGAGGAAACCCACGCAGACACAGGGAGAACACACCACACTCCTCACAGACAGTCACCTGGAGCAGGACTAGAACCCACAACCTCCAGGTCCCTGGAGATGTGAGACTGCGACACTACCTGCTGCACCACCATGCCGCCCATTATTATTATTATTACTATTAGTATTATTATTAGGTTCCAGGTCTGTTTTCTTCAGTGACTGGCATGATAAAATCAGCTGTTACAGATATCATGAGTTTGTTGTGAGTGAGTCAGAGTGACTTTTTCAGCTTTTGCTCTCAGCAGTGTGAAATTAAGACGGGAGCTGGGGTTAAGGCAGAAAAGAGTGTGGGGCTAAAGGGAAAGGCATCACAGAGCTACTGTTAATGTTTGCCTCTGAGACACTAGTGCATCTCCTGCTGACAAAATCTCAGATAGTGCACCTTTAAATCCTTTTTACAGCTTGATGGCAGTTGGTTATGTATGGAATGGTGCAGAAATGTCATAATTTGACTTGTTTAACAGGCTCAGGGTGTGTACACGCTCGCTCCTCATTTTTTACCTGAAAACATATTGGAATCTGTTTCTGTATCTTGAATCTGTATTATTTCAGAAGTCACACAGTCCATTTTCTTTTCTACAGAATGGGTTAAATTCCTGTCAAATTCCTGATGAACTGGGGGTGGGTTTTGCACTGTGCTGGACTGTTAAGTGACTCTCCAGAAGAGCAGGCACCATCTGAGCCGGAGGAAGGCATCAGCACAGCTGGGATCCGGGGATTAATTTGGGTCGTGTATTTAGATGTTGAAACAAAGAGTCTCTATTTTGTCAGTGAAAGGAAACGTGGGTATGTTGATAGAGTGGGTTGCCACTGAGAAACGTAGCTCCTGCAAAGAACCTATTATGATATTATTGAGTTGTGGAGTAAGGGATAAGGGTTTTATAGGGGGAGACAGGGCAAGTGGTCAAATAACTATTTGGGTTTGAATAGACCCTGTAATCCATCATTTGGATTACAGCACAGATATAGACACCTACACACACACATAGAGGGAGAGGGAGAGAGAGAGAGAGAGAGAGAGAGAGAGAGAGACATACTTCCAGTGAAAAATTTGTTTTAAAAAAATCTAAACTAAAGACTTATGCTTAAAGGCACATTTCTCAGATTTATGGATAATTATAATAAATTATTAAAGTGGCGTTTACAGTCAAATCAGATCAATATATTAAAACAGAATTCATCACAGGGATTCTTCATAAGAAATGTAATTTAATTTGATTGCCTCATGCCTCAGACATTGTTTAAAGATAGCACCAGACAAGATTAGTGTCTAAAATAAACAAGCACTATCGGCCAGACAGAAGAAAACAAGGTTAAAGAGGCTAAAGAGGAGCAAGCCTGAAGTGACACTGAGGGCTATACAAACTCAGTACAGCACTGCTGTGTCTGATCCACTCATACCATCACAACACACACTAACACACCACCATATCAGTGTCACTGCAGCGCTGAGAATGATCCACCTCCCAAATGAACCCTGCTCTGTGGTGGTCCTGGCCATTGAAGAACAGGATGAAAGGGGGCAAACAATGTATACACAGTAACAGATGGACTCCAGTCTGCAATTGTAGAACTACAAAGTGCTCCTGTAGACAGTAGAGCTGAGAGAATGGACAGTGCATGTAGAAAAGAGGAGGTGGTCATAATGTTAGGGTTGAGCGGTGTCAGTCCTGGAGTTGAAATGGTTGGTATGAAATGAACACATTTAAAAAAATCTACAGTTGGGCTTACAGCGAGTTGCTAATCATGAAGCTGCTTCAGAGAATAACACAAAAAATGCCATCAAGGTAGTGGCTACTTTGAAGAATCTACTGTACAATAAACCTCAAAGGATTTGGCATCATGCACATGTCAAGAACAATTGGTCTTTTGCCAAACTTGATATTCAAACCTGATATATTTTGTTTTATTTTCACCCTAAGGTTTTGAGATTAATAATATGGCAGGTAGTGTCGAAGGTAGTGTATAAGGGACCTGGAGGTTGTGGGTTCGAGTCCCACTCCCGGTGACAGTGTGTGAGGAGTTGGTGTGTTCTCCCTGTGTCTGTGTGGGTTTCCTCCGGGTGACTGTCTGTGAGGAGTTGGTGTGTTCTCCCTGTGTCTGCGTGGGTTTCCTCCGGGTGACTGTCTGTGAGGAGTTGGTGTGTTCTCCCTGTGTCTGCGTGGGTTTCCTCCGGGTGACTGTCTGTGAGGAGTTGGTGTGTTCTCCCTGTGTCTGCGTGGGTTTCCTCTGGGTGACTGTCTGTGAGGAGTTGGTGTGTTCTCCCAGTGTCCGCGTGGGTTTCCTCCGGGTGCTCTGGTTTCCTCCCACAGTCCAAAAACACACGTTGGTAGGTGGATTGGTGACTCAAAAGTGTCCGTAGGTGGCCGCCTTGTGCCCAATGATCCCAGGTAGGCGCTGGATAAGTGGTTACAGATAATGAATGAATGAACGTACATGCTACAAGCGAGTAAACACTCCTGCACACTGAAGGGACATGGTGTAAAACTACTGTTAAAGGGAACATATTTTCATCCTTTTTCACATATTTACACTGGCAGGCTTTGGTCAAATAGCCACAAGGATCAAACAACACAGTTCTCCTCCTGTCTAAACAGCCCTGTTCAGAACAACTGATTTTTATGGTGACAAAATAAAGACACATTTTTGAGACCCTAGGAAGACTGTTATTATTATTGAAGGGTTTAAAAACCGTACTCTGACCATGTTTTTAATTTGAGGGTGGGATCTTGTCAGCCATTGGCTGCTGGAGATAAGCCCCGCCCACAGAGTATATTCTACATGCGCTTCAGAAGCCCGCAATTTTAATTTTACCATGAGGTTTACCACTCCAAATACAAAATAAACTATAATACACTTTTAAAACAACGTTGTTTTGGATTTTGTTTCAAACTTTTAGTGACTACAGAATTCCAGACTTGTTCTTTCATAGTTCTGTCTGATATTATTTTAATGAATCTGTAAAAATATTCAGGAGAGCTTTATGAGCAGCTGTGTCTGTTTGGCTGGTTCTGTATCTGTAGCTACACAAGTGGAATCCAGCATGTCTTCACAAGTGCTGCATATTGTAATGAGGCACAGAAGCATCAAACTTCAGCCTCTAGGTATTGCTATAGGACAAGAACAAGAACAGTGTCAGCATTAAAATGCAGCATAGGCTGGATATTAATAAACACACAGTACAGTGGGAGCTACTGAGGCATTCAAAAGTTTGGTCCTAAAAGCAGATCACCAGCACTTCAAAGGGTTTGTGTAACAGTCGAATAAAGAAAGCTGCAAACAGCCAGTGGAAGATCTACACAACCAGTGTGAAAAATAAATCAACAGCAGAACGATTTGGCCTGAACAAACACAAGGACTTTCAAAATAAAAAGGTAATACATACAGATGGGTGACATTTTTAAGGGGAAAAAAAAGAATTTTCTTAAGGTATGCAAGCTGCCACCTAGCAATGGATTCTGCAAGTATCTGGCACTATACTGGGGTTACGGAAAATCTGTGCTAGGTGTTCAGTTATGAAGGCAAATGCCAGAGCATGTAAATATACATGAAATTTTCACACTCATCAAACCATCCATCAAACCAGCAGGTAGTGTCGCAGTCACACAGCTCCAGGGACATGGAGTCCTACTCCGGGTGACTGTCTGTGAGGAGTTTGGTGTGTTCTCCCTGTGTCTGCGTGGGTTTCCTCCGGGGGCTCTGGTTTCCTCCCACAGTCCAAAAACACACGTCCAAAAACACACGTTTGTAGGTGGATTGACGACTCTAAAGTGTCCGTAGGTGTGAGTGTGCAAGTGAATGTGTGAGTGAACGTGTGTCACCCTGTGAAGGACTGGTGCCTCCTCCAGGGTGTATTCCCGCTTTGTGCCCAATAATTCCGGATAGGCTCCGGACCCACCGTGACCCTGAACTGGAATAGCGCTTACAGATAATGAATGAATGATGCAAGAAAGAAAATAACTCAGAGCATCTTTGTGTTAATTTGCAGGGACCCTTTATTGTAAGTGGTCACAAACCATGCCGATATAGTGCCTCTGATATCTGAGGAAACATTAGCTAACTGTGGAGACTTTGTGACTGAGGCACCATTCACACGGATTGGGATATTTTTAAAAACAAAGGTTTTCCTCCCTATGCTTTTTAAAACATCCCCGTCCAGATGAATATGAATATGCTTGCATTATCATGCCAGTCCTGTAGGGGGCTATCGTACCTCTTAAAGAGAGACACCAAAACACCATGAATCAAGTTGGAAACAAAGAGGTTTAATCGCAAATCACTCCATACGTGCTATGCAGTGCACTATGCCTTATGAAAGTACTGAAGTACTGTAGATCTTAATAATGCATTATATATTTGTAATATAATATCATTTATATGTATTCATACGTGGGAATCTGGAATCTATTTGAATGTATACATTGTAGTTTTATGACATGTATAATTTACTCAGTAGGCATTGAGCTATTTGAACTTCACCCAGAGACAGGCACACTGTGTGTCATCAGTGTTTCCAAATAAACCCCCTTTTCCCCATCCACACGAAAACAGTGACACTGCGTTTTTCAAAAATCTCCACCTTTGAGAACGTTTTTTAAAAAAAAAACTCTTTTTTTTTAGTGCTATAAGTTGCTAGATTAATAAATAATGAAGCAGCAGAATATTTCCACTTTGAAGTCTTATTCGTCCTGTGGAAAATAACCCTTCAGAATTTTATTAGTGTTTACACCCTCTGGGCCTTCTTAGTGGGCCACACCACCAAAATAACTATTCACACACCTTAACAGACCCCATGGGAAGGGTGTGTGTGTGTGTGTATGACTATTACTCATGTGGTGGAGGTCATGTCTGGATCATTGCCAGTTATGTCAGAAAACTTGTCCTTAGGACTATGTCTAAGCCCCCCAGCTGCTGAGTCAGCAGATTCAAATAGCGGGAGCATGAACCCCCCTCTGAGAGAGAGAGAGAGAGAGAGTGCATTGCTTCAGTCCTTCCCTGAGTAATGGTGCCATGACACGGGGTGGTTGCAACTTCATAGACTCTGTTGGTCCCTCTCTCTTTCATTATTTGCTGAATAAGTAAGTGCACAGCTGTAAGTTATTAACCCCCTAGCCTGGCACTTACTGTAATGAAGTCAAAATTTATTAAAATGTTTATATGTGTGGAATTAATTATAAACCTGGTGTACTGCGCAGACATGTTGGACAGAGCCATTTTAATACTTCTACACTATATGAATACACCTAAGCCTCCCTGTATATACCACCTCTAGTAAAATACCCTTGATTTTAAAAGAAGCAGTGGATGAGCAAGTGTTAATGAACTTTTAGAAATATAGTGTACATACACATCTATCATTAAATTAAGTTACTTCAGCGATCAGGACTCCCACAGGACCATAATAGAACAGGATTTATTTGGGTGACGTGGTGGTGGTGTGTTAGTGTGTTGAGCTAGTATGAATGGATCAGACACATGAGCGCTACTTGAATTTTTGAACAGTGTCCACTCTGTAGATTGTAAAGTCAGGGACTGTAGCTAATCTGCTGCTGCACAGTTTGTGTTGGCCGTCCTCTTACCCTTCATCAGTGGACGCAGCCCCCAGGACAGTGTTGGTGGACTATTCTTGGTCCAGCAGTGACACTGAATGGTTTAGAAATGCTGCACTATTGTGTCTGATCCACTTGTGCCAACACATTCATTCATTCATTCATTCATTATCTGTAAGCACTTATCCAGTTCAGGGTCGCGGTGGGTCCAGAGCCTACCTGGAATCATTGGACACAAGGTGGGAATACACCCTGGAGGGGGCACCAGACCTTCACAGGGCAACACAGACACACACACACACACATTCACTCACACCTACAGACACTTTTGTGTCAGACACAACAGACACAACATGTGTTTTTGGAGCGTGGGAGGAAACCAGAGCACCCGGAGGAAACCCACGCGGACACGGGGAGAACACACCAACTCCTCACAGACAGTCACCTGGAGGAAACCCACGCGGACACTGGGAGAACGCACCACACTCCTCACAGACAGTCACCCGGAGGAAACCCACGCAGACACAGAGAGAACACACCAACCCCTCACAGTCACCCAGAGGAAACCCATGCAGACACGGGGAGAACACACCAACTCCTCACAGTCACCCAGAGGAAACCCACGCAGACACGGGGAGAACACACCAACTCCTCACAGACAGTCACTCGGAGCGGGAATCGAACCCACAACATCCAGGCCCCTGTGCCAATACAACACAACACATACTAAAACACCACCACAACGTCAGTGTCACTGCAGTGCTGACTATGATCCACTGCCCAAATCATACCTGCTCTGTGGGGTCCTGTGTGCCCTGACCATTTCAACAGGGTGAAAGGTGGCGAACAAACTATGCAGAGTAACATATTGAATACTGTGTAATTTTAGAACTACAAAGTGCACCTGTATGGTCAGTGGTACTCATAAAATGGACACTGAGTGTAGATACAAGGAAGTCAATCCACAAATTTGGCTTATGAGTGTATATAAATAGGCCTCAAATTTCTCATTCTCATTCACAGTATTGTTCAGTGGTCATGGATCATATTTTATTTAATTCAAAGTCAAAACTGCAGTTAAACTTATGAATTATTAATAAAACAAGTTATTAATATCAAGAGGCATATCTGAGAAGATAAATGAACATAGCTTAAGGAGGGGAAAACTGGAGCTATTAAAAGGCATAGGGAAACTGGGACTTGTAACAGCCAAGCAAGACATGGTCGACCACCAACACTTACCATCGTACAGTACTTAATCGTCCTATTTTTCAGAGACAAGAGAAAACCATTTCATTTATTGATTTAAAATATTAAATGCAGCTTTGGCTTTGAAAAATCTCTATAGGGAAAACCACTGAAAACCAAAATCGTTCTTTGTGGAATCTCATTAAATGACACTACATGGTCGACAGCTTGTGCAGATTTGCTCATAAAAGATCCATTTGAAAAGAATGGCATCAATTGGGAGTAGACCCGTTGTGAAGGCTCTGCACTAAATCAGTGGTACTGTACAGGCAGCATCTGGTCCAGGTCCAGATATAAAAATCTAATTTATTACAGTCCCACCAAAATATCAGCGAGGGAAATAAACCTCTTCTTGCAATCTGTCTAAATTTTCATTTCTTGCAGCGTATAAAAACAACAATGAAGTCCGTAGGCAGGGGGTTAGTTTGTTGACTGTGACAAAATTTCTGGATATATATACTGCACAGTTTGTGTTTGCTGCCTCTAGTCCTTCATCAGTGGACAGAGGACACTGTTGCTGGATATTTTTAGTTGGTGGACTCTTCTCAGTCCAGCAGTGACACTGTAGGCTTTAAAAACTCCAGTAGCACTGCTGTGTCTGATCCGCAGCACAACACACACTAACACACCACCACTCCAATGTCACTGCAGCACTAAGAATGATCCACCATTCAAACCATACCTGCTCTGTGGTGGTCCTGTGGGAGTCCTGACCACATTTCAACAAGGTGAAAGCAGAGAAATAAAATACACAGAACATAAAATGGACTCCAGTCTGTAATTGTAGAACTACAAAGTGCTCCTGTGGATAGTGGAGCTGTGAGAATGGACAGTGAGTGTAGAAACAGAGTGAGTGTATATAGAGTACAATATCAGTGTTTTCACCAAAAGTGTCTTTGCACCCTTCTTCACCTGTTTACTTTCATTATGAAATACTGGATGGACAGTTTCAGAGCACAAAAGCATGCCACTCCAGCTGCACTGGGACAACGTTTTGATGTTTTATGTGTCTCTAGGCCTTCATGCTTGTCTGTGGAAATTTATACAAACTGTGTGTGCACAAATGAATGTCTCCACAATGGGTGTATGTTAAAGAAGTAGAATAAACAAATTATAAGCCGTGTCTCCAAACCTTTGGACATACAGTTCATTTTGCAGTGTATGGAACTACACAATGGTCAAAAGTTTTGTTCATTTGAAAAAAAAAATCTGAAACTGAAAGTTCAAATCTTGAGATTGAACTTTAAAAAATACAACGGTGCATTCAAAATTAAAAAAAGGGTAGGATGATTTTTTTTTTCAATTTAAATAGAATTCAATCAATTCTGATTTTATTTTTCTGTGAGGAGTTGGTGTGTTCTCCCCGTGTCCGCGTGGGTTTCCTCCGGGTGCTCCGGTTTCCTCCCACAGTCCAAAAACACACATTGGTAGGTGGATTGGCGACTCAAATGTGTCCGTAGGTGTGAGTGTGTGAGTGAACGTGTGTGTGTCTGTGTTGCCCTGTGAAGGACTGGCGCCCCCTCCAGGGTGTATTCCCGCCTTGCGCCCAATGATTCCAGGTAGGCTCTGGACCCACCATGACCCTAAATTGGATAAGCGGTTACAGATAATGGATGAATGGATGGATGGAATAAATAATTTTAAATAATAATAATAATAAATAATAATAATAAAAATAATTTGAAAAAATATTTTCAATGTTCACGTTCCTGTATATTTAGATATTTGAAGTTTCATATCTTGTTTTTGGTCACAGATCTTATTTTCACTTTCAGATCCTTTTTTTTCAGTTTCGGATCCTTGTTTTTCAGTTTCAGACTTCTGACCCTTTCTCGCGTGGGAGGCGGGACATCAGCAGAGAGGGGCGTGGTCTACCGACTTTTTTTTCAAATGAACAAAACTTTTGACCCTAATATAGCTCCATAGCAGTGGTGCCTTTAAAATCCTTGTTATGCCACTAGTGCTAGATTATGACATGAGCTCAAAACAATCTCTGTTAATTCATGGTTTTTATTAGTTTGATAACTAAAGTTTTAACACATGAAGTCTATTACTGTGGATTTTTGATTTGATTTGTGCTGAACTGTGTGCTACATATTAACTATGTAAATGCAGCATGGAGACCCCAGTGGAGTTGAGTGTTCAGAAGATGTGTGAAGTTCTGTCTCTCTCTCTGATCTCCTTCAGCAGCTCCCTATGAGACACATCCAACTGCAGGAAATGATCTGTGTGTCTTTGGGTGTCTGGCTAGAGCTAAATGAATCATTCAAAAGAGCTTGAGACGGATACCCCTCCTCTTTGTTTTTCCCCCAGAAAGACAGCACAGAGAGACAACAAACCAACTTCAACTGATTGAAGAGAAAGAAGGGGGGGGGGGGTGCTCCCTCAGCTACAGTTTAACTGAGGAAGTGAGGGAGTTGGAATGAGGGAGGCATGGCTAGATGAGCAGAACATCAGACGAAGAGATGGAGCCGAAGTTGGTTGTGCAAAATGCAGCGTTTGTTGACTTGGATCAGTACATAAACGGCCTTCACAGATGAATACCCTCAGGAACGAAGAAGTCAAGAAAGAGTTCTCTTTGTCTCTGTACTTTCACTGAGACAACAACACGACCTGATGGAAAGACATAGAGACTATAGGAGAGATACACCCATGTTGATCTAGGACCTCAGTTCTACAATTAACTGTTATCGTTTTTTTCTGGACAGAAGTGACCCTTCTCTTGTTTTTGTCAGATGCTATTTCTCCTAATGAGTTAAAGTCAGTTAAAGGTCATTAAAGGCCGATTTATACTTCTGAGCTGACACGACGCAGAGCCTATGCAAGAGCCCTACATTTCTGGAGAGGTGCACATCAGGCTACACCTTAGTCTACAACGTAGGGTCAGCGTTGATGCGTTGCCTATGGTGTAGGGTCAATGCAGAAGTATAAATTGGGCTTAAGTCTCCTGAGCCATAAACGTACAACTGTATGCAATAACCTTTTCCTATTGGTATTAGTGTCGCACTTTGGCCATGTGAAAAGAGCTTGCTTCTTTTAAAGCAACGACTACCCAGACTGCAGACACATTTGTGCCTATTCTGGGCCACTTTTGGCACTTACGGATCAGTCATGGCACTGGCAAGTGTTGTGTGGGCCTGACATGTCATAATATGATATTTGCCATGTCACACAGTACTCTGTAATGCAGCATTATACTTGTAAACCATGTTTGATTTTATATTGTATTCATGTTGTCATGCATTATTATTCATAATAATAATAATAAGATTCCTATCATACATTTTACATCACAACATACAACTACTGGAAAACCCAATGGTGTCAATCAAAACTAATACCCAGCCTATCCTCTGACATAATTAATTCCTTTTCCATGAGAATACTAGCATACCTTGATATTGATTACAACAATGGCGATAGTAAACCTATCCTCCCCCTCCTCCCCAGATGCGAAGCTCGACCAGAATGCCAGTTTAAGGAAAACTGAACATACACAAACCAGTAAGAGACAGGTTTAGGAACTTTGGACCATAATAGCTAAAATTAATGTGCCATAACCAATGTATTTACACAGACCAGTGGACAGAATTTCACTAAAAATTCTACCTATACCAGTAGCTCATGGTTCATCTCTTCCAAACTAGAGCATTCATTGTCTCTGGTGCAGCAAGGTCAGAAAACACTGTGCAAACCCCCAGTGGAGATCCAAATTTTCCCTCAGTGAACCAACCGTGGTCCTCAATACTTGTCATCAGGGACCTCATAATTATGAGTTACTGTCTCATAATTATGACCTACTATTTCATAATTAATACTTAGTATCTAATAGCATCTCTTATTTATGACATATTATCATAATTATGACTTTGCTTCCAATCATTTGACTTACTATTTTATAATTATGACATATATAGTGTCTCATAAATATGACATACTCTCATAATTATGACTTAGAATCTCATAATTATGAGATATTGTATGTTTTCTTTTTCTTCAAGAGGCGGAAAGGGGCTTCCGTAAGTAACACACTCTAATCTTCTGGGAAATTTTTAAACTCATTTGAAGCTTGCTGTGAGGATTTAAAGACATTTATCCATGAGAGCATTAGTTGTGGATCACAAAATCCAGTTTAACTTATACCAAGGGTGTTGAATGGAGCCCCATCAAGAGAAAATAACTCCAATGCCCAAAGCTGTGGTGCTTTATACTCTGCTTGCTGATGCCTGGCATAAACGTGACCTTAGGTATGTGTACAGCACAGTAGCATCTCGTTTGATTTTATGTTCTTCTTTGGAGATTCTAAACTGTGTGGGTGCAGTGTAAAGTACGTAGATTCACTGATTAGAAGCTTGTGTCTGTAAATGCTTGTACTTGTAGTATTTGTCAGAAAAGGGGAGTTTTCATAGTTTGACTTATAAATTAACTCTAGTTTACTGGGGCACTGTAGTAGGATGCTGATTTTTTTTTTTACTTTGCTCCTAGTATCTCTTTTACAGATGTAGCATGACTCCTAAACTAGTGAGAGAGAAGTGTGATATCATGTTCCTGTGAGAGCTCAGCAACATGTTTTCAATATCAGCTTGTACTTTAGCTCTCCACTGCTTAATTGTGCCCTTACTGGGCTTATCTTCAGAGGCAGATAAAACCATCCGTTCTTCCTTGAGTAGGAGTTGTAGAACTCTTAAAAGCTTGCCCTTACCTCACGGTTCAGGGCCTTTGTATTAATGACCTCACTCTCATTCTCTCTCTCTCTTTCTCTCTCTCTCTCTGATTAGGCTGGGTGGTGAGGAGAAATGGTTGGAGAGAGTGTTGTCTAATGCAGGTTGTGAAGTGCACTGTTTTGACCCCAGCATTAAAGAAGCCCACCTACAGGATTCCCACATGTGGCTTCACCGTCTCTCTGTGGACTGGAGAGACCCTAACCCTGCCATCCCAGCTCAGAGGCAGCACAGCAGCACTAAGAAACTGGCCACCATTCTCAATGACTTTGGGCACAGACAGGTGAAAATTAAACACAATTAAACATCTGTTTCTCTACATACTTTCTCCCCATTTCACCCTGCTCTTCAATGATCAGGATCCGCATAGGATACAAGGGTACCAGGAAGGTGTCCTAGTCGAGTGATCGTTTGTGTGTCTATATATATGTGTAATATATATAATTAATAATTTCTGTGCTTTAGCACACTGAATTACTAATGGACACATGCTACAGCTGTTTACTCCTACATACAGTTACACCTCAGTTCCTGCAGTGAGCCCTGTGTAGTGTGAATGTATATTTTATCATCCAAAGATTGTAAAATAAAATGTGTGCAGTGCTAATATCTCAGTAAAGACACAACATATCACTAATTTAAGTGATTTTACACAAAGATAGCCGGCTCTCCCTGGGGGAGGTGTCTGGGCGCTTCAGTAGAGCATGCCTGGCTTCAGCATTATTGAACATTCACAGGGACAAAATACAAAAATACAATAACAGTGTTAAGTTATTAAAAATGCAGGGTTTTTTTTTGCATTAATGCATTAACCTTAAAAACTTTATATATTTAAATTAAATTCACAGCAACTCCCACAGCTTCAGTTCTTTTCAGATTTGCTTTCAGCATTTCAAAGAAACCTGCAGGGTTGTTTTGCCCCAGCTTCAATGTTCATACTAAAAGGCTGGTTGTAGTTTCTGCGTTTTACAATCAAAGTAATCATGACCACATTCAATGATGTGAAGGACTGTGGTCTGTTATTGTGTCAGTTTCACAAATATTATTCTTTTTTTAGCTTAGACATTTATTGCCTATTCACAGTGTACCTACTAAAATGTTCATTCTACCAAACTTGTAGTGTTGAGTTGTCTTCTCACAGTGGGAGGTTGGACTAAAATACCTGTGGATTTTTTTTCAGCTCTGAAGTGTGCTCTGGAGTGGAGCTTCTCTTCCCACAGAACCCACATGATAGTTTATATCTCTTCATAAATTTTTGGAAGCTCATATATAAAGGCATTTATTCCTTTTGTGAGGTACCATAAAAATACACTGATCAACCATAACATTATAACCACCTCTTTGTTTCTACACTTACTGTCCACTCTTTCAGCTCCAGGACAAAAAATTGTAGAGCAAATGTGATTTGGGTGGTGGATCATTCTCAGCACTGCAGTGACACTGATGTGGTGGTAGTGGTTTTGTGTTAGTGACTCATACAAGCCAATCAGACATAGCAAGGCAGCTTGAATATTTAAACACTGTTTCCACTTAGGGCGGCATGGTGGTGCAGCAGGTAGTGTGTCGCAATCACACAGCTCCAGGGACCTGGAGGTTGTGGGTTCAATTCCCGCTCCGGGTGACTGTCTGTGAGGAGTTGGTGTGTTCTCCCTGTGTCTGCGTGGGTTTCCTCCGGGTGTTCCGGTTTCCACCCACAGTCCAAAAACACACGTTGGTGGATATGCGACTCAAAAGTGTCCGTAGGTGTGAAGGTGTAAAGGACTGGTGCCCCCTGCAGGGTGTATTCCCGCCTTGCGCCCAATGATTCCAGGTAGGCTCTGGACCCACCGCGACCCTGAACTGGATAAGCGCTTACAGATAATGAATGAATGAATGTTTCCACTTACATTCCACTCTGTTAGACATACCTACCTTGTTGGTCAACCTTGTGAATGTAAAATCAGAAACAGTAGCTCATCTGCTGCTGCACAGTTTGTGTTGTCCTTTATCAGATCCACTCGTATTAGTGCAACGTCAGTGGACACCACCCCATTCATTCCTCCTCTATGGGGCTCCTGACCATTGAAGAAAAGGGTGAAAGGGAACAAACAAAGGATGCAGAGCAAGAGGTGGACCGCAGTCTGAAATTGTAGAACTACAAAGTGCTCCTGTCTGGTCAGTGAATGAACAGTGAGTGCAGAAACTTGCAGATGCTCATAATGTTATGGTTGACTGGTGTATGTACATGTACATCATTTGAGAGGATAAATATTGTTTTTCCATATCACCCACTCATAGCCCAGCTCATTGGGCATTTGGACATAATGTTGCTTCTGCTGGAAGGAGAGGAAACACTCTTCACTGAATGGGTTTATCATGCACATCATCATCATCATCTCTCAGCAAAACATGAGACTTCTGCAGTCCTGCCAGCAATAGCACTCAGACTGATTAGATAGCCATCTGCATAGTAAATGAGTGCCTGAGGGACAGCAAACTGAGTCAGGAGTTTGCTTTCTCGTGTGCTGAAAGAGGACCAGCCATTATCATGTTATTACTGCACGTATATCTGGAGTTTCACAAGCAGAAGTTGCACTTGCATAGATGAAACAAAACATTAACACCATGTGCTGTTTATACAGGTACCACATGTCAAACTGACCTTACCCAGGGATTCCCCGCAGAATATTACCTATCACATTCTCTCCACTGGTGACACCACAAGCATGTCCAGCTGTCCACATAACGGAAAGAAAATGAGGGCTGATTTAACCATTCAACATCCCTGCATTGCCCTAAGGAACAGTTCTAGCAGATGCTTACAAGTTTGTTGTTGGTGGTTGAATGTGGACAGGGTCAGCACTGTCACTCTGACTGTTCAGTGGTTACACAGCCTCATACATGTTGGGGTGTGACGTACTGCAGGTGACAAATTCCTACTCTAAAAATTGTTAACAATTTCTGAGACTTGTATAATCCTTTGTGATTATATCTCCTCAAACCACTGTAGGTAGTTGTGCACTGCTGTTGACCAGGAGGCCCACACAGTCTTTGCTGTTTAGGCCCAAATCATCTGGCCACTTGATACAGCTCAGGACTTAAACTGAATGATCACTGGATTAGGAACACCTACCTTGTGTCTACATGTGTTGTCCATTTTATCAGCTCCACTGACCATCCAGGAGCACGTTGTATTTCTACAGTTACAGACTGTAGTCAACATGTTTCTCTGCATACTGATGAAGGACTAAAGGACGACTACAATGTGGGCCAACAAGGTAGGTGTGTCTAACAGAGTGGATAGTGAGTGGACACAGTGTTTAAAAACTCCAGCAACAGTGCTGTGTCTGAACCACTCATACCAGCACAACTTACACTAACACACCACCACCATGTGAGTGTCACTGCAGCACTGAGAATGATCCACCAGCCAAATCACACTTGATCTGAGGTGGTCCAAAGAGCAGGGTGGACTACTGTCTGTAATTGCAGAACTACAAAGTTCTCCTTTATTGTCAGTGGAGCAAAAATCCTATGATTGTTCAGTGTAGCAGTGTAGTTCAGCAGAAGCAAGATTGTGGCTAGATGCTCAAGGAGCTGAGCATTGTTAATCTGCGTCATTTGTGTCTTGTGTAAGTGGTCTTAATGTTTTGGCTTATCAGTGAATATTGTTCTGTATCAATGGCAGCACTGTTAGATTTCTACAATCAAAAGCCTGTGAGGTCATGGCTGAGATATCCCAGCCCCAGCTCATACATCAAACTCGTTCACAAACAGAAAGATTTCCTTTGCCTTTCCTCTTGATTCAGAATGATAATTGCTTCAGATTTATGTGCCATATCCTGAGCTGCCAGTTTTTTGACTCGCTCATATATCACCCTGCCTCCCCCCTCCCCCCTCCCTTCTCGCTGCATGAGCAATTGTTTAATTGTTGCAAATTAAATTCAGGCCCTCAAACAGAAAAGCCTACAAGCCACGCGCTAGTGCGTAGCATTAGCCTGCTGACGCTTCCCAGACAGCGTGATTGATCTGTCTTTCCGAGGCAGGTGGGAAGTGTATGAGGAATCCATACTAATTAGTGTCACTTAAGAGGGCTTCCAACAAGGGCATCTACACAAAGGTGACTGGAGATCACTTGATGTTAATGACTGCGAAGCTGCATTTACATGCTGGCTTAGATGTTGCAGATAGTACATGGCTGACTGTGGCATTTGTTGCCATGGTGATTTCTGACCATGTGGTGTTGATGTTAGCTACTTTTTCATTCTAAAATGTTTCAAATGTAAAACCAATGGCTGTGACTGAAAGTGACCTCTACACCTTTGTCTTACTGAATCACGTCAGTGCCTTAAAAGGCAGAAATTTGAAATAAAGGTGTCTTTAACTGAGTCATTAGAGACAGGCTTTAAAAGAACGTCTATGATTTTGGGGAAATTCAGACCTGTTTGTATATGTTCACAAGCTCTGAGTCCTTTAAGGTGGAATGGTATGTTTGAGAAAAAAACGTAATTGACTGAAATTTACTTGTCTGTATATTTATAACTGGAGTTGTTTTAGAACTTTTCCTTGTGCATTTAGCACTTTCTTGAATTTGGAGCATATTTCCACCTCAAATAATCTCAAACAACAAAAATAAGTCAATTACTTACCAATGGAGCAGGATTAGGGCAATGTCCTCATCTTGGTTTATGCTTTTCAACGTTTGGAGTTTTTCACCATTGCCAAAAAAAAACTCATGCCTTTTCACTGCCTTGAGCAGCGAGAGAGAGATAAAGCCTAGCATACCAGACTGAGACAATTTTTATTTATTTTTTTTGGCTATTTACGGACACTGGGGCTTCAGAAACACATAAGCCCGGTTTTGAGCATGCAAACAGACTGTAGAGTTAACAAATGGTGAGGAAACACCCTCAGAATTTTATAAAAGAGTATCAATCATGAAGGTAACGGCAGTGTTCGTGTTTGGAAAGGCATAGACTATCCAAGTTGTGAGTATTACTTGTGTGCTGGTGTCTGCGTCATTCTGCAGGAACACCATCAAACCACTAGGGCTGAATCACAAATATCTTGCACAACCCTGTGTAGTACACAATGCAGTGGTGTAAGGATTATTAGTTTTATAATCTGTAAAGTGCACTATTTAGGGAGTATGGTGCTGTTTGGAGTATAATGATGTGCCAAGAAAAATACAAAGCTGGCACCTTTTATCCCATGTACTCCCACTCTTTGTAGTTTTTGTAGTTTTTTTTTTTTTTTTTGTGTTGTCCAAACAAGTTTTTAGGGAAATATCTCATCATGAATTTGCAGCAATGGATTAACAGTACATCAGATACAGATAACTAACATTTTGTAATTCACTCACTCACATTAAGCAGGCTGAATTTGTTCCAGAAGAGGGCGCTATTAGCAGTCAGAGAATGTTTAATGCTTCGTAAGAGCAGCGCTTCACATTACTGGGACTCAATATCTTTGTTAACTAGTATGTGTTTTACTGGAAATTTGGCCCCAGAGTTATAAACAAAGGTTTTAACTGAAATGTTTCATTTCAGAAATAATATATTAAATATCATTTGATATGTCTTGAATTTATTCCAAACATACCAGCTTGTGTTCTCTATGTTGCCCCTTCTTCCTTCTCTGCTCATGGCAAAAGAGCAAAAAATATGATAAGGAAAAATGTGTTAATATCAATATTTGTTGGTTTCAATAATTGCAGCACATTCTGATTAGCTCAGCATCAGTATCTGCTGCCTTGGGGACAAGGGGATGTAAAATTGCAGAGATTACTTCCACCCCCAAGCTTACACACCTGAATAGGACACACTGTCCCTTTAATGGATGTTGTGGCCATACTGTGAAATACATTATATAATTGAAATTTGTGATTTAGTTTGTTCAATCAGTTTAACACATGGTGCCTAGCTTCATATTGATAAAACCACTACAGTTCATTGGCTAGATGTGTGTGTGTGTGTGTGTTTACTATGCATCATTGCCATTTATAAAAGTGATCTCCATAAACTTTTCACAGCAATTAACATCAAATTTAAAGCATTTTGCTGAAGAGTTTAAGCTGTTACTGCCAAAAAGTGGGGACCAACCCAATTTTAATACCCTTTATTTCAGAACTTTGAACAAAGGTGTCCACAAAGTTTCAGCCATGAGTGTTATTCTAAATTTATATTTGTCCTAACATATGCAGACTTTTAGTGACCTTACTCAGAAAGTCAATTTTATCCTTCTTGTTTTTGACGGGTGGCAAAATGTAAGAGAAGCCAAAAAAAATCTCTTTAAAACGTCTCTTAAATGTTAATTCTCATTGTAACCAGTGTCTTTGTTAATAATAATAATAATATTAATTATTATTATTATAAAACACAACATAATACAAAAATATAATCATCTATAAGGCAATTTGTGAAATATATATATATGGGCGGCACGGTGGCGCAGCAGGTAGTAGCTCCAGGGGCTTGAAGGTTTTGGGCTCGATTCCCGCTCCGGGTGACTGTTTGTGAGGAGTTGGTGTGTTCTCCCTGTGTCCGCGTGGGTTTCCTCCGGGTGCTCCGGTTTCCTCCCACAGTCTAAAAACACATGTTGGTAGGTGGATTGGCGACTCAAAAGTGTCCGTAGGTGTGTGTGTGTGAGTGAATGTGTGTGTGTCTGTGTTGCCCTGTGAAGGACTGGCGCCCCCTCCAGGGTGTATTCCCGCCTTGCACCCAATGATTCCAGGTAGGCTCTGGACCCACCACGACCCTGAACTGGATAAGGGTTACAGATAATGAATGAATGAATGAATGTATATATATATATATATATATATATATATAAAATACATGTACAGATGATGTGTTGTCTGGGGATGCTATTTATTATTATTATTTTTTTAATATTTAGTACACATGGCAGCAAAACTCAGTGATTAATAAATGTGTATTCATTAAGATCATAAAAGTGCCACTGTGTTACTGTCCTCCTTTTAAGTTTTAATAGATTAAGCTCCTAATGTCAGGTTAAAATGTATTTCATATAATTTATAGTGTAAAACTGTTTTCTTGTATGAAAATTGTTACAAGAATAACTGAAATAAAACAGGCTTAACACTTTCTGTAAAATTCAAAAGCTTTTTCCTTACCATTTGCTGCTCTCCATTCTGTTTGTGCACTGGAAACCAGACTTATATATTTACAAAGCCTCAATATCAGACATGTTAGGCTTCCTCTCACTCTGCTCATGGCAAAAAAACAACAAAGGGAATACAAACGTTAAAAATCATGAAAAGAGAATAGGATATTGCTTTACTCCTGTTTCATAAGTGGTTTAATATGTGCTCTTTGTTTATTTATGTAGGAACTAACCCACTGTAAATTCAGGAACTGCAAGAAGGTAAACAGACCAACAGTGCTAAAATACTAAACAACTTGAGTTACAAAAGTATTTCATACAGTGAATAAAAACGTACAGCCTCATTCAAACAACAGTGTTTTCTCCAGGGGCGGCATAGCAGCGCAGTCGCAGTCACACAGCTCCAGGGACCTGGAGGTTGTGGGTTCAATTCCCACTTTGGGTGACTGTCCTCTGGGTGCTCCAGTTTCCTCCCATAGTCAAAAAACACACATTGGTAAGATGATTGGCGACTTAAAAATGTCCATATGTGTAAATGTGTGAGTGTCAACCTGCAAAAGACTGGTGCCTCCTCCAGGGTGTGTTCCCGCCTTGCGATTCCGGGTAGGCTCTAGACCCACCGCGACCCTGAACTGGATAAGCAGTTTCAGACAATGAATGAATGAATGGCTTTCTCCTCAAAATTACTGTTTCATCTTAAAAGACACTGAACTTCTAAATGTAAACAAATCAGAGTTAACTGCATTTCCCCACAATCTTAGATGTCCTTGTTAAATATGATTTGACTATTCTGTGTTTTAAAAGCAGTAGCGTATCAAGCCTGTGCTTCAGAACCTTGCTCAAAATAATGGAGGATCACCTGGTTACGTAACTGAAACACTACTCTCCTCCCACGGCCCGAAAACACATGTTGGTAGGTGGATTGGCTACTCAATAGGTTTGAAGGTGCGATTGAGTGTGTAATGCCCAATGAAGGACTAGCCAGGTGTGCCCTTCCTTGCACCCAGTGATAGACCTAGACCCATAGCTACCCTGAACTAGAAAAGCAGTTACAGACAATGAATAAATGGAAGAGCCATGTCTAATGGTTAAATACTGGGTCAAATGACTACAGAATGAGCTGAACGCTACAGTGTGCAGGGAGCTGAAAATGGGAGGTACAGTGGATGGTGGGCTATAGGGAGAAAGGAATAAGCAGTGCACTGGAGGGTATAAGAATTAAGGAAAGGAGAGTAGTCAAGAGGTTGTGAGGAGTAGGTAACAGTACAGGGGAGAATATGGTGAACGGAAGAGTGTAGGGAGTACAGGAGTGGGTGTAGGGAGAAGAGAATAAACACTATAGTTAATGATGTATAGAGAAAGGAACACTGTTGAAGATTTAGGGAATATGGAGCACCATGGAGGGCACTGGTAGCACTGTTCTTGAACCAATTCCCACCAGTTTAGAAGGGAACCAAGCATCTTTGGTGTTCTTTTGGTGGAAAGAGCTATAGGTGCACTCTGATGGAACATAGGAGGAGGGCATAGACATCATAATCAGACTGAAAAGTGTGGGCGATGGAGAACTGAGAAGAAACTGTGATGTGCAGTTGGAATCTCTTAGGGAAGTACCCTCATTTCCTGAAGAGAAAGTCTTTAAAGCTAATGTCCCACTTAAGGTGCACTTTCTTAAATGACTTCTCTATCATTCCCTAAATATAAATTAGACATCTCCCCAACACCAGACATAAAGCTGAAATGTGTCATATTTTTCTTTTTATTACAGACACTGAGATGTTTTCACAGCTCTCACAGTCTTCATTCAGCACATCAAGGCCTTGACAATTAGCTGATGATTTAAATCAAGTTACACAATGGACTGTGATTCACCAGCATTTTTACATAATTTAATAAAGTTGTGACAGAGATTGGAAGCAGTGGAGACTTAATTTATAAAAAATGATTATTAGTTTTTGAAAATTATAAAAAATACCAGTTGTTTAAGTGGGCAGGCTGCAGACAGAAGGGTTCGAAGGGTTATTCATTTTAATAAACAATGACTCAGCGTGCACTCTCCCAGCTCACTTCATGATGACTGATAAATCATTTACACAGTCTGGGAGTCATGCTTTCTATTTTATCCTGGCACTTGTATTGGTGGAAAATAATGTACAACACAGTGAGGCCTGAAGACTCAAAATAAGTCAGCTAAAGATCACTTAAAGGAACACTAGGTAAGATTTCCAACCCTCCTTCCAAAGATACATAGGGTGGTTTATGCAGTGCTGTCCCTGGATTAGCAATGACAGATGCTCTGTTCTCCCTATTACAGGCCAGTGAAGCTTCACAATTATTTTGAAAGTGTATTTTATGGTTACCGCGACCCTGAAATGGAGAAGCGGAGAAGAAAATGATGATGATGATGAATTTTATGGTTAAAATAGTACCTAACAGGGCGGCACGGTGGTGCAGCAGGTAGTGTCGCAGTCACACAGCTCCAGGGGCCTGGAGGTTGTGGGTTCGTTTCCTGCTCCGGGTGACTGTTGGTGTGTTCTCTTTGTGTCTGCGATGGTTTCCTCCGGGTGCTCCAGTTTCCTCCCATGGTCCAAAAACACACGTTAGTAGGTGGATTGGCGACTCAAACGTGTCCAAATGTGTGAGTGTGTGTGTTGCCCTGTGGACTGGCGCCCCCTCCAGGGTGTATTCCCGCCTTGTGCACCAATGATTCCAGGTAGGCTCTGGACCCACTGCGACCCTGAACTGGATAAGCACTTACAGATAATGAATGAAGGAATGAAACCTAACGCTCCTTTTAGAAGAATATTCTGCCCTAATTCAATTTTATTATGATATTTGTAACATTTTGCTGTAGTTTGTTGTGCAGGTTCCTTCAGCCTCATTGGTCAATCCCAGGGCATTATCCTTCCCTCCTCCACCAGAATTTTATGTTGGTGCTTAACATTTCAGTAGATAGCTTTCTCCTGCAGTGCACTATTTTAGAATGCTTTTATTGTCATTGCACAGCAGTAGGGCAAAAAATTTCCTGCCACATTTAACCCATCTGTGGCAGTGAACACACACACAGTTCAGTCTCAAGTCCTTTTTTGAGTTCCAAAACCATTAGGCCACGGCTGCCCCCCCTAGCCATCCAGATTTGTCAATCAAACTGCCCTGCCATATAATAAACTGTGATTTAACACTCCAGAGAACACATTTTCCACTGCTTTACATCACACCAACACTTAGCCTTGCGCATGGCAATCTTAGGCTTGTGTGCAGATAATGGGCAGATAATTGGCAATGGAAATGCACTTTCTGAAGCTTTTAACAGAGTTCTGATATTTCCTTCAGAGGCTGAAACTCTGTAGTGATGCAACAAATGACAAGTTGTTTTTAAGTTGGAGTTGTGTTTGTGTGGTTTACTGCTATGTGGCTGAAATTATGTTGCTGCTGGATGAGATATATATATATATATATATAATGTTTTTTTTTTAATAAAAGAAAGGCTGTGACAAACTGAAACGAGAGAGAGAGAGAGAGAGAGAGCTGGATGAGCAGCTGTGTAAAGGACATTATAGGACGAGTGTTCTGAGCCAGATCTCCCTCTGGGTGAGAACACAAATTCAGGCCACAGCGTTCAGATGCTGTCCACCTTTCTCTCCTCTGCCCCCAAGAACAGCTGCCCTACTTTCCCTTCTCTCCCTCCCTCCATCCATTCACATCCAGCCATCTTCCATTGATCTCTAAAGAGAGTCATTTTGCTGAACTAATTTCCTGCATTTTCATTTTTTTAAGGAAGCAAGCAAGATGGCACCATATGGAGCAGTCAAGGCTCTTGGCCAAAGCGCACAAACATGGCAATCTGTGGTCACAGGGGACAAAGAAATTGTCCAGTTGGGCTGCTTTAAAAATGCATTGATTTGGAGGCAGGGAAGCAAGGGAAACACCTGCTTTTAGTCTGTGGTTAATAAAACACTCACCATTTGATTATTGATGCCTGAATCCATGTACCATGTGTTTCCATGGGTTTCAGTGAGAGAGTATTGAGACACTGCTAAGGAACGTCAATGTGCAATACAGACTTTGGCAAAGCTGTGCACTTGATAGTTGTTTGTAGCTAAAACCAACAACAACCCAAAAGCATGCTCAGAAATGCTGCAGATACACCAATCTTAAGGGTAAAGAGAAGGTGAGATTAATAAAATCACCTCCTATTGGCCAAGAAAGCCTACAGCGCCTTGTTAAGTGTCAATTCAATTATTATTAGGAGCCCACTTAAGTAGCCACGTTCCCCACAGAAAGGAAATGAGTTCAGTGGAAACAATTGTGATTCATTCTGGCAATAAAGTCTAGCCCCAACTTTTAATGAAAGTCTGGGATTGTTGAGAGGTAATGAGGCAGGGGATCTCAGCACAACCATGTTTCAGTCTGATTTGCTGATGAGAATCCATGGGGCAGACAGCCACTTAGAACTTTAAATGTACTGACTGCAACTAAACTAGCAAGAATTCACACTACTGCAGCTTGCTCACAGTAAAACAAAGACTAGTCTAACAACAAGAAAAATAAATGAACCCTTTAGAAATATTTGGATTTCTGCATTGATGATTTGATATTAGAGGTCTGTCCAAAAAAGCTAGTAAGCTACCTAAGTAGGCACCGACTATGTAGACTGCGCTCTAACGGATGTCTGTCCTCATTAGGAACGTTATTGAGACACTCTAGTTAAGACAGCAATTGTGTCACGGTTTCCCGCCTACTGAACGCAACCATTATTTACTTAGCGATACCTCAGCGGCTAGACTCAGCTTTTCAGCACGATGGATTCTAGTCTTCCCGTTTTCTTTGCGATTTTAATTATTTTTGCGAAGAAAAAAAAAAAAAGAGCGAAATAGACGGGAGTTGTGCTTGCGTTATATCACGGGATTGCCTTCGCGGCTGAAGACGCTTCGATACTACATTAAAATTCGTCAAGATTAAGGTTTCTCAGTAGGTATAATGAGGTATCGAAGAATTGGGACATCTTACGTGTCGGGAACGCGCACACTATGACGTAAAATGCTGTATATGTAGCTCACTCTATTCAAGAGGGTAGTGACTGGTTTTGGGACACTTAACTCATTCAGGTTTTTACCAAACAGCACAGTGGATTATGGGTATCCGCTATACACTAGTGTCAGCTAGTGTACATGGGTTGTACACTAAATTTGCAGTGCATTGTGGGATTGTTTGCATGCACTGAAAATTCTGCACTAGGGTTTCAGACACATACAAAACGGCAGAACACTAAAATAGTGCACAATATAGTGAATAGGGCCATAAGTTTTGGGACAGACACTAATAGGTGTACAAATAAGTTTGCACATCTATGCATCTATCTTTGTGTAATGTATAATTGTAATTCAAAATTCAATCATTCTCACACTCCTTACCATTTTATGGTAACTGTTGCGTTTGATTCAATATGACCATTTTCATTATATTTACCCAAAAATAACTTAAAAATGAATTATAAATTTACTACATTAACAAATGTTAACATTGAATTCACCATCTTTAAATAATCACACATCTAAAACACACACATCCTTTTGCATATGATATTTCCAAGAGCTGAACAAATCAATTTTCTGATGAATGAATTTGTCAAAATTAAATTCTAACAAGATGAATACTTGGTCCAAATGTGGCCTACATTTGACCTTGAATGACGGCATTGACTCGGGGTGAGTCTGGCTGCCTCAAGGATGCTGGACAAAACATTGCCTAATTTACATACAAAAAAAGAGATATAATTAACATCTCACTCTCTTCTACAGGTGGATGTGCTGAAGATAGACATGGAGAGTGCAGAATGGAAGATTCTGGAGAACTTAGTTCTGGAAGGAGTTTTGTCTTCAGTGGGGCTCCTCCTCCTTGAGGTCCACGTGCACTGGGCGGGGTTTGAAGTTAGTGGGGACGAGCCGTCTGTGGTGCGCTATTGGTTCAGCATGCTTAAAGAGCTGGAGCGTGCAAACTTCTGTCTTTACCACAGCTACCGGGACCCAGCCAAGCCACGCCTTTTTCTGCAGAAGAACATGCTTAATGCCAGCAGCTCTTATATACTGGGCTGGGTCAACACCCATTATACACCTCGGTGAGAACTCATGGCCTTCATTCTGGAAAAATTGGTTCAGCTATTTTCTCAACAATATCTCTCCACTGAGTTCGAGTTGTTGACACATTTTTAAGCCATTTCCCTAATAGGTGTTTTACTGGCAGCTAACAGAACTCTCAATAAATATGTTCCTTTTACTCAGCTCCACCACTTCAGAGAAGAGTCCATACGCTTGTGGGGGTTTGTACCCCTCTAGCCTAGATTGTTATGGGCACAGAGACCCTGACTAATGCACAGCTGCTGCAGAGCACCACAGTCCACTGGGCAATGCTTTTCAGTGGCAGTTATACAAGCTGTGTATGCAAAATTAAACATTTGTCCACAATAAATTATGTACAAATAAGCCTTTTTGTGAACCTTATTATTGTAAATCAAAATTCAACTGCTCTTTTACCATTTTTGGTGGCTGTTGTTTAGTATTAGTATTAATATGATTATTGTCATTTCATTCAACAAAAAAATAAATAAATAAATAAAATAACTTAAACAAGTAGTTATGAAAATGGCGAGCGAGAAAAATTGATTCGTCACTGCATTTGTTGCAGTGCGATTTTGTTCTGTTCTTGGGGATAATATTGTATCCAAAAGTAAGTGTGTGTTTAATTTCAGACATTTTAAAACGATGATTTAGATGATTGTGAAGGTAGCGTATTAATACTTATACCACAGTTAGCTCAGACTCTACAGTGTGATTGTCTGAGAGACATTCCAGGAGTGCCATTATTACATGATTATGGCATTCTGACTGAAGCTTTTCTGGTATTACTCCGCAAAACACATGTAGCCTAGCAACGACGCCAGTGCTTACAAGACAGTGGTGGAATTACTAGACTTTTCAACCAACAGAGTACTGGGGCACTTTTGTTTTGATTAAAGTAAATAGTTGTGGCAAAGTGCAACTGTTATTAGCTTTCTGGTTTGAAAACAAACATACAGTGAAATGCAACATCTATGTGTGATAGCGTTCAGTGACTGTGTTCAACTTGAGTAGAGGCGTGTCTTTAATTTATTTTTGCTGCTCTCTTTCACCAGCTCAGCAGCACAGATCTGGAGCCATTCTCCAAAACATTAACTTAAACTTAAACAGACAGAACTAGCCATCGTTTACACATGTATCATATCTCACTATGATCTTTAAAAAAAATGGTTAAACCATGACATTTTATTGACACCATATGTTTTTCTCTGTCTCTGACACTGTCCTGATTTAGACCAAGAGCAGCTCTAAATAACGCAGCCTTAATTCCCATCAAAACTGGTGCAAACGCAGACCAGTTCACTTGAGAGAACCGAGGTCCAAGATCCATAGTTAGTCTTAAAAGGCATAAAGGAATGTGTGACAGAATAGAACTATATTACCTCGCAAAGGTTGATTATGAAAACAATTTTTTCTGTATTCTTTTTCTTAAAACCTAATAATAAACAACAATAACAAACTGTGGTATAAGCGCAATAATACATTCAGTGTTCGTCCTATAACATAAGATATTGGACACCAGTACCCATGTCTCACGTTACAGTGTAAATCTCATGTATTACTGCTTTTTCTTTTTTTAATTACTATTTTTAATACTTTGCAACAGTCACCATTAAATGACACGAGCGGGAGAATGTTTGACTTTTTAATTACAACTATAAATTACAAAGTGAAACCCTAAAACTTATTAGTACACCTAATAAAGTCACCAATTATTGAAATGTCGACAAACCTTTGGTCATATAGTGTGTTACTTGGCTGACTTTCTCTGTATAGAGGAGAACAGATTATCCTTTTGAGGGCTGGGGAAGGGAAGAACAGAACGCCGTAATTACTTGTAGGAGCTCATCTGTGTCTTTTTGTAAAGGCTGTATTTCTTCCAGAGGTCAGTTGCATAGTTAGAGCAGCAGTCACTGGCATCTCCTTATCTCGTGCTGGCTACTTGCCAGGAGTCTGACCCTCTGACTCTCTCTCGGAGAGAAAGTTATGAGCCATCAGTCAGAGAGAGAGAGAGAGAGAGATATGAGCCATCAGTCAGAAACTGATAGAGGGGTGGGGAGTGGAGTATGCTAAATAGTATGAGCACCTGCAGGAAGCCAAAAGAGGACAAACGAAAAAAGCAAACCAAATGCCTGAAAGACTTAAAGGATGGGCAACTGACCACAAAGTGGCAAAAATGAGCAAGAACCAAAGAAGAGAAAGAATGGGGGTCAATAGGAGAGCACCAGTCAATGTTTGTCCAGTCTAGCACTCTCATGTTCCTAGAGTCCACGGAAACATGTGCCTGTAGAGTGTCCCATTAGCCATTTTCTCAATGCAGCTGGGCCATCTATTGGTGCTTTTCCACTGCATGATACCTATTCTAAACTATTTGACTCTGCTTTCTCTTTTACCCTCCATTAAGCAAATCTGGTGCCTGGTACCGGGTGCTTTTTTGCTTGTGTTTCTTAGAGACCGATAGGGGTTACCGTGAACAGGCATTAAGGAGTCCATAGTCTCAGTTTATAAACTGTACCCTCAGATTTGTAAACTGTACTCTCATTGCCTAGTTTTGTTTAAAGTATCCCATCTTATGGTAAAGTATGACCCAGAGAGCTTATTGTCTGCCTTGTAAACAGGAATGAATTACTGCTGGATATTTGTATCCCAGGGGACACGTGTCACCTTCACACTGTGTAAAATGTTCATGATGAATGAACCAATAGAAATGTTCCAAAATTACTTGGATCCAATATTAGGCTGTTTTTATACAAATACATGATCTCTGTTTTGCTAAAAACTGCAATTTATGAATTGAGAGTATGGATTACTAAACCATGGGTGCAAATTTTCTTTTTCTTATGGTTTATTTTTCCACCTTATGACCCCTACAGGGCTCCGTAGGTCCAAGCGAGAAGAGTAGGGACTAAACTGTGATGTGTAAACCTTGTAGAACGCTATCTATACAAATTAACATGGGTGTACTTTGAAGAGGGACAAACGTTCCTTGGCTGATGAAACACTCCAGTGAGAGCTGGATAGTGCAACATGAAACAAATCACTACACCGATCTGTCTAAACTGATGCACAGAGACCTGTTCAGTCCCAATAATCAAGAACAACACTACACAAGGACAGCAAATACAAAAGAAGTAAACAACCCTAAAAACTTTGCCACCAGTGTTGTGGTTTCCAAAGCTTGCTGTTCCCATTAAAGATGGGATTTTAGGACATCACCATCTACATTTTGGGGAGGGTGTGCATTATAGTTGAAAACAAACCAGGAACCAGGTACCAAAAATTTAGTAGATTTGAGTAGAGTAGATACCATGCAATGGAAATGCATCATATTCAAGTGTAGGGGTCTTCAACAGAGATGTGGACGGTCAGAATATCTATCACAATGTATGGCTGTCTTTCAGCTGTCTGACCAACATGCACAGAGAAAGATAGTAAGATATGAGAATGTGTTTGTTTATTAATTTCACTTGTAATTGAGCTGCAATTTAATTGTAAATCAATCACGTTACATAGGCAAATTAGCTCATCATTTATAATTTAAAGTATTCTTGATGTCTCTTGCCCTATAGATCTGCAAATTGGAGGACCACCACAGAGCTAATTGTCTGTCCATTAGGAACAGGATCATGCATTAAAAGTTTAATTTGTTCACCTATGTGTCTTTTCTTTTGTGTATGAGCTCATCATTCTTAAGAGCAGCCAAAAATACCCTTACATTCACATTCACCAATAATTTGATTAACTTTCATCAAGCGTTCAGAGAGCCCTCTCATAAATGAAAACCATTCTGTGAAACCACAAAGGCTGCAACAAAACAGTCACTGGTGAAGATGGTTACTCTTTCCCTGACAGAGAAGCTTTTCCATGACTGAGAAGAAATAATACATCCTTAAAGATTTTAGGATATTAGAGGACAAAGGAATTCAGGAGGGCATCAGTTAGGGTTTTGAAATCCACTCGTGTCCTCCGTTAGCCACTCATGATTCCCTTTTCTTCGCTGCAAAACAGATAAATGGATGTGTATCTTCACAGAGCTATAAATCAGGTTTTATAAGGATATTGTGAGGGCAGTGAAAGTATGGCAACAAAGTTGTAAAAAATATTTATGTGGCATTACTTAGTGAGAACAAAAAACATCATAAAAAAGACAGATTCAAACCCAACCCAGTAAACAATTAGTCGTTGATTCAACGTTAAAAAAACATAATGACTGCCGTCTAATCAACGTTCTCTTAAGGTTGAAAATGAAAGTTGAAAAGACGTCCAAACACAGACATTGAAAAGACAACTATAAGACGTATTTTGGACGTCCATTGACGTTATTAATTGGTCCCGAAATAAATTACTTGTATAAAACGTGTTTTGGACGTCCACTGACGTTATCGACTGGTCACCACTTAACAAACTTATTACGATGGAATTTGGACGTCCATTGACGTTTAAAATATGTCCTTGACGGACAGACTACTTTTAGACCTATTTTGAACGTCCAGGAACGTTCCTTGTTTACTGGGAAAAAGCTGAATTACCTCAAGTGTGTGTGAGATAAGCAGTGCTTCGAATAATGAGTGTTTTTTCGAGTGCCGACCTCCCTCTCAGAACTAGCACTAGGCAAATGTTGTCATAGTCCCCACTGCCCCCCCCCCCATCCTTTTTTTTTTCTTTCAGTCAAAATTGGTGTTGAATCTTCAGACACTCTTTGAGGATTAGGCCTAAACCAAGGAAGCCAGTACCCTGAGTGAATGTTTAATTAAAATAAGGTATTTACATAAATAAGTAAATAAATATGATTAAAACTGAAGATTACATGTGAAAACAAGAGTTCAAATAAGGATTTTACAAGAGTTGCCTTGTTTTTATGGCTTTGTAGATTAAATAACAGCAACAAAATTCAAAATTAACCAAAAAGTAAATAAATCCCTACACAAAATAAGCACATCTTGCAAAGGAAATCTGACTGAAGATTATTCAAAGGGAAGCTATTGAGGCTGGAACATAAGACATGGCCTGATTAGTCAGAAGAGCAGCGTGTGTTATTAGTGACTGCTGGGCTTGTGTGAAAGCTTATAAAATGTCCACAGAGCACTGAGGCCTTAATGAGCTCCAAAAGTAACTGCAGAGTAACACTCTGTGTCTTGCTGTGTTCACGGTGTACATTTTGGAACTTAAAATGCCATCAAGATTAAGTCATGCATTTGTTTTACGAATAAAATACGTTTATGATGATAATCTAAAAACACATCTTACCAGAAGCTGTTTCCTCAACATTTGTCAGATCTCAGGTCTCTCTGCGCGCTCGAAAGTGCTCTAATGTGTTTACAAAGCTGCAGTGTCAGTAAATGAGTGAAATAAAAAATCAAGCTGTCTCCGTGCAGTACCCAGGGTTTCTCTCTTTCTGCTCACAGAAGTGAAAAGCCATCTGGAGGTTCAGAGAGAACTCCAAACGTTCATAAGCACGAACTGAGATGAAGATATTGTTATTGGGAAATACTAGAGTGACCGGACGTCCTCTTTTACCCGGACATGACCTCTTTTTAGGCTTAAAAAATGTCCGGGCGGAATTTCACAAACGTCCGGGATTTTGTTTTTCTAGAGCTTACATAGAACTTCGAGAAGTTTCGTTCACAAACTAGTCCCGCCCTCCCCTACTCCGATTGGTTCGCTTGCGTGAGAAGGGGGAGTGGTGAAGTAGCCTAAAACCTTTTGATTGGACGGTCTGACTGTAGAGCTACCGTTATTGGTCGATAATCTTCTCTGTTATAATTGGTCAGTCTGCACGTCAGTAGTCGTATATCAGTGAGTAAAGCTTACAGACAATTACGCCAGGTACAAACAGTTTGTACAAACAAGTACAAACGGACTACTTTTGCAAAACACAGAATCACCACTCTAATGTATACCCTGTTTTTTTTTACTTTGTAACAAATTAAAAAATCATAGACATAACTCACAAAATGTTTGATAGCTATTTAACTATTTAGTGTCGCAGTCACACAGCTCCAGGGTTGTGGAGGTTGTGGGCTCGAGTCCTGCTCCGGGTGACTGTTGGTGTGTTCTCCCCGTGTCCGCATGGGTTTCCTCCGGATGCTCCGGTTTCCACAGTCCAAAAACACGTTGGTAGGTGGATTGGCGACTCGAAAAAAGGTGTCCGTAAGTGTATGTTGCCCTGTGAAGGACTGGCGCCCCCTCCAGGGTGTATTCCCGCCTTGTTGAACAGTACAACAGATGAACTACATTTGGTAATTGCAGAAATACAAAATGCAACTTTGTTGTAAGCTGATTAAAAGGACAAAGAGTGTAGAAATAAGGTCATGTTGTGGCTTATCAGTGTATATCAGGTAAAGGACCAGGGGAAATGGCATTTATTACCACAACAATTAATGTACAGGTGTATTAGGATATTTTTCTCATTCCATCAGTATAAAATAACTTTGGTGAAGAAGTCATTGTTAGGATGATTTTGCACTAAGTTCAATGGCATGTCCTGCAAAAATTCTCATTCTAATGTAAATGTAAATTTAAAAGCAAATTTGGCCCATGTCAGTGCTCATTTCTGCAAAGTTTATGTAGCTAATTAAAGGGCAAAAGTTGTGTTCATTTAAAAAGTAAAACTTAACTTAACCCTACAACTTAAATTCAAGTGTTGAGATGGAAATTTATTGAAAAATACATCAATATATTCAAAATAAAATGAAATGCTGCAATTGGTGCAAAATGCTGTCATAAAAAGCCTGCTCTGCAGAATTTGTCAGTAACATCAGTGTTTTTCATTGAACATTGTGTATAGCGTGTCCAGTGATATTTTTCATAGTCCATAAAGCTGATCTTATATCAACTGCAATTTGAAATTTGGATCCAGCTTAATGTAGAACATTGCTTTTCATTCGTGAAATCCATGCCACAATGAATTCAAGCCCAAGGAACAGCAACAAAGTACACATATTTTTTTCCTAAATGTGAGTGATTCTGTATTTTGTCCTGTACTTCATCTGAAAAATGAAAATATGCCATTAATTCAAACAATTTAATTTTTTGAGGTCTGTTGCACGAAGCCAGCAAGTTCACAATATTATCGTGTCTTATCTGTGAAGCTATGAAGCCCAAACCTTTTTGAACATCCCTCAAGTGTAGTGATTTCATAAATTCCTCCCAGTCATAGGAAGACTTTATACTAAATATAACAACATTTCTGTAATGATCAGCTGTTTTTAACCACACTTTCTTCAACAACAATTCAAAGTTGGATTGCTTCCATGCTTGTTAAGGTGAAATGAAGATCCAAATAATATGCTTTCAGCAAAATTCCCTCCAAGATGCGGTTCTGAACTATTGTTCAACAGTGTGGTCCCAAGCCTTGTCTGTGATTTTAACCCAAAGTTTCACTGTCCAACCTTCGTTAAACATTTATGTGTTGACAACATTTAGTCACAGGAGCGCTTATGAAGTCAACTATTGATGTGGAATGTTTAATTCTTGATCTCATACTCCATGCCAACTCAGTCTAGAAGGTCCACTTCTACACAGCCCAGCACCAGACACTGTATATGCTTTCTAGTCAATGGTTTTAACTTTTATCTATTTCAGAAGCTATAAACATGCTCCATTTTGGAACACTAAGGCCGCTGGATATGTTATAAAAATAAATAATAATTAACTAATCGATAAAAAATGTGTTTTGTCTGCCTCTTGGCCTTCCTTCCATATGAACATGCCATTTTAAGTCACTGAAAACTGAGGTTTTCAAAAAAAATTTTTTGAAAAAGCTGTTGACACTGTTCTTGTGTGTAATGACAAAACGCTACTTTTTAAAAATGCTGATGCCACACAATGGATTAAGGGGCAAAGATGATGATGATGATGATGACACACAGCATGCCTTACTTTGGGATTAAACCTTTTTCTCTCATGCTGTGTGGTTTTGATATCACAAGAGGTACTATGGCCCCCTACTGGACTGGCATGACAATGCAACTATTTTAATATTCATCTGGTTTTAGACATTTTCAAAAACAGGAGGAAAATCTCAGTTTGTTTTTTTTAAATATCCAGACCCATGTACATATTAAGTTCATGTGGAAAGATGTCAAAAGACCAAATGCAGGTTAAGCTTGGGGAGGAATTGGTTTTCATGTTTCATTGTGGTACTGTGTAACATAGATGACCCAGAGCTGATCTACTATAGTAACTCCCATTACGGTTCACTATCAAATCACTAAAAGTCTAAATGCAAGAAATAAATATCCTAGTGAAGCATCTGCTCTGACGTTCTGCTCAAATGCACATACTCAAAAATGACTACAGATGGACTGATGGAAAAATTTACAAAATGTTTTATTACCTTCAGAAAAAGACATCTGATTTGGAAATGAAGACACTGTGTTAAAAGTGACGGATAACTCATTAATAATGAAACACCATCATAAATTCCCTTCTCCACTGAAGATGTCCAATACAGTAGAGAATGTTTTTGAAGTGGCAGAGAGGATAAAAATTAAACTAGAGATAGGGACTGGATGCCAGTCCATAACCTTTAAAGCTTTAGTCTGTAACTAAGCAAAACAAAAAACATATTAGAAAAAATCCTGTGGATCCTGTGATGCAGAATGATACAAATACAATGGAAAGCACACATGCCAAATACAAGATGACACGGCAAGGGTTCAAAGGTAAGAAGCTCATTCCTTTGTTCAATGTCTTTCTTCGTCCACTGAATTCCTCCCGTCCCTTTCAGTCCCAGAGTTTGATCTGTCCGTCCCAGCCGCAGGTAATGACCTTGGAGGTCTCATGAGGATGCCAAAGAGCACTGATGCAAACTTTGTCATGTGCTTTGATTCGGTGGTAGAGCTTAGTGGTCTTCCAGTCCCAGATATTCAGCTTCCCATCAGCATCGCCAGACACCACATAACTACAAGTAGGAGAAGAATATTACTGTAAAATATGTAAGAATATGTAGCTAAAAATGTAACTTAAGATTTATTCATTCATTATCTGTAACCCTTATCCAGTTCAGGGTCGCGGTGGGTCCAGAGCCTACCTGGAATCACTGGGCGCAAGGCGGGAATACACCCTGGAGGGGGCGCCAGTCCTTCACAGGGCAACACACACACGGACACTTTTGAGTCGCCAATCCACCTACCAACGTGTTTTTGGACTGTGGGAGGAAACCGGAGCACCCGGAGGAAACCCACGCGGACACAAGGAGAACACACCAAACTCCTCACAGACAGTCACCTGGAGCAGGAATCAAACCCACAACCTCCCTGGAGCTGTGTGACTACGACACTACCTGCTGCGCCACCGTGCCGCCCATGTAACATAACTATCTATTTCATAAAAGGTACTGTTCCAAAAGATTAAAAAGCTACAGAAAAAAGTTCAGTTAAATAATAAATAAATTAAAGTTTACAATTTTGCTCAAGGCGAAGCATGGTCCAGTAACTGTTCTAAAATGCATTTCAGTGCTATCATTTGATTAAAAAAGTTATAATAATTGCACAATGTGCTGCAATGAAATGTGATTAATCAGTGTATCACTTCTTGTGTCTGAATCTTTTAATAATGGATATTTAAAAGTAAAATCAACTGAATGATACGATCAACACAATTAAATTATATTTGTATCAGTAGTCTAGCGATTTAAAAAAAATGTAATCACAACAATGAAGTTAAAATGCTAGTACTTGTATGTTTTGGGAGGGACATTTACTTTATTATAATATTTCAGTGTATTTTTATGATTTTTTTTTATTGGAGTCTCTTAATTTGCTGAGTAATACTTTTAGGGATGGCTTTAGCAGACAGAAGTTTTAACAGAGAATATAAAAGTTACAGTGAAGCTTGTGCCTCAAATATGGAACCAGGAGGGGTGTGTGTGTCTCACGTGTGTAAGAGCAAGATGGAGCTAGCTTCTGATCTAAACAGTAGTGACTCTTTACATCGCTACATAAAAATGTCACTAGGCTCTGTAAAGAGAGTGAATTATGGAAGTTGTGGCTAGATTTCATTAAATAAGTAATTGGTGCTAAAATAATTAATGCGTTAAATTCCCATGTGCGTTAACACATCAATTTTCACAGCACTAATATATTCCTAGGAAGACTTAAGGTGACAGCAAATGTCACAATGTTATCTTTCACCTCATGAACCTGAAACTCACATTTTAGTGTTTCATATAAAAGCTGCTTTACAGAAATGACACTGTGTCTTCATTAAAGGCTAAGCACCAGCTATATGAAAGTGTCAAACAAATAAATACAGTGGAGTTTGAGTTCCTAACTTGTGTTTATTGATTGTCAGAAAACATGTTATTTCTTACTAATTCAAGGAATAAGGTTTAAAAGACCGTTGGTTCCCCCACCCCCACGGTGTTCGGAAACTCTAATAGGCGTCTTGCCTGTGATGTAGATGGTGGACAACAACTCTAGAAGCTGCACTTAATTTAATGCAAAATGACAAAAAGGTGTGTTGTTTTTGACTGCAATAATTCAATGTACAGTGGGACATCTGTGCACAAATGGCCCAAAGATCCCAAAATATCCAGAAAATGGACTAAATTTGTCAACTTTAAACGGGCACTTTGGAAAGGACCATCCGCTCACTCCGTTATCTGTAGCTCATTTCACTGGCGCTTTTCCAACAATATGAGCATGTAAGGACACCAACGAAAGGTGTTCAAGAGCCTCTGTAACATGGAGGTAAACAGGGTAAGGACACTCACTTTGCCTGTTTTAGTTGGTGTTAGTTAACGTTAGCTTGACTTGCTAAACTCGGTGGCTCAGATTATACTCGGCTACGTAGCTGCATTACGGAGGTTTATAGTGTCGGATGAATTCGAGTTCGACTTCGATCACATTTACAAGAATAATGGTACCTGGAATAATGGTAATGTTGGTTATTTAGCTAGCTAGATACTGTCATAACAGTCAGTCGTAACGGTGTTTTACCGCGGCGTTGTTCAGCTGTTGTCCACCAGTGACGTCACGGTTGCGTTCAAGAATTTCCATAGCGAACTCGGGTTTTTCCGTCAATTTAATAAAATTGTCAGTTTTAAAGCAAATTAAGCTGCTATTTTCCATTTTAATTCATACTTATATATGTCAGGAACTAAAATAATGTGAAATATTCATGGAGGACAATTAAGTGGTGCTTAGCCTTTAAAAGATATCTGGGATATTCAAATCACTATACTTGTTCATGTTGTCACTTTTTCCTTCTCCACATTATTTCTACTTTCTGTGTGGGCTGCAAGGGAGGAAAATTCTTACCTCATATCTGGAGAGAAGTCCACCTGGCAGGCATATCCAGCCACCATGTGACCCTTGAAGATCTTCTTTTTGTTCAGCCTGAATCTGTTCTGAGCCCCAAATATCAGGATCTGATTATCCATGGACTGACAGGCAAGCCACTTGCCTACAAAAACAAACAAACAAACAAATTAGATCTTAGGAACAATAGCCTTAGGGTCTGTTTTTCTATATATAATAAGCCAAGCTGGACACAACTATCAGAATTTGGTCAAGTTTCATTCTGATTGGCTCTCTGCATTAGCAATCCTCCATTGCACTAAGTGGCCTTCTGTGTGAACACTACACCACTTTCAAAGTCAGATCTGTGTACTGCTCACTTTATATGACATATTTCCCTTGCAAAATATAGTTTGTCAACTGACATTATGGTGTGCATGCAACACAGGTGATCACATATGAGGCTAAAATGACATAACCTCTTACTTGAGGAGGTCCCAAAAACCTGTCTATGACCTAAAACGTTTTTGTGAGCTGCAAAGCTATAGTGCATTTAAGGTCTGATGTTCCTTTTCTGTCAAAGTTCCAAAAGGCACCAGATTTAATAACAAAAAAACATAATTCTGGCTTAACCTTAAGCCGACAATAAGTTGTTTTAAGTCATGTAACTCAGACAATGCATGAAATCCAGATGGAAGGCAGGTGGTGAATAACAATGGAGGAGAGGAGCCAGTATTGTGCTAGTTCAGATGATATTATCAGACAAACACCAGCACCAACATATGTTTTGCTTTATTGTTTGTATATGTTATGGCGAGCTATTTTTAACTGAACTGTAAGATTAGCTGCTATCAAGGCAGTATAATAACTGTCTTCTTGTCCAGACGGCCTTTTCTTCAAGAACCCTACTGAAAGCATATAAAAGCAACGAGGCGTACAACTTGTTTTATTTTGAATTAACAGTTTACAATAAATGTTTACAAACAAAACTGATTACCGCCTTTAAGTTTGGCCGATACATTTTATTTATTTTAATCTATGTTTAATTTATCTATTTGAATGCGCCTGCACAACTTTTATTATTTTAGTGACAAATAAACAGCAATTCTGGACATTTCCCTATATGTGCTATGTGTCTAAGCTAGTCCTGATGCCGTAAGTCTCTCCCAGATGGTGATATACTGTATGTAGTGTATTCATTCAGCCGATACATAAATTGAGATTTGGAAATCAGAATTGTGCATCCCTAGTTTTAGGTCCATCACCAATGGCCAATCACAGCACACAACTGAGCAAAACTACAATATTCGCTCCTCACAGACAGCAGAATCTAGTTAGTTTTTCCTTTCCACCTTAAATGGTGAGGCAGGTATATACTGGCACCTGCTGCTCCATTCAAGGTGGAATACCGGTGAATAAAAGCTGACAAACATGAACAATTTTTGATACATCGTATGTTTTGATACTTGATATGTCGAGAGAATTTCGACTCGGAGGTCGACCTTAAAACTAGGAACCCGACCCACGCAACATTTGTAAACAAACGGCGCTCGTGTTGAGCTTAACTGACGCTACTTGGCGTCAGTTTACGGCGTCATTCCGCAAGGTTGGAAGCTTTTTGAGATTGTGTTCCATGTTTTTGCGTATTTAACGCGTCAAAAAAATTATGGTCAAGAACCAATTAATCGGTTTTTCGTTATTTCTTATGGGGAAATTCGTTTCGGAACTCGACCGCATCAGTTGTTGACGCGAGTTCCGGAACATTACCGTCGACTTCCGGGGTTCTACTGTATATAAACATGAAGAAAAGGACAGGAAGAAAGCAACTCTTATTCTGCCTGTCTTAATATACATATGATTGTCAACATGCACAAATGCAGCTGTTTCCTGCACATGTCATGAACCATTTGATCAGCTGAAGTATGCTCTTAAGCTGCACGATGCCAGCTTTCAGCTCTGAGCACTCTTATGAAGACAGGTCTTTTTCACATTTATTTAAGCCACATATTCAACTTGTTAGACAATCTTCTGAAAGTTTTTCAAGCTTCCTCAGCTCCCCCATTAACAAACACTCAGAAACCAAGTTGCACCCGTTCAGCATGTGCTCTCTTCCACACACACACACACACCACTTTACTGAAAAAGAGAGTGGTTTAAACTGCAGCTCATATGCTCAACTCAAGCTCTGATTTTACCACCCGTAGCATTTGCCACTGTTGTTGCAAAATACCAACAAACATGAAGAGGAGGCTATTTACTGCAGCCCATCTGTTTTGCGGTATTGCAATTTAGGAGAGAAATGCAGAAAAAGGATGAAGGATAAAGGACAAAAAAAAAAGAAAAGCCAACTAGACTAGGAACAACAGAAAGAAAGAGACAGGGGAGAGCTTATGTTCCCATCACTTTACCATTTTGTCTTTCTGAGAATAAAAACACTCTCTCTCTGAGATTTTTTATAAATTATTCACTGAGGAAATTATACCCGTAAGAACAAATTTGAACATTCCCTACAGGAACGGTAGAGGGGTAAAAAAATATTAAAAAGTTATAAAAGGGAAAAAAAAAACACAACTGCACAAATGCTCGCTTTGGGGAGTACAAGCCGCAAAGCATTTAATGAAAGACAGATAGAGTGTGTGTAAGTGTGCGTAGCACTGGTGAACCTATTCTTGGCCACAGGTACTCACCATTGGGTGAAAGTGTCACTGCAGGCATTGAGTGCATACTGGGCTCTGCAATATATTTGAAGTCCACTGGAATATCCCTGAAAAAGGACACAGATTACAAATTACAGAAAGACACAAACACCCTTGAGTAACCAACAACTGTATGGACAGATCAAGATGAATTAGAGAAAGCGTGGCCAATGGTCATGGACCGCTGATCCCTATCAGTAGCTTTTGGAGCCAACATATTTGCAGAAGCACAGCTGACAAAGAAGAACATGGAGTGGAAGTCAATGATATTTTGGCTGAACATACCTCCTGACTGTTTTAAGCCAATGATAGAGGCTCAAGTTTTACAAACCCTCAATTTGTGAAATGGCATGGGGCTGACAGTGAGTGGTGACTAGCCACAAATATTTCAAAAGGGAATAGATCATGTACCATGCTTAACACTAAGCAAAGACATTTAACTTTTTGGAAATAAACCTTGAAAACATTCTTATTTATATGTTACTAGAAGTTACCGGGGAAATGCAGACCAAAGAGACTAAATGGCAAAGAAGAACTGTGCAGATTAGCAGTTCCAAAGTCTGGCCTACATCTGAAAATAAGAAGCATCTCACAGCTCTAGAACTCTTAAAACAAGTTGATTTCAAATACTCCTCTAAAAGTCTGTTTAACTTGAAAAGTGATTCCCACCCAACCCTGGACCTGGAGTGACCCCTATCCACATTGCGGATTTCTCCCAGATTTAGCAGATCAGACCATTTACAGTAGCTTACTGAGCTAAAGTGAGGGAGTTTGTGCAGGAAAACACAAAAGAAAAATATGCAGGTTATTGTTATGAGCCAAGGGTCTTATATTTTGCATTTTTTAAAGCTCAAGGCACTTTTCTGTTATTAATTAAAACGCAAGCTAAAGAGTACATCTGAAATTTATGAAGAACATTTTAAACCTAGTAGCGACATATTTACTTTTGTTTTTTATTGGTTAAACGAGTCTTGTATAATATTAAAAGTTTAAAAATCTGTAGTAGATATGTACACTGTACTTGAGCAGCGTAGTATTGGTAAAATGCATATTTATCAAACAAATGATGATTTAGAGTATAATCCAGAGCTAATAAAAGTGAAATAACTCACGTCCTCATAAATCTTACACATCCAACTGTCTGCTTTAAAGGAATACTATTTAAGAATTGGCTTTTTTGTCTCCTGAGCACCCCCTACCCATTGCTAAGTGTAATTCACATCTCCCTCTCTGTCCATCCGTCTCTTTCACTCACAGAGTGATCAGTGATGTTTACAAACGTCACGAACGGCTCTTGGGGCTTTAGCTGATGTTGAGCTTGTGGGTGGGTTGTAATCAAATAAAATAATGTTAACTACACAATAAAACCCATATATCATCCATAACATACTCGTGTTATTACAACCATAAAGTGTAACTTTGGTGGTACTTTAGCTATTATAACCACAGCAACCAACAGAAAAGCACTTATTACCAGAATGTTTAGCGCTAAAAAGTGAGCTAATCTGGCTAAAGTAAGCAGGCGCTACCACTCGTCCCCGTTCTCTCAAAACCGGAATATAACACGGTCCTCAACATAGCTTGGGTTCCACCGACACAAAGTGTAAATTTAGCCATGTAATCCTCATAGCAACCGGCGAAAAGCACTTATTATCAGAATCAGGTCTGTTTCAGTTCACTCTACTGTGTAAATTTAGTCCAGTATTAACTCTTGTACGCTGCTCATTCTCTCTCTCTTTTCTCCTTCTTGCTCTCTCTGCCATATAATGTCCGTACCGAGAATACAGAGCTAGATTCTTCCTGTAGCTAGGCAACCATCCACCTGTTTCTCGTGAGAGTCCTCCACCCCGTGATTCAGAAGTTGCTTAGTGCAGTAAACCAGCAGAGGACATGGTGTAACAGCCACAGAGGCTATATTCTCCCTATTACAGCTCAGTAGAACATCACAATCACATCACAATTTTAAAAGCTGTAATTTTAAGGTAGAAATACTACATAGTGTTCCTTTAATTGGAAATTTTTTTTTGTTTTTACACCAGACAAAAAATTGTAAACTTAATTTTACTTTATATAACATTATAGAAAGTTTAGAAAGAGACTATAGATTGATATGAGGGGAAAAATAAAAAAAAAACGATCACAATGTATGAGCAGCACATTTACAAGTATAGATTTATCAGAGAGTATTAGTCTATAGACCATTTTTTGTTTGCAAAGAGAAATTACATGGTTTGTGGGTGGAGCTTATAGGCTTAATTGGTGGCAGAAAGTCACAGTGAGCATAGTGGTTTCAAGTGTAGGAAAATGGGAATATATCTAATCCGGATGCTTTCTCCGGTTATTTTATTAGCTAAAGAGTAAGAGAGATGTTGTCCTACATTAATAAGATAACTCTTAGAAATGGGGTGAGATTTTCTGACCTATACTCACTGTCACAGGCAAAAGTTACAGTGGCCGGATATCTTCATATAGCTTGTGGAAAAACCCAGTGTGTATACAAAACAAACACTCAAGGCATAAAATCTCTCGATGCCTACAATGTCCAGGACGGTTTAATGGCAACATTTTACATGTTACCTTCCTTGACAAACTAATCTCTTGTATCTCCCCAAATGGCTTTTTACCCTCACCAAACAGGAAAAAAGTTTTATTTTGAAGTGTTGTTTTATTTTCTTTTTGCAAGTGATCTTTACACAACCATGAGGATTACTAACGAGTGGATTGACGGAAAGACTCAAATTTGGTCTTGTTTTGAACAGGACAACCTACATACGTGCTGGTATGCTTTGTGTGGGTGTGAATTGCTTGTGGGCCCTTCAGGCTTACTGGCGCCACAGTTTTTTTTTTTGTCGAGGAAGACATCTCATATATGGAATATTGGTTTTAATTCAGTAATCTTACTGGACTTGCTCTCGGGTCATCGATAATGTATGTCCATTCAACTTTCATCAGTCCAGTCTGTCCGTTTAATAGCTTGTAACCATAAACCTCTGCGTTTTGCATAACGAATCTTATTAATACATAGACATACATATGGGATTTATACCACATTATATAAGCAAAGAAAACTACTTGACAAGTGCTGCTGAACTGACAAGGCATAAAGAAAATATCAGAGCAGAATCAGCCCAGTTTTGACAACCGTCCTCTATGTACAACAAACAGGTCACGGACAGGTTAGTCTCCAACTATGGACCAAATGCTCTCATGAATAGATCAGATACACTTAAAAATGCACTTCATACACAGCATTTTTAAGATGATGTTAAACATGCAAAAAGCCTCAAAATCCAAATAGACCCCATGTAACATTTGCCAGGAATAAGTAGGAATCCTGGCTATGAACCATTGTCCACACTTTTGTAGACATCCCTTGTTTAATTCAGCTACTTTATGGAACACTCTCTGGGGACAGAGACATGCATTTGTCCACACACAGCTTATATTATTTCTGTAAAAAGCATGAAATGAAATGGGACAATCTTGAGCAGCTGCACACAGGCCTAAGGGACTCAATGACAGGTTTGGGCTAAAGTGGTATATTCATTCATCCATTTTCTGTAACTGCTTCATCCTATTCAGAATCACTGTGGGTCCTGGAGCCTTCTCAATTCAATTTTCTTTATACAGCTTTTTTTTTCAGCTGGTATCTCAAAGCATTTTTCAGAATTCCTGGTCCTAGACCCATGTGAGCAAGAAGAGTGGAAACTGGCAAGGAACTGGGACTCAAAAGGGGAACCATCCTCTTCTGGTCAGCATATGCAAAGACCTTCAGCAACCTTTAATACCTCTGACCACATGGCTGAACACGCAGTGTACTAAACACTGAACGATCACTGGCTTAGGAACACCTACCTTGTATCTACACTCACTGTCCATTTTATTAGATCCACTGCCCATACAGGAGCACTTTATAGGTCTACAATTACAGACTGTAATCCACCTGTTTCCCTCCATACTTTCATATCCTCATTTCACACTGCTCTTCAATGATCAGGACCCTCCCAGAACAACCATAGAGCATGTATGATTTAGGTGAGGGATCATTCTCAGTGCTGCAATGACAGTGTTGGTGTGTGTTGTGCTGGTAAAAGTGGGCCAGACACAGCAGGGATCCTAGAGTTTTTAAAGCCCTCAAAGTCACCCCTGAACTGAGAACAGTCAACCAAGCAAAAATATTCAGCCAACAGTGTCCTGTGGGTAGCGTCCTCAGGATATTCAGTGAATTGTGTTTAAGAACTTCAGCAGCACTGCTGCATCTCATCCACTCATACCAGGCCCAACATTCACTAATACATCAGTGTCGCTGGAGCACTGAGAATGATCCACCACCCAAATCATATCTGCTCTGTGGTGGTCCTGACCATTGAAGAGCAGAGTGAAATGGGCACAAGAAAGTATGCAGAGAAACAGGTGTGCGCCTGTATGGCCAGTAGAGATGACAAAATGGACAATGAGTGTAAATACAAGGTAGGTATTTCTAATTTAGTAATTCTTCAGTGTACATACCTTATGTTATACCGACCTATGTGAGAGAAACTGAATTAACTGAGTAACATGAAACCATATTTATTTTAACTGACCGTTAATAGGCTACTTGGGGCTATGCACATTTTGTGCTGATATTGTTATAATAAAAGGACCCGTTGTTTTATTGATGGACGAAATACACAGCATCATCACAGACTCCCATTACTCTCTGAAAATGTTCTACTTCTCTCCTTAATCTGGTGGTTAAATACACAAATAGTATTAGCACAATCAGGTGCAGTGGCTTGCGGCAGTAGTAGCAATGCTACACACACACACACACACACACACACACACACAAAATCAGATTAATTAAATACATAGAACCCTTGTGGTTTCTAAGTCAAAACAACCATGTGACAGTTTAAACGAGACTCAATTTTATATATAACTTTTCACAACCTGGGAACATATCTGAAAGCAGGCCACATGTTGCCACTGTATTCCTATAGGGGAATGTTGAAAGAATTAAAATTTGAATTTAACACTGTGTATTTATTCAGTGTATACACCAATCAGATATAATAACAGGATCACCTATAGGAATTTTTCTAAACTCATTGTCCATTCTGTCAGCTCCACTGACCATAAATTTGCACTTTGTAGTTCTACAATTACAGACTGGAGTCCATTCATTGGATACATTGTTTGCTCTCTTTCACCCTGTTTTTCAATGTTCAGGACCCCAACAGACCACCACAGAGCAGGTATGATTTGGGTGGTGGATTATTCTCAGTGCTGCAGTGACCCTGATATGGTGGTGGTGTGTTGAGGTTGATTAATGCGTCCGCGTTGACTCGACGCACAGCCTGTACCGTAGCCTGTGCAAGAGCCCTACACTATTGTGAATGTTTTCTACTTGTACATAGATGTCTGCTTCTCTCTGCAATTACACAGTAACAACTCTAGGGCTGACTCTTAAGCACCTTCCTCTACAGTGTCCAATGTGTAATGCTGTATGAGTATTAGTTTTAAAATCTGTGAAGTGCACTATGTAGGGAATAGGGTGCTAATTGGAACAGATTGCATTTTGAGTGCAGAGCCAGGAAAGAAACAAATGTTAACATGGCACTTATTCCCACAAGCTGTTGCTCCTCATAGCAGGTTTTTTTTTTGGAAGCATCTGAAATTCATGAGTTCATGTCGACACAGGACCTACTCGCTGCCTGTGGCATAGGCTCAACCCAGAAGTATAAATTGGGCTTTATTGTGTGTTTTCCTGGTATGAGTGGATCAGATACCGCAGTGCTGCTGGAGTTTTTAAACACATCAGTGTTACTGCTGGGTTGAGAACCAAAAATATCCAACCAAAATCATCCTGTGGGCAGCATCCAGTGACCTCTGATGAAAGATGAAAATGACCAACACAAACTGTGCAGCAACAGAAGAGCTACCGTCTCTAACTTTACATATACAAGGTGGACCTAAAAGTTAGGGTTGTATAATAGAGTGGACAGTGATAGGACACTGTTTAAAACACAACTTGGTAATGGTTACATGGCTATAATGCTGTAATAGATCAGGTATTAGCTATCCTGCGTCTATTTTCCTACCATTCATAATAAAACATATGGCTGTTGGGTGCATGTACATTTTTCCCGAAGGGCATAGAATTGTAAAGGGACCGTAGAGACATGTCCCTACCAAAACGATTGCTGAATTGTCCCTAGCAATAATTCTGGACTAAAATTACAATTTGCATTTGAAACTAGTGATGCACCATATATCGGTACTAATAAGCGCCCTTCTAGAAACCATTGTTGGCTCGCTGTTGTCTGATATGTTGACCACCCCTGTAATATATACATACATAATATGGACAACAGTTTGGGTAGCCACCTAGTACAAAAAAACGTGTCAGCTCTGCAGACAACCAGAACAAAGTTTTGCTATCATCTATATACTGCATTTTTTGTGTGATCAAAATGATTATTTGAAACAAACATCAATGTAACTGCCATGATTTGTCTAAACAACCAGAATTGAGCGCATCTGGTATTGTTTAAGATATTATAAATGAAAGATTAATTTGCACACAAAATGCAAAAGCAATTATCACTATTACAATTAACACACAATATTTTGTGAAGCTATAATAGCAACACAAAACGCGAGCATTAAAACAGACCTGGCTATGTAATACTGCACACTAGCCCTTTCCTTTGACTTTACAGCTGGAAAAGGTTAATTGAGAGGTGTGTTTGTGTAGAGGTGATTCAAAGTCCATTCACTACAGCAAAGAAAAACACACCATTACATTGCACTGCAGACACATTTCTACCTTTTTCCAATGCACTGATTTTGTTGCTCTCTGATTCTTTTCCTCTCTTGCCCTTACTCACACAGCTGGAGGGCTTCAACAGACTCCGGGTAAGAAGGCCTGAAAATAGGGCAGCACTGAAACCTGAGTGATCCTAGACACTGAACACAAAGGACAAATCCCTTTACACAAGACTACACGCCAAAAATAACTCTGAACAGGAGAGAGAGCCAGATTGAGTGAGCACAAAAGAAACAATGTAATGTAAGCAAGTGAGAGTGTGAGAGACCAAAAGAGAGAGAGAGAGAAAAGAAAGGGAGTTTACTGGTGATGCCAAACTGACTCTTTCCTCCAATCCCTCAAAATACATTGCTCATTCCTTTACTTTTTCCTCAGATACCCTTGGTTCTTTTCATCATTTACAGCCTTTCCTGCCTCACCGCTTTTAGATCTCTTTCTTCCTTTTAGTGCTCACTTTGTTCCTTTCCTCTGCATATTTTCATCAGTGCTCTGGCTGCTGAGCTCTCAAATCCCTCCATCTGAGCAGCCTTCGTGGGAAAATAAAGAACAAACACCCTCGAGCCCACACACTCCCTCACACAGACTCAGTGTCTGTGTGAGCGAGGAGCCAGGTGGCATCTGTAGTACGGCAGCAAAGCCTTGTGCTGGCATTCGCTGAGGGCACACATTCCAGCATCTGTACCCTTTAAAGCTCTCAAAGTTGCGCTGTGTTCCAGCAATGTATAGAAGATAAGCTTATGACAATGTGTGTAGTGCATGTATACATTACTTTACTTTTATAGTGTGTTCTAATGCACGAGTGTAATAGATATTGCATTTACGGCGACGCAAATCACCTACAATATACAGCATATGGCAAATGTGCTCCAAGCAAAGGGGGGGGGGGTGGGTGTTAACCACACCACTGTCCAGTTTAACCATTTAACCACTGTTAATTTCCACACTGTTATTCAAATTAGAGGATTCTGTGACCATCAATGGGAAAAAAATGGGAAAACACTCCTTGCCACTGCACTCACCACAAATCAGTGAACCATACCACACCTCATTTACCTTTCACACCAATGCACAACTTGGAAGATGAAACCTTCTATGAAACCTTTATGGTATGTAGTTCAAATACACAAGCCCTCTAGATAGCTGCAAACTTCTACTACAAACCAGCAGCTATTGCTTAAATTATTCATTATCTAGAAATGTGCTCAAGCTTATTCACTTAGGAAACGAATCTCATTTGTGAAAATGTCCCAGGTGCTCTTATGATTGGCACATTGCTAGTGAAAACAGTATGAAGTCTCACAGTCTCTCACCAGCCAGACTACATTGAATAAGTCTTAAGGGAAGGTGGGGGTGAATCTCATACTCTGGAAAAATGATCCGCATACACAGCTATAAAACAACTGATTACTCAGAACAGAACCGAATCATGGCAAACTTGCAAAATCCTGCAGAAATACGAACTCAGACCTCATCTAGCTTGCAAGATCAAGCTTAAATGATCAAAGTGCTTGACTGCGTCTTTGAGTGAAAGCATGATTAACCAGCCTAGACAATCAGGGGCTGCTGACGGAGTGCCAGTCAGAAATCGTAGCTGGAGTTGATCTAATTAAATTGAAAAGCAAAGCTGTAATATGAAGACAGTAACTGCTGGATGAACTGCAATTTCTAACAGGGGCAAAACCAGTGTAGATTATATAGCAAGGCTCCAGCCAATAAAATTAAACCAGTGGTTATTATTCTGAGTAATATGTTTTAAAATATTTAATATTTTTATAGCCAATATTATGTTCAGCTTCTGTGGTTGGTTCAACTGTGACTGTAAAGACTATGCGGCAAAGTTACCAAACGAGAACAACATACACCTAGGAAAATATAATACAATACAGTGATGCCATTTTTTTGTATGCAATATAAATATATATAAATTTATATACAATATAAATATTATATAACAAAAGTCAGAAAAAAAAAATATACAGAGAGAGCCATATAAAAACGGTGATGCGATTTCAGACACATGCACCCAAGCTGTAGCGGAAAAGGGAAACCTTGTGCTAACAGCTTTTCACTTTTTCAGACAGCTACTTTACAATTTTAATCTAATTAATTAAATATTTCCAGAGGTCAAACATAATATAAGCAAAAACAATGACGTTGACATTCATACTGTTGCAAACAAAAATACACTAATAGTTTCAGTCATTAAAGGCCTGTATAATCAGGTCAGCATCTTGATAGATTAAAACAGGTAAATGCACTTTAAGCCAGGAAAAAAAACAAGGCATATTTATTCAATAATACAAATGGGAGTGCTATAACACGGTGTGCTGCGGTCATATATCAGTACACCAGTGCCTATATCTCACGTCATGTTATTGTGATTATACCACAGTTCGTTATCGCTGTTCATTATTAGGTTTTAACTTTAATTGTTTTGTTTTAGCACTGGTTCTCTCCAGCCAAGACGGTCTGAGCTTGCACTGAACCAAGACTGCTTTATTCAGAGCTGCTCTCTGTGTAAATCAGAACTGCGTCAGAATCAGAGATGAACAGAGTCAGTAAAATATCATAGGGTATCGGCTGTTTAGAGCGTGTTCAGATCATAGTGATATATCACTGCTGTGTAATTAAAAACATGCATCTCCCCAAAGAGTATCGTTAAGAAAAAGAGAAGGAGAACCTACTTAAGTTTCAATGGAAGTGAATGTAAAAAGATTTAATTTAAAGTCATTTTGGTGCACTTCTATAGGTCCATTCAACGTGAAATTCACACAATGCAAACAACAGCTGCTGTATTCAAATGATGTAGTAAACTAAAAATCGATAAAAAAGGGAGATAAAATACATAAAACATACATGTTTTTAATTGGACAGCTACATTATGATACATGTGTAAACAATGCCATGTTCTGTCTAAGTTAAAAGTGTGTATTTTGGAGTATGGCCCTGTGCTAGAGGAAAATAAACGTGCCTTCACTTAAGTCGAACACTGTCACAGAAAACACCCATCACATAACTCTAATCTGTTTAAAATTAGGCATGCATTCGGGAACATACTATACTGGCCATTCTGCAACGCATGCCATATTCTGCAGTTAAATACACTCATGCATATCAACAAGGGAGAATAAAATCCATACAATGAACAAGCAGGTTTCATTCAAATGATAATGTGCTTGCACTTGCCCCACTCACCATTCCCAAACACGCAGACTCTTATCGTCTGAGGTGCTGACGAAGCGTCGGTTCTCGTCTACAAACGTGATTGTGTTGACGGCTCCCAGGTGACGGTCATATTCCTGAACCACATCCCCTGAACGGATGTCCCACTAGGGGAAAAAATATGTTTACTGAAATGGTGTGTATTTTCTCTTTACACAAAGACACACACAAAATCTAATTTAAACTTTTTTTCCTCCCTGTCAGCGATAGATAGACTGACGAGGTGGAGTTCTAAGTGAGAAAGACACTAAAGAGAGGAATAGAGTCTAGTGATTAGCTATCTCAGCTGTGCTCTTTTGCTTTTGGCACATTCACTGCTAAAGGACTAAGACATCTGACCATTTTTCCCCCTCTGTCTTTCTCCTGCAGGGCATGTTTCATGGAGATTGATCTACCAGTTTCATGTGGGGATATCCATCCATTAGAACCGCTCGTCAGGTAGCTTTCTCACACTTTCTCCAGAAGAGATTCATATAGCTCTCATGCTCTTACTTTGAAGGAAATCACAGAGCATGAAATGAGGTCCCATCTTCAGACTTGCTGAGTAACCAACACCTCTCTGCGGTTTAAGTTTGTGTGTGTGTTCATATGCTCACCTGAACAATTTTCTTGTCTGACATTCCAGCAACAAACAGGTTTTGTTTGTCTTCATCTGGATTGAACTTTACACAGTAGGGAACTTTTCTGTTCGTGAACGGGGCGATGCATTTACCTGAACACAGAAAGAATTCCATTAGAGTCTCACAGCTTTATGTCTCTCTCAGATGGCCCTGGTCTAATGCTTTATTGTTATGTGGTCTGATATAGATGTAATTCACTTATCAGATATCAGACAGACAGGGCCAATCCACTTACAGATCCATAATCCAGTCCGCAGCTTGTACTTGCCAATGGACCATCCATAACATAACATAATAAAGATGTGTCACCGATCCATTATCCATTCCACATCTTACCATGAACCCACGTCAAAGACAGTCTGTGACTGTGGCGTTGTTGTCTGTGTTTTTGGCCTCCTGTTCACACGGATACAGACAACGAAGATTTTTGAAAACTCCATTGTAGGCATGGTTGTGTTTAATGCAGAATGGAGCTTTTGGAAAACACTGCCGACACACTGTGAGCCACTGAGCTCTATTCACATTAGCGAGACCATGTGTGTGTGTGTGTGTGTGTGAGAGAGAGAGAGAGAGAGAGAGAGAGAGAGAGAGAGAGAGAGAGAGAGAGAGAGAAAAAGACAGGCGAGCCATGGCGAGCTTGTCTGCTGCATGTTCTGTTGCGTTCTATTGGAGATTTAAAGACATTAGCTGTTGGGTTTGACTACATTATGCCCAGGTATTATCTGCCATACAGAAAATACATAGCACTGACAGGACAACAAGAGGATAAACATGTGAAGGATGCACTGTTACTAAAGTTAATTTGTAATGATTTTAACCTCACTGATTGTATGTCAGAGTTGATGGTTAGGAGAATGCTACAGGAGTAGGAGTGTAACAAATAAATTCCTTTGGAATGCATTTAAAAGGAAAGTCGACAATTGTGGAGAAACACAGTTCTCTCTGGTTTGTTTACGTTCGGAATCTGTTTGTTTAAGTAACCCGAAACAGCAAGAATAAGTCAATATCAGGAACAGAGCAATATCCTCATCTCAGTTTGTGCTTTTCAACAGTTGGAGTTCTCTCCATAGTCTAAAAAACTCTAGATACCTCTGCCATGAGCAGAGAGAGGGAGAGAGAAAGAACAGCATACCAAACCAACACCAGAACTTTGTAAACACATTAGACAGGTTTCACGCGCGCAAACAGACTGTAGTGCTAGTAAACAGTGAGGAAACATTTTTGCAAAAAGTGTTTTTTGATTACAATCGTGAACAGTGTTATTGTGAATTCAATGCAGCGTATGTATATTTTTTTACTCTTCCAATAATAAGTGCTGTGTGGTTTATTTCAGCCTCATGATGTAAACTTAAAAACAAAACCAAAAACATTATATATGATATTAAAGTAAAAAGAGCTCATATCAGAATTGGTATTGGTATTTGTGTATCGGAATTCGAATATGAGGAACCGTAGTAGTGCATCGATAATAAGCTAATTTCAACTAATGCCAACATTTAATATTTACTAAACATTTTAAATTTGTAAAAGTCATTAAATATTTCATTCATAACAGACACCTTACATTTATCTCTTCAGTGATTCCTTCAGTGATTCAGTAAATGTACAAAGCCCTGAGGAGCCCCTCACAATCTTCACATTCTACAAAACTCAATCAAAACCACTGCCGCTTCTATTATTTCCTTCTAGTTCTTCACCTTTGCAGAGATGAAGGATCAGGGCTTGTCAAGCAAATGTGCCTGGGGCAAATTTTCAGTTCAGACAAAAATTAATGAAACTAAATATTACTACACTTCAAGTCAAGTTTCAAAATCTGATCCAGGATCAGTAGTGCCTGCCCTTTGTGTGTGGCTCCCCCTGGTGGAGGAGCAGAACGTGGGACATGAATGTAAATAAACCTTTTACAGCCTACCCTAGTGCCCCATGCACTAAAGTTCAATACACAATGAAGCACAGCAGAGCAAGGAATATGTACTTAATAAAACCCTTCAGCTCTTTAGGCGTACAGAAAAATGTTCACATTTAGACTGGCATGCAAAATAACTGCACCTTGAAACATATGCGTGATTGTATTACACTTACCTGTCTCAGTGTCCCACAATTTGATATAGCGATCATAAGCAGCACTGAGAAACTGAGTACCAGTGTTATTGAAACAGATATCACGCACTGCCTTACTGTGACCTGTAGAAGAGGAAAGAAAACCAACATTAAGGAGGAAAAAAAAAAGGAAAGCAAGGCAAAGCAGGGAAAAAAGACAAAGACAAGGCAAATGAGAGTGAAATATTAGCATTCGCAAAATAGATAATAGAGTGAAAAGAATCCTACCACTACATAATCTGCTTCAAGTAAACATAATGGACAATAAATGTGGACTGATACATCAACACAATAATAGCAGAGAGTGTCAGAGATACGTTTTGATTTTCTCTTTGTACTTCAAACATAACAAATGACAGTCAGAAGACAAAATGTCCCGCTGGCCACTTCTCACCCTTCCTGAAGCGATTTTTGATGGCCTGGGGACCGTAACCAGGGCAATAACTGTAACCCATAGATTTTTCAGCAGACGACAGCGCTTGTTAATGATGCCGCCAGCAAGCAGACCTGCAGGTACTGCTGAGGATTTGGGAGTATGCTGAGATGTGTTGTGGGCAAATTTACCACCTTAAAGACTTA